>NC_086206.1:1914545-2233636 GCF_035770615.1 Melospiza melodia melodia | reverse complement strand
GGCCAGCAGAGCTGAGCCCTGAGGCTCTCAGGGTCCCCCTGATGTCCCCTCCACCCCCCTGGCCCTGCTGAGGCTCTCAGGGTCCCCCTGATGTCCCCTCCACCCCCCTGGCCCTGCTGAGGCTCTCAGGGTCCCCCTGATGTCCCCTCCACCCCCCTGGCCCTGCTGAGGCTCTCAGGGTCCCCCTGATGTCCCCTCCATCCCCCTGGCCCTGCTGAGGCTCTCAGGGTCCCCCTGATGTCCCCTCCACCCCCCTGGCCCTGCTGAGGCTGTCAGGGTCCCTGTGATGTCCCTTCCATCCCCCTGGCCCTGCTGAGGCTGTCAGGGTCCCCGTGATGTCCCTTCCATCCCCCTGGCCTTGCTGAGGCTCTCAGGGTCCCCCTGATGTCCCTTCCATCCCCCTGGCCCTGCTGAGGCTCTCAGGGTCCCCCTGATGTCCCCTCCATCCCCCTGGCCCTGCTGAGGCTCTCAGGGTCCCCGTGATGTCCCTTCCACCCCCCTGGCCCTGCTGAGGCTCTCAGGGTCCCCCTGATGTCCCCTCCACCCCCCTGGCCCTGCTGAGGCTCTCAGGGTCCCCGTGATGTCCCTTCCATCCCCCTGGCCTTGCTGAGGCTCTCAGGGTCCCCCTGATGTCCCCTCCACCCCCCTGGCCCTGCTGAGCCCCTGGGCTTTCCCTCTCTCAGTGCACTCACTCAGCAGTCCTGGACAGCCTCTGGAGGTGCAGGGGGTGCCTGGCTCAGGGGCTCCCTGTCACAGACATCTTTTTATGAAAACCCTTTTCTTGGGATTTTTTCTTCCTGAGAAGCTGAGAGGCCACAGGAACAAAATGTAAACAATGGTTATCTGCTGCTGTGGAATGCAACAGGTGCAGCTGTGATTGGCCCATCTTGGATGTTTACAATTAATGGCCCATCCCAGCCCAGTTACCTTGGACTCTCTGTCTGAGACACAGACCTTTATTATTCATTCCTTTCTATTCTTAGCTTAGCCAGCCTTCTGAGATGAAACTTTTCCTTCTATTCTTTTTAGTATAGTTTTAGTGTAATGTATATCATAAAACAATAAATCAAGCCTTCTGGTCATGGAGTCAACATTCTCGTCTCTTCCCTCACCTGAAAACCCCTGTGACCACCGTCACAGTTCCCCTGTGCACACCCAGCCCTGCTGGAGGCACAGGGGAGAAGGGAATGGGAGCTGGGGTTGGGAGGCACAAGGATCACAGAATCCTCCACAGAGGGGTTCGGGAGTGCTGGCCACAAGCTCACCTTGGTGCAGCCTCTGTGCTGACATGAAAAACGATGTGGAGATGTCAGGCAGCAGGGTTTGGGCACAGTGCAGCGTGGCAGAATTAGCACTGCTGTGCCACAGCTGCATATAGGAAAATAAAATATTTCCCTCCTTGGGCTTGCAGGTACACAAGTAAATCTCAAGAGACGTGTTAATCTGAACCAGTAATTTGTAATATAACTCATCTAAGCATTGACAAATCCATTTGATACAGGCCTGATAAGATTATTTATTTCTTTTTTTAAATTTTGAGTGTTTAAAGCGTTGTATGCAGCCAAGCTGATGTGTCAAGATAAACGTGTGTAAGTTATTTCCCTTTCCTCCCCCATTTATCATCAGCGACTGGAAGAATAAAATACTGTTATATGTTTCTGAATCTTACAGTTTTACTTTCTTTTATTGTGACATCTGTCACACAAAAAGTTTTATCCTCCTAAGCATCTTACAAAGAACTGCTTTTTTCATGCTGAGGACTTAATCTTTGATCGTGACATATTTTAACCAAGATGTGTCACTTAGACACTGTTTTCTTCAAAACTGAGGAACTCTTGGAGGTGTTTACCACTAAACAGAACTTTGGGGAAAAAGAGAATATAATTTTTTTGTGTCATGAAGAATATTATGATGCAAGTGGGAGCAATTTCAAAAGAAGTAGAAAAGAGGAGAGGTATAAAACCTTGATAACAAGAGAATGTGCACGTCTTCGTTTGTTCCATGCTGTATTGATTTTTCTTTTGCCTCAAAAAATGGCAGCTGTCTCATGTATAGCAGCTTCATAAAAACAGGCTTAGTTGCACTGCTTTGAAAAAATGTGTGACCAAATTCTGAGTTCAAATATAAGTGACAAACCTTCACTCATGCCATTGAAATTTCACTATTACACACCAGGAGACAACTTTGTGCTTCAGGTTGCATGGGTCCCATTTAGTTTGGATTTCCATCAGGAATCATGATCATTAGATACTTCTTCATCTTTATTCTGAATTTCATGAAGATTAAAAGCAAAAAGAAAAAATAATCCTGTTTGAAAATGTTTGAAAAAAGAAGACATTAGCAAGAGACTTCAGCATTTCCACTAATAAAAGGAAAAAGTGCTTGAATAATTCTCTTTATTTTCAGTGCTGTGTAGGTATGCAGTGCTGTGTATTTCAGTGTGTACATGAAAAGGGAGAAGGCAATGGGAAGGTGAATCTCTCACCCAGCACCAGTTGAGAGCTGCTGCTGGTGGAGGCTCAGCTTGGACTCAGCTCCCAAACGGCTGCAGAAATTGCAGCAGTGAGAGCATTGATCCCTCCCAGCTCCCCAGAGGGGCTCAGCTCACTTTTATCTGCCTTTTCGGAGAGGAAGTCCCCGCTCCTAGAAGCACACAGCCAATTTTTCAAGGCATTTTAAAGCAGTATTTGAATAATGCAGCCTGGACTGCTCCCTCCTGCCCTGAGCAGGCCCAGGGGAGGCAGCTTTCCTTTCCTGAAGAGAGGGGGGACAGTGGGCAGGGTGTGCACAATCCCTGCCACACTGGGAGCCACAGCCACCGAGCACACCTGGGCACAGCTCCTCTCCCTCCCTCAGGGTGTTCTGTGTCACCCAGGGCACCTCTGGAGCTGCTGCTGCTAGGGGGTTTCATTGGGAGGAGCAGCAGAACTCATCCCTTCAGTTCCCAGCCCATTCTCCATCTCCTCCTGGAACAATCCCTCCTCAGGACTGTTGTGATGATGGGCACAGCTCCTGCCTGGGGCATCTGCTGCTTTGCAGAGATGGGGATGCTCCAGCCCTGCCTGGGTTTGCACTGATGAAGGGAGAGAAGCTCTTTATTCGTGCAGAAACAGAGCAGTGCAGCCACATGAAGGACATGGGTTGAGTGGGGGGATTTTTCTGCCTGTCAGGCCACAAGATGAGGAAGCACAGGGGGTATTTCAGCAGGAGCAGCAGTTTCTGCCCCTGCAGTGGGTTGTGGCACATCCTGAGTTCCACCCTCCTCTGGAAAGCATTGCCCTTCATATTTCTGCCTGCTCTTCCCAGCCCTGCATCTGCAGGCACAGAATGGTTTGGGTTGGAAGGGAACTGAAAGAGACCTGGCATGGGCTGGGACTCCTTCCACAGGGCTGGGACACCTTCCACAGCAGCAGGGACACTTCCCAAGGAGCAGGGACACTTTCCACAGGATCAGAGACTCCTTCCACAGGATCAGGGACACCTCCCAAGGAGCAAGAACTCCTTCCACAGGAGCAGAGACACCTCCCAAGGAGCAGGGACTCCTTCCACAGGAGCAGGAACATCTCCCAAGGAGCAGGGACTCCTTTCACAGGAGCAGAGACACCTCCCAAGGAGCAGGGACTCCTTCCACAGGAGCAGGGACATCTCCCAAGGATCAGGGACTCCTTCCACAGGAGCAGGAACATCTCCCAAGGAGCAGGAACACCTTCCACAGGAGCAGGAACATCTCCCAAGGAGCAGGGACTCCTTCCACAGCAGCAGGGACACCTTCCACAGGAGCAGGAACATCTCCCACGGAGCAGGGACACCTTCCACAGGAGCAGGAACATCTCCCAAGGAGCAGGGACACCTCCCAGGGAGCAGGGACTCCCTCCACAGGATCAGGAACTCCCTCCCAAGGAGCAGGGACTCCTTCCAAGGACCAGGGACACTTTCCAAGGAGCAGGGACACCTTCCACAGGGCTCGGACACCTTCCACAGGAGCAGAGACACCTTCCACAGGGCTGGGACACCTTCCACAGGAGCAGAGACACCTTCCAAGGACCAGGCTGCTCCAGCCCCATCCAGGCTGCCCCTGAACACTGCCAGGAATGCTCAGATCCCAAAGCACCACCCATCCCACAGCAGCCACTGTGATGGGCGTGGATCAATCACAAAACAGATTGAAGTGGAATGCAGCCATCAAAAAAATCTTCCCTTGCAAAAGCTGCTGTTTCTGTTCAGGATTGCAGACCCACAGTATCCAAAATAGATAAAATCTGAGAGGAAAAGATATTTGGGTGGGAAGGAGTGGAATCAAATGATCACTCCATGTAAACAGAGCACAGACATGTCCATTGGATCTATTGGAGGATGTGAGAAAATATTAATTTACAGATTTAAAACGTACAATATTTGAAAACAGTAATTATTGTCCCAAGTTACAAAATGGAAAGATGTGATAGATTTTAGGGCATTAAAACTTGCTGTGTTTTCTGCCTGCTTTTCCCTGCAGATTTGTGTTTGAAGAGCTGTAGATTGAGGTTTTGTCATAGTTCCTAAGGTTAATATGGATTCACTTGTAGTGCCTGGCTATCGATCTCTGCTTCTCTCTGGTTTATAAGATATTTTGATTGTCATCTTGCTCATTCACTGTTAAGGTTGCAAAATAAGATTTCTGTGTATTGTTCCATGGCATGGAAGAGTCCAAAATATCCTTTTGCTTCTCCAGTAATTTCTATGCTGTGATTTTTACTTTAATTTTTCCCCACTCCCATTACCCTTTAATTGTTGTGAATGGAGATCTGGAGAGTGGAATTTATGCCTGGGTGTTCAGAGGCCCCTCAGCTCCTGTGATCAGCACACCTGTCTACAGCTCTTCAGAGCTGCCAAGAGGATGGAATATAAATTAAAACGAGTAATTAAGCACATAAACAGTTTTGAAGATGCTTACAGCCAGTGGTGATGTTCTTCGGCAGTGGAACTGCCTCCTCCACCTGAAGTGCACTCAGAGAAGTGCAATCTGATGTTTTTATTCCTGGGAAAAGCAGTAGTCATTGCAATCAGCTGGGCTGGCCTGGGCTTTGCCTTTCTTTTCATGAGGGGTTTCATTGTTGATGAAATCATAGAGGTTTGTGAAGTGACCAGAAGGTAAAGAAATGGTGGCTGTGTGTGAATGGCTGAGCTCCATCACATGAGCAAGGCCTGCGAATTCTCTCCTGGATTTTACATCCTCTTCTGTCAGGCCTGCCCAAGTAACTTGCTAATACCAACAATTCACTTTCTTTTCTATTTCCAGTGTAACTTATTGCCACATCTACCTGAGGATCTTCTTTTAAAATCCACCTGGAGTGTTTGAAAGCGATGGCGCCTCCAGGAGCGGCTCGGGGGGCTGTGAGGGGCCTGTGCTGTGCTGTGGGGCTGTGCCAGGGGCAGCTGGCCTTGAGAGAGGGGCAGGGAGGAGGAGAGGGCGAGGAGGGGAATTTTGGGAGCAGAGTGATGTGTTTGTTGTGTTTGTGCCAGTCTTGGCCTTGGCAGGGAGAGAAGGGAGGGGCTTCCTTGAGGGCTTTTCCCCTCAGCCTTGATGGAATGAAAGAGCAAGAGCCCATATGTGAGTGCCTGGGATGGGAAAGGCCCTCAGAGGAGCCAGTCCTGCTCCCACTGGTGCCTTTCTGGGACTACCTAAATCAGGGCCAGACAGAATTAAGGGAACAAAAAGCAGCTCTGTCTATTGAAGGCCCTTCAGGCACATTTTGGGCAGACAGGGCCCTCCCCAGGGGCTACACCCAAAATGGACAATGGGTCAGGAGTTTGGTCCGTCTGCACATTGAGGGTTCATCTCCCAATTACAGCTGCAGGTAATGAAGTCATTAACCCCAAGTTTGCTCCCCCAACTCACTTTTGTTCCCATCTCTGGGGCCTGAGACAGTGAGGTGTCCTTGATGCCAGGCCTGGAGAGGAATTGTTGTGTCTGCCCAAAATGGGGCAGCAGCAGCTCCCACTGGGTGTGGAGTTCAGAGTTATACACTAAAGAACTGCAGGATGACAAATAGATGGAAAATACAAAAGCTGAAATGCTGAGGCATCACCACATGGAGCTGGAGTTTGGGAAAGCTCCCTGGGATGCAGGAGCTGTGCAGAGGGATGGGTCAGTCTGCCAGGCAGCTCTGGCCTTCCTGAAACAGGGCTTGTTCCTGAGGGATCATTGGTATTTATCTGCTCAAATACAGTGCTCAGCACTTGTCTTGGTCCAAACTGCCTGAGAGCAGCACAGTGAATCAGAGCAGTGTCTGCAGGACAGGGAGGGCTGTGGGAATCCTGCAGGAGCAGTGCATCAGCACCTCCCCAGCCCTCCCCATCAGCCTGCTGGCATCCCTGCATTCCCTGCCCCAGAGGTGATGTGCTGGTGCTCAGCAGCCTTTGATAGCTCCTGCACTGGATTTGTTCCCTTGGCTGCCTCTGGGAGCCCTGGTGTGCTCAGAGACAGGAGAGGGAACTGCACACATTGTTAGAAGTTATGGATGGCTTCCTGGGCCTGGGATATGGACTGATTCCATGGGAGTGTGTTAAGTGTCCATCCACGTGCATTAATCACTGCTGGAACAAAGCACAACCATCCAGAAATGCCTTCCCAGGCTCAGCTGACTTGGAGGCCTTCAAAAATAGCATTTGCATGCACTTGTGAGGTGCTGGTTTTTATTTGGTTTAAATTATTAATGGCTGCAACATTATTATTGGTGTTTGCTCTGCCCTGGATTGGATTTCTGTGCTAACAGTGCTGCTGCCAGGTGCCCATGAGGGGCTGGGGGTGCTGCCAGCCCTTGTTTGAGGCTGCTCTCCCTCTGACCCTCCTGCAGTGCAGGGGAGTGCAGACCCTGCCCAAAGGCACCTGCAGGAGCTGCTCCTGAGCCCATTCCTGGGCATGGAGAGGGGCTCTGTGGGCTCAGAGCTCTTTGCAGCATCCGTGAGTGACAGAATGTGGCTGAGATTTAGACAATTTCAAGTCCAACTGTTCAGTGACCTCTCCCAGGTATTGCAACAAAACATCCCTGTGCACACCAGGCCGAGGCAACACAACACAATCCTGTCCCTGAATTGGCTCCTTCTTGGTGCAGCAAAAGGGAAAAGAAAAGAAAGAGAAGTGCTTCCATGCTGTGCACTTATTAAAGTCACATTCAAAGGTATGTTTTGACTTTGTCTCTTTGCTGCCTCCAGCCTGGCCCTACTCTTTTATGTTCCTCTCTCTGGGTCTCGTTTTATTTCACTTAAAGCTCTCCAAAGTTTCCAAGTTAACTTGACCTGAAACAGTGTAAAACCTTGAGCTGCATTTGAAGTGAAGGTCATGGAGGAATAAAATCTTTTGTTAGATCAACTGAAGTAGCATGGAGGCAATTAGGGGAATTTTTCCACTCATCTGATCAATTAGTTTAATAAAAACAATGTATACCTCTGCAATAAATTCTCCTTTCTGTGTCCCTAAGCCACAAAGGCTGCTCAACACAGCTTCTGTAAATAAATAAATACAGTCAGGGTTGGGCCATACTTGCCAAGCACCCTTGAAGGTGTTTGCTCTTTTAAATGCCTCCCTGCCTCTGGATTTGCTGTCCATGTGTTTGTAACGTGATCTTTCCACTGAAAATACAAGTTAAAATTATTCTTAAAAAGCAAAAATAACAAAAAACCATTGCTTTTCTGAAAGTATAGTTGAGAATGGAGTTGGTGATAAGACCCTGGCACGTATTCAAGATGGCTTAGTTCATTTCTTAGTCTGGTTTCCTTCTGAAAGGAATTAAACCAGAAGAATCCAGTCCCAGTGTTTCCCAGGGTTTGTGCCACGTGCTCAGTTTATCTGATATTGATGTCACAGGAGGTTGATGGCTTTTTCCCTGGAACAAATCTGACTTTCAGATAGTTCCAAAGCTTGTGTTTAACCTCACCTCCACTGACTCCCTATCCCATCATAACAGCTGAACCAGGATTTCTTCTGGAGCAATATTCAAATCAGTTTTTAATGAGCTATTTAATGAAAGGCTAATTGAGGTGAATTCATTAAAGGTTTCCAAATTATGCTTATCGGAGTAGCTATGTTTTAAGTGTTAAATATTTGTTTTATACTGCATTGTTTGATCATGAAAGCACATCTAAAACTTTTTAAATGCCTAATTAGACTTTCTATGCACTTTCCTTAATACCCCATGTTGAATTTACCACGTGTGAATTCAATATATGGCTGGTATTTACCTAACATAATTAACAAAGCAATTGAGGAGTGTTTTTAGAAGCTTGGATAATACAGAATTAGAGTATATTGGAAATAGTGATATTGTTGGGTTTTTAATTAATCTCAGTCTCATTCTGGCTGGGTGTTAACTATATTTAATGCTTATTTTCTTAATCTTGAAGCGTTTCCTCGACAGCAGGCTAACTGCAGGGGATATTACCACATTATTATAGTATAATTTTATTTTATTCTTTTTTCAACCATCAGTTAATGAATAAGAACATTAATTAATCAATCTGGTAGATTTCTCTTTCTGGGAGTACTTTCAAATCAAAGTACATTTGGAAAATAGGCACTCAAGTTGACTTTAATCTTTTTGTCATTGACAGAAATACCAAAGTAGTTGACTGGAAATGTGGGGGAAAGGAAGAGAAAATAGAACAAGAAATCTGAGGCAGACAATTCCCACAGTTAATCTACATTTCCTGAGCTCTCAAGATTTGCTATCAATAAATGGGTCATCAGGATAAAAACCTGCAAAGAAGAGGGCCACAGAGACCTTGTTGAAATGAACACTTTTGGGTTTTTTCTCCCATGTTTCTCTTTGTTCATTGGAGTGGCTGGAGGGGAGCAGCCCAGTCAGCCTTTCCTGTGTCTGGTACCCTTGGGATGCAGCAGGAGATGCAGGAGATGCTCAACATTGCTGCAGCTGAGGGCTGGGGGGGGCACCAGTGCAGGAGAGCAGCAGGAGCTAAACCCAGGTGGGTTTGACTGGGCAGAGACCCACGGGGAAATGTGACTGGGCAGAGACCCACGGTGAAATGTGAGTGGTGAGAGACTCATGGGGAAATGTGACTGGGCAGAGACCCATGGGGAAATGTGACTGGTGAGAGACCCACGGGGAAATGTGACTGGTGAGAGACTCATGGGGAAGTGTGACTGGTGAGAGACTCATGGGGAAGTGTGACTGGTGAGAGACCCACAGTGAAATGTGACTGGTGAGAAACCCACAGTGAAATGTGACTGGTGAGAGACTCACGGGGAAGTGTGACTGGTGAGAGACCCACGGTGGAATGTGACTGGTGAGAGACTCACGGGGAAGTGTGACTGGGCAGAGACCCACGGTGAAATGTGACTGGGCAGAGACCCACGGGGAAATGTGACTGGGCAGAGACCCATGGGGAAATGTGACTGGTGAGAGACCCATGGGGAAATGTGACTGGTGAGAGACCCACGGTGGAATGTGACTGGTGAGAGACCCACGGGGAAATGTGACTGGTGAGAGACCCACGGGGAAATGTGACTGGGCAGAGACCCACGGGGAAATGTGACTGGTGAGAGACCCACGGTGAAATGTGACTGGTGAGAGACCCACGGTGAAATGTGACTGGTGAGAGACCCATGGGGAAATGTGAGTGGGCAGAGACCCATGGGGAAATGTGACTGGTGAGAGACCCATGGGGAAATGTGAGTGGGCAGAGACCCATGGGGAAATGTGACTGGTGAGAGACCCCCCAGTCCCACCCTGCCCTGGGGACCCTGCACTGACCCCTCTGCCACCCAGGCTCCCAGACTGGAACATTGCAAGTTATTTTATGGCCTTCACCCTTAGTGGGGTTTCTCCCATTTCTGAACTGTTGAGCAGAACAGGAACAGCTCTCCTGCAAGTGGAAGGAATTTTTTTCAGGAGAGTTCTCTCTTTGTTAGGGTGGTGACAAAGTTGTCACTGCACTGTGCTGTGCCTTGATGGAAGATGGAGTCACAGTAATCTCAACAGTCAAAGTGTTTCAGTGCTTATTGCTCCAATTCCTGCCAATGAGAAGCTTTTTCAGTTTTGCCAGACAAACTAAAATATGTGACAATTTAAGCTTTTATGTTCAGGGACATGAAATGAGAACAAAGGGATTTTTCTTCAGACCTTTGCAATCCCATTTTAGTTTTTTACCAAGCGTTTCCTTAAGGTGGCCACAAACATCCCATTAGTCTTAAGGTATTTAACACTAAAAAATATTTAATTTAAATGTTAAAATGTATTATGTTTCCCCTCAAACTGTTTGTGACATTAAAGTCATCTTAAATCTGCTGAAGAAATTTCTACATCCCAACTGGTTGGTGGCATTGGGTTTTTTTGTTAAAGTGATATAACTGAGCCAAAATCATGTTTTCTGTGTGTGTAGGACAGTCTGAGAGTCTAATACATTAATGATAACATTATAGGCCTCCCTTAGCTCCCTGTTCTGCACTCTGCAGGCTGGGGGCTCCAGGCTGTGCCAGGAGATGAAGGGATGGTGGAGCAGTGTGGGGGCCTGAATAAATGTATTGTTATGGAGAGAGTCCCTGTTAAGATCTATGTATTGCAAGATCTATGTGTGGGTCCCAGTTACTCCAAACGAGCTACAGCTGCAAAGTCCTTAGCTGGGCAGCAGCTGTAGCTCATGAAGGTAACTGGAATAAAAAGGGGTGGGTCAAGAGCCCAGGAGGAGCCCCTGAGAAGACACATGGAGAACTGTGCTGCAGAGAAGAGCAGCTTGGTACAGTATGGGACACTAGAAATATGAAATACAACAAGAACACAACAGAGCAGGACAGGAGCTCTGCACCCTGCGTGTACCAGGCTCTGTCCCCAGCAGGGTGACAGGATGTGACACCTCTGGGGTGGTCCTGCTCCATGGCATCCTCCCAGCTCCACCAATACATGGAGCAGTTGCTTCCAGTGCTTTGAGGCTGGACATTCCCTCCAGGAATTTATCTAATTCCTTTTGAAAAAATTTATACTCTTGGCAGAAGCACCATGCTGGTGTAATGAGCTGTATGATTTAATTGAGTTGAGAAGGAAAAGTCCTTCTTCTTGGTTGTTTTGAACTGCTTGTTCATAATTTCATTTTATTCCACTTATGTCTTGAATAATGGCAAATAATGAAAAATCATTGCCTATTCACTATCTCTGAGCTGCTCCTCGTTTTATAGACCTCAATCATATTTCTCCTCAACCACTTATTTTTGAAAATTACTGCCTGGATTGGCTTTCTGTGAAATCCACTCCATTGCTGTGAACAAACTCTTTGTTCGGCACCCCCCGAGCTCTCCTGGGGTCACTGGGACCTGACAGTGGTGATGAGTGTGAGGCGTTTGGGGCACACAGTGGGGGAGCCCTGAGCATGCTTTGTGTTCTGCCCCCCTTTCCTGAATTCCTGATAGGATGTGGGATATATGCACAGCCAGGAGATGGGGAGTTGATTCTCTTTCCCAAAATGTGATAAGGGTCTACACTTCATGCGAAAAAAGAACTTGTTCACAAGGCAACCAGACTGAGTTTATTTCATTTTCGCCAGCCATTCTGTAATTTCTGTACTGTTATTTCATAGATCTTCTTGTAGATCTTCTGTGAGGTGATAGTTATAATTAAAAAAAAAACAACCTAATATGCAAAATTTTAAATATTTTAATGTAATATACATTTAATTTGTTTTATATTATTATATACACATTTCCTGAACACTCATGATTATGTTGAACTGACAATATTCTAGTGCAGGTTATTTAATATCTTCCCTTTTTTTATTCATTATGCAATATTGACTTTTCAGTATTTCTTTCTTGTTTGGATTTAATTTTGTTTGTAGTCTGCATGTGACCATTTCATATGGTCTGTAAAAGAAGAATTTTGCTGGCCTTTGCTTCCTGAAGGTCTTGTTTAGGTTTAGGTGAGACCTTTTTTAATATCATTGATAGCTTAAAAAAATGAGTTTCCTATTTCAGTCACTACTTCAGCTGCCCTGTAGAATTAGAACTTGTAGGTAAATACTAGCTAGACTCAGGTTATTATTCTTTTTGTTCTATACTAAAGTAATAATTTGTTTCTTAATTCATGTTTCTTAAAATTATTTGTTGCTCTTCTGGCCTAATTTCAAGTGCAACATACTTCCTGTTATCCTTGCACATACATGCCTATATATATTTAATATATTTATCAGTCCTTTGCCAGAGCAATAGAGGTGTCTTCCTTTCCAGCCACAATATGCAGACGGGTTTGCTTGAAAGGGGAAAAAAGTTGGGAAGAACTGACATAATTGGCAATTGATCATCTTAGGGGAGCACAGCAGTGGGATTGCTGTTATATTTATTTGGCTTGGTGTTAACTGGTTTTTTCTTATTGTTTGTTTGTTGGTTTGGTTTTGTGGGTTTTTTTTTTAAGGAGTCTCATTGAAAGCAAAAGTTCAGGAGGAAAAAGTAATTATTGGGTATAATTGGAATAACAGTGCTTTTTTCCCTATTTCTGGCCTTTCAGTGAAGCCACCAAAGGAACACATAAAAGTGGATTTAAGCCCATTTTAAATTGAAATGTTATCAGGTGGAAGAGAGAGATGTTCATGATCCAGTCTGAGGGGAGGATCAATACCATAATCTGTGTGTTTCTAAATATGCTGCAGTCCCTGTTACCAGCTGTGATTTACCCAGGGCTGGGCAGGAAGAAGCTGCAGGTCAGTGATTTTCTCTCCCACTGCCTCTCATGACGGGTTAGAACTCCAGGAGCTCGTGTGATGGACAGCAGGTTAAAACCTCAGCCTGGGAATTGCTTTATTTGGGGTACAGGAGCTGGCACAGGTAATTGCCTGTGCCTTATTGCATGAGTGCATGGATCTCTGCTTGGCTTCAGTGCCACATTCACCCAGGACTGCACAGGAAAACACCCAGTGTAAATTGAACTTAGCTGGTTTTCCCTCTCCTGTTTCTTTAGCTTCATGTGGAGTATAAGCAAAACAAGAAAAAAACAAAAAAAAAAATCCAAAAAACCACTAACAAAAACAACAACCAAAAAATCCCCTCCAAAACCCAAAAACCCCACAAAAAAAACAACACCCACCCCCCCCCTCCAAAAAAACCCCAAACTAAATCCAAAAAACGCAACTTGATAAATAACCTTGTGGCACAATTAAAAAAAAACAACTTATACAGCCCTTTCTCAAAGTTATAATGATGAAAATAAGAGAGATTGACTTTGTTGTTCAATATTCAGTATTCAGCTGTATTTTAATAGGCTCTGAGTCCTGTAAGCACTGGCATTCTAAGGCCATACTAACACTGTCCATTGAATAATCAATGTTTGTTTGTAGAAGTAGGAACATAGGGAATTTTATTTATTTTATTGGTACATCAGAGTACTTGTCGCTGTTGGGTGCTTTGGGATGTCTTAGGCCACCCTGCTGCTGCTTGGAGCAAGGCTGGGCCTCAGAGCTGGCCAGGATTTTGTCTAGAGAAGATCAAGTAGAAATAACTTTAATGGAAGTAGGTGTCATGGATGTGGGCATGTGTAAAACAGCTCAGGCACAGATGATAAAACTTGATTGTTTGAGGGAGTAAGTCACTGTTTGGATCAGCAGCTCTGATCCCAAAATTCTGTCTTTATTGGTTGTTTCTAAAATGTGTTATTTGGAGGATGGTTGGGATATTCTCTTCTGCAAGGGTTCCCCAGTGCCAAGGTCCATCTGAATCCCAGAATCACTGACATTGGACAAGCCCTCCCAGCCCAGGGGGCCCAGTCTGTGCCCAAAGCCCACCCTGTCCCCTGCCCAGAGCCCTGAGTGCCACCTCCAGGGATGGGCATTCCACCCCTGGGTACCTGGCTATGCTCTGTGACAAAGGTTATCCTCCAAGCAGAGCCCTTCCAAAAGCAGATTCCCATGTGAAATCTCTTGTGAGCTCCCCACCTTCCTGTGCAAATTGCACAGAAGGACTTATTCAATTAGTAAAGTTTGAGAAATTGAAATAATTCTATAATTTTAAGGGGATTAAAGTGTGAAGAGGGAGCACTGAGGTCTCTGTGTCTCCTAGGCAATAGAGGAAGAATCAGCAGGCTGAGATGTGTTAATGCAGCACCAGGGGTTATTAAGAGGGAGGCAAGGGGCACCTGTAGCTAATTTTGGGCTAGTCAGCATAAATTCATGGAGATCCTCCATGCAGTCTTGGCTCAGACAATCCTTTTATTGAGAACAGAAGCTGTAATGCACAATGACACCAGACAAGATTATGGGGAGACATAATGAAGTTTGCAATGTTAGAAGATAAGATGATTAAATACCAGATGCCAGGCACAGCCTTCCTAAACCTCCATCTATGTTTTCTTGTTTTAATGAAAAATAAGTTCCTTGGGGAAAAAAAAAAAAAAAAAGGCAAGGGAAGCTGAGCTGGAATTGTCATGTTGATATTGGAGGAGAGTTGATAATTATGCACCTATGCCAGCCTGCACTTTCCAGTCTTCCTGCTAAACATCACTCTGTTTAAATCATCACCCCTCTCATGCTGAGACTTCTGTGCTCCTGTACCAGTTCCTTGTGTCTGATTTCCTCACACAGGTCCTCCTTTCATTCCTGCTCAGTGCTACTCCACTGCTGAGGACTTTTCTCCCAGGTTTCTTATCTCACCCTGCAGTGTGTAGGTTAATTTTGGATATTAATGTGACAGAATCTCCTCTGTTTTGCCTCCTTTATTTCAAGTGTTCTTCCTCTGATCATTATTTACTCAGAACTTCTCTGTAGTTCACAATTCCTGTCCTTGGTGTCAAATGGGTTTAGCAAGACTGAGTGGTTTTTTGGCTGTCCCTTTCTCTACAAACCTCCTTTGACTTATTCAACGCTTCCCTAGGTTACAAGCTCTTTTCAAACCTTTGTCATTAACTACTACTGAGGACTTGCTTCCTCTGCTCAGGTTCCAGTTCTGGTGCCACCAGCTGCCTTGAAAAGCCTGTTTGCCTCTGGCAAAATAAAAGTTTACTTATTTGCTTTTCACACTTTTTTCCTGTGGCAATTCTCAGAAATGAGACAATTGCACATAATCAAGGGCACAGTTAGAGAAACTCTCATCCCTCTTTGGAGAGCATTCAGGAGAAGTCAGTGGGGTCTGTACAGAGCGACCTCCCCAGGCTGGAAGGTTGAGTAACTTTTATAGGACCCTGTTTTTTTAAGGGTCTGAGGATTGAGAGGATTGCAGATAATCCAGCTGGGATTCAGCCTTAGCAGGAGAATGAAACATGCTGACGTGAGTTGCCTGTGACAGAAGGCAACATAAATTTTGTTTTGCTTTTGGTTTTCCACCTGGGACACGGAGGCCATGGAAGGAATTGTAGAACACTCATCATGCAACCCACCAGAGAGGCCAATATGAAACAATTTCACAGACATGTTTTGCCCAATTTGTGCCTTGATGGTTAATGCTGGACAGTGATCAGCCCCTGTCATGCATCCATGGCACTCCTGCCAGGCTGATATTTGTTGTTTTGTAAATAAACCCCCATTCTCAGGCCCTCAGCTGGGCTGAATCTGTCTGAAGTGTGGCAGAGTGGGAAGAGGTCAATCCAAGCTGGAGTAAAACATTCTTTAACGTTGCTTGACACAAGGATTTCTAATTTGGTTTGTCTGATACAGATTCTCAGGTTTTGGGGCAGAATAAACCCATGCAAACCATACATGAGAAATTATTGCCCATTATTACCAAAGAGATGAGGAGGAGTTGGATGCAATTATGTGCAAGGCCTGCTCTGTGGTGTTGAAAGCATTAACACAAATAAATATCTTCATTACATTGTGAAATACGGTGCAAATTACTTTTTCAAAAGCTATTATTCCCTTGAATGCCTTCTGTGTCCAGACACAACACCTTATATATATTACACCACATTTTGGCTGAATTTCAAGAGGAAAGGTCTCTGTCTTTCACTTTTGTGACCTTGACTGTTAGAAATGCCCTTACATTTTTTTGCCTCTCTTTCTAAAAAAAGAGTTAATAAGGAAGGATGCTGCAATGCATTTATTTTTTATTTTAAAAATAACTTTAGGCTCCAAGGCTATTATTTGTGGTAAAATTATGTAAGGTAGCTGTGAAACTCTAGAACTGGAATTATCTGCTGAGTGGAAGAATCCTTCCAAAAGAGCTGAGGCAGAAGTTTGCAGCTCTCAGGTTGAGTGTAGTAGAACATAACCAGAATGTGTTTGTGTGGCATCTAATTCAAACCTGTGACCCAAAACCACCAGCCTGACTTTGCAGAAATTTAGAACAAATCTTGAAGAAAAGAAAATAACATAGGAAATGAAATAATATATTAAAATATCATGTGTTCTTATTTTCTACCTGCTATGGCAACTTGGCTTGAAAAGGGTTAAAAATCTGTATTTGTTTTTGCAAGATACAAATATGAGAGTCAAGGGAAAAGGGGCTGTATTTCTGCTCAAGGCCTTCAATACCTTTGTGCCTTCTGGTTTTTTTTTTGTGTATTTCAACACAATGTGAATTTTCCTTTCAAATGTGGGAATTGTGCTGGAGATGAAACTTCCCTCCTGACCCCTTTCCCTTGGATTTGTTGCCCTGATGAGTCATTCCTGAATGTAATGATTGGTTTAAATTGCCAGATTCCAGCACTGTGGCTCTGGCAATGTGTCCCTGCTAATAATCCTCACTCACCCAAACTCTTCAGGACTGTCAGCAGGATTTTCAAGCCTAAAGGCTTGATGGAACAAGGAAACAGAGATTTCCATCTACTTATGCCTCCTGTTTTGTTGCCTAATTATCATTCATTTAGCCTGCCATAAAAGTCATCCTTTACCTGCTTTCTGATTGCTTTATGGCTGCTTTTACAGCCTTTGGGGGAATAAATTGAAATATATGTTCTCCATGTGCTCTATCCCTAAAATAACTGATCAAGTCAACAATCTGTGTTTTATTACCCAAATGATCCAACAACCCCCATGTTATAAATGGAAAATGGTAAAGAGAGTTCAACTCTGTCTGCTGAAGTCAGCAAAACACTTCTCCCTTTGTTTTGGCAGAGTCCCCTGCAGTTGGGCACACCCAGCCTCCCCAGAGCAGCTGGGAATCAAGGGTTTGTTCCCAGGTGCTGTAAATACAAATGCACAAATAGGTGCATGAAAAAACACAAATGTAAAATATTAATAGCTACAATGACTGCTGTATTTTTGGACTGATTTTTTGGGGTGGTTTTTTGTGCTTCAGCTGGTTTGTTTCCCTGCAGGCAGGTTTGGGGAGCTGAGGCTACTGCTGTGGGCTGCCCCTTGCTCTGTGTCCGCACATTGCACCAAGCCCACTGTGATTTTTGGTGCTCTGTCAGTCAGATGTGCTCCAATTTATATAAAATTATAAAAACTTGAGAACTGAGGGACTTGTTGCATGTGAAGCTTGACATAAAATGTTGGGTTTGGCTTCTTTTAGTTTTACCATATAATAGAGTTCATTTTAAAGGCAGTCCTAGCATGAGTATTTCTCAGAAAGTGTGGGATAAGCTCTTGATTTGACAAATTTACAAAGAATCAGCAGAAAGCCAAGGATGTGTGTGCTGAGGGTCTGTCTGACAAGTCCTGGTTCTGTGTAGGATTCCTTGGAGTCACACCCAGGCTGCACAATTGAGAAATTGTTCATCTTTATTGTCAAGGCCCTCCAGAACCAGCCCTTATACTGCCCTGGCATGTGGCTGTACTGGCTTGACAGGGTGGGCAGGGAGCCTTTGGGAGCTCTCTCTCTCCATCCCTCCTCCATCTTCTCTCTTTCCTGCCTCAAAGTCCATCCCCCACCAAGTGGAGCTAAAGAACCAGGGCCCCTTGAGCAGATATTGCTGTTAATGCTGCGTTTTCCCCTCCTGATCTGTCATCTCTTGTCCCTTCCTTCTCCCACTGGATGTGAATCCGTCTGCCTGTGGCACTGAGAGCCAAACACCCTGGGCTTACCTGGGAATGTGAGGAAGGCAGGATGGGGGACTTATGGTGCTCCAAAAATTGTCTTTCATGAATTATTCTGAATCCTTATGTGCTCCCAGACCCATATTTTAGTTTGTTTTCAGTTCATTGGAGAACACAAAAGATTTATTGATGACATTGATGGTGGCCTTCACATTTAAAGCAAGTTTTCCCAAATCACTCTCTACGAACTCTTCTGAACAATTCCTAATTAGTTGTGACAAATTTAATAAGCAAGCCTAAGCCTGTATTGAGCTGTGCCTAGTTTGTAATGAGTTATGACAATAATACTTCTTTATTATATGTTAAATATTATAAATATGTTAATATGTTCTCCTTGTTTCCTGAATCTGGGTTGATCCTGAACCCAGATTTTGTTTTTAAAAGTGACTGGTGGGCCAGGCAAGGGTTTGCAGTGTCTTTGCTGGTTTTGCTTGCATAGATGAAATTATTTTAAGCCTTTGTAAAGCACAGCCTTACAAACACAAGGTAGTCTGGAGCATCTTTAGCTCTTTATATAGCTGCTGACACTATTATTTCTTGACATCTTCCTGTTCTAGTGGCATTTTGCCATCTGCTTCTAAGATGTCATTATAATGCAAAGTAAAAATTTTAGTGTATTCTTCTAAAGTCTTTGCTTCTCTTGCTGCGCCATTCTAATTCTGTACAGTCCCTGTTGATGGATTCCTATTTATCTTGGCTGATAGCTGGTTTATTTCCCTATTATGTTGTGCTATTCAGCTTGCATAGAAGGCATCAAGATGCCTTCTCAATTTAAATACTTGCCTTCTCTTCATTAACAGCAATGCCTCGTCTGCTACCCAGACCTACTGTTCCCCTTTCCCATTTTAGTTGTATAATTTGGTGAAGCCTGCAAAATCAGGGGATCTATTTACAACCTACTTTGGATAATTTTCACTAGGATTGATTGCATATAGATGAGAGAATGTGTGCAGGCTGTCTTCTGGAAAAATAATTGATTGAGAGAGTTCAACGTGTTTAGGAATGAGCCCACCAAAATAATCGTGCAGGTCTGTGCTACAGGCTCTGACTGCTTTGAATCTGAGTTTACATTCTGGCATGCAAAGCTGAATTTCAGCTTTTAATTTTATAGTTTGAGCAGTTCTGTGTCTTTTTGCAGCACACCCTGACACTTTGGGAGAAGACTTCGTAATTTTAGCAAACAGGATAAGGAATATTAAAAAAGTGTATGAATCCATGGCTGTCCATCATGCTGATTGCTATTTTGCATGGAATGATCTACAATTTGTTCATTTTATTACCAGTCCTAGTATGTAAAAAATTTAAAAATCAAGCAAACAAATGGAATAATTTTAACACTATACATTTTGCTTTTTTTCCCACCAAGGCACATTTTTATTGGTATAACACATATGTGTTCTTTCATTTCCACAACAAATCCACAACTGAATATTTTAACCATTTCAAGAGTTCTAATCTTGATTTTCTTCTGTAACAGACCCAAAGAGATGTGTTAGCTTCAATCTTGCTCAGATTGTCCGTGTGCAGTTGTATGATTTTTAATCTGATGTTACATTTATCAAAATTTGCCAGGGCAGACAAGCATTGCCATGCCCTCCCTGGGACAGGCAAGTGTCTTGGTGTAGAACAGAGGCTGTGATGGAACAAAACTAATGCCTGTGGAAGATCAGAGCCATCTCCTGAGGAAAATGCCACCTTCTCCAACCTGAAGGCAGCAAAATGGGGAGGAAGCTTATCCATCAGGGAAAATTATCCTCCCCATCAATGACATCTGGCTTGGCATTTTGTGGTCTCCGTGTTATTAAATGCTTTGCTGTATCACACACAGGTTCATTAGTACAAATTAGGTTCTGTTCGCATTACAGCGGGTAATCAATTATATTGGATGTGAAATGTCTTCTCATAAATCTGAATTACACTTTCCTGGAGCCTGGGCCGGTGCAGACAGGGCAGAGCTTGCAGCCCTTGCTGCACATGGGTTTGGGCTTTGTTCCCTCTGTGCCAGGGTTATTCCAGCTGCACAATGGATGTGCCAGGGCAGCCTGGAGCTCCTGGGCACCTCCACCCTGCAGAGGCTCCGGAGGGATCCGGGCTGGAATCTCTCATATTCCAGCTGCTGCTGGTGGAGGGCGGGGACAGGGCAGCAGCTGAGGGGTCACCTGTGGGCACTCACGGGCTTTAGTAACTGAGATTTGCCCTGTTCGGATCAATGTCACCTGAAAGGCAGCTGGGATCAAATACTGGCAACCAATTTGAGTTAATGTATCAAATATTTTGTGTGTTGGTTCCTTCTGTGATTTGCTGAATTGAATTGAGTCAGGTTGAGTTCCTTGTGCCATGAAGTGCTGCTGAACTGGGTAGATTTTATTTAGCACAATACAAGTTTCTTCTATAAAAATTTTATAAATTAGCAGCCTTGTTAACACTTTGAGCAGGGCAGCTGAAAAATAAATGCATCCTAAGAGCTGAGATGTCCTTTTATAACCTGAAGGAGGAGTGTGAGAAAAATTCAGAAGTGTTTGTCTTCTGAATCCCACTGAATTTCTGCTTTTGCACAAATGAGCTTGGGACTTCTGTTATTTGTGTGTTTCAATGTTTTATTTCATTTTTCTTTACCTGCTCATAATTACTTTTAATTTCCTGTAGCTAATAAATGCTTCTCCAGAAAACACCACTTCTAATTAAAAATCCAGCATGAACTCAACAATCAGAATCTATAGAAATGGCGCTGCTGCTGTAAATATTTTAAAGGTTCTGTGCATTTTCTTCTCCAGGCTTTGTGCTTGCATTGCACCTAGAATAAAGAGTGTAATTACCTGCAGTGCGGTTCTGGGGAAACAATGCTCAGGGTAATTTGGGCACAGTACTGTACATTTGTTAAATCCCCCCCACAAACTCTGGCTCTGATGACCAGCAGTTTATGACAGTGCAGATAATAGCAGGTTTCAGGTTATTTCTGCCTCAGCCTTCAAACTTCAAGTACTTGGAGTTTCTGAGGTATCTCGTTAGCATTTGAGAAACATCTCCTCTGGTGGAGCATTAGTTCTGTCTCCTGCTGCTCCTGAAGTCCTGAGTCAAATCTTTTCCTTTTCTGGGATTGATGACTGCAATTCTCTGTTGCCTTGCTTACCAACCTCTGTTAGAAATAGGCTCAAACTGGTGTGGGGAGATCCTACAGAAGTGATTCCCAGACTTGAGTTCATCAGCACTGTAGCTTTGAGCTAAATGCTTTATTGATCTTATCTGAATATTGATCCTCTCTGAATATCTTATTTCTTGCCTATCTGAATAGGCCAGGAAGAGTTAGGCAAGGAAGGTCACAAGGATTGGTTTGTCCTAATGAATGTGCACCATGTGACGTTAATTACCTGGTGTTAGAAACCTGGTATATTTGTTTATTGCACAAGTCATGATTGTCTGTCCAGTTCTGGGTCTCCATATTCAGGAAGGACCTGGAGGGGCTGGGGGTGTCCAGGGCAGGGAACAGAGCTGGGGAAGGGCCTGGAGCCCCAGCAGGGCTGAGGGAGCTGGGCAGGGGCTGAGCCTGGAGCAAAGGATGCTCAGGGGCCTTGTGGCTCTGCACAGCTCTTGCCAGGAGGGCACAGGGACAGGAGCAGAGGGAACGGCCTCAGGCTGGGCCAGGGCAGCTCAGGGTGGGCACAGCAGGAATTTCCCCATGGAAAGGGGGCTCAGGCCCTGGCAGGGGCTGCCCAGGGGGGTTTGCAGTGCCCATCCCTGGAGTGTCCCAGGAAGGGCTGGAGGTGGCACTGAGGGCTCTGGGCTGGGGACAGGGCGGGCATCGGGCACAGCTGGCACTCCGTGGGCTGGGAGGGCTTGTCCGTGAATTCCTGATTGATTCTGGGATTCTACATCTCACTTCTTACTTTTACCTCTCCACAGCATATTTTGAGGGAGAAAAAGTAGTAAAGATTTTCTACAGTTGAAAAATCTTCACAAGGTTTATTTTTTTCTGTTGCGTAGAATCTGCCTCATCCACTCCTTAGAATTCTCCTGACAATCCTTTCTTTTTTTCCCAGCTCTTCAAAGAAACTTTGACATTAGAAGGCAGATATCAATGCCTCTCTTGGATAATGCTTTAGCAGGAAGCACAGCTGACTTCCATGTCAGAAGGTGTTAGTAAAAATGGATGCAGAAAAACAACCTCACATACTCAATAAAAATATTTCCTAAAAACACCAGCTTCTTTTCCTAGAAGACTGCAAATACGATTTCACAGCTGGTCCATCACTGAAAGTACAAGATGCTATTTAAGTATTGCTGGTGCTGTATTGTCAGTAAATCAAGGGGCTCAGATCATCAATCTCTGTTTCTGTTTTGTAGGTAAAGAAGTTCCAAATAACCCTTCCATTTCCTCCCTTTGTTTTCCTATAAATGAATTCTGTAGGATGCTTTCTTAGATCTTTTTCTTCTTTCTTTGTTTCCTCTTCAGTCAGGTTTTCTGTGTCAGATGCTCCCAGGCCAAACCAGGTGTGAATGCAAAAGGGCAAATGTATTTGTGGAAATGACTAATGCTGGAAAACAGCAGTGATGAGATATTGAATATTTCTCCTCCAATGTGCTGAATTCAGACCAAGGCAGCAACAATCACAAGTCCTTGAAAGGAAATAAAAAGTAGCAGTTAGTATGTTAGAGTATCTTAATGTATTTATATTATAAGAACTGTCCTTTTAATAAATAAAATAAGGCACAATAGCCCTAGAATACAGAAGTTACAAGTTTAGAAACAAATCTTACCTTGAATACTTAATCCCTTTCATTTAAAATAAATATTTCAAGGTTTCTAAGTCTCTTCTGTGAATCTTATTTACATTTTTATTAAATGAACTATATTTACAAAGCTGCTTCCATGATGTTTCTTATGCTTTTTTAAAAGCTGACAGTATATAGGTCACTAGAACCTTGAATTTCTGAAGTTACTTTTTAATGTGATGCTCATAGGCATGAAAAACCTCAGTAAACTATTTTTTTTGCATCATATGACATGAAATTTTGAAAGGCAGCCTGGTCTTACAGGCTTCATTTGGAAGGGCCAGAAAGGTTTTACTCTGGTAGGGAAACATGGGCAGTTTTGGGGAGTTGGAGGGGAAATCCTGGGATTCCAGGTGCTGTTGTTGTGGTTAAAGTGGGCACTTCAAAGCTCTGACCTGGGTCCTCCTGCTGGACTGTGCCAGCTCCCTCTGTTCTCCGGTAGGAAATCTCTAATCCTGGTTCCAAGATCCTTTACACAGCAGTTAAGTGGAATTAATCCTTGTTCATCTATGTGCAACAACTCAGTGCTTTGGATACCACTTAAGAAATGGAGGGGGGAAGAAGAGAGGAATGTTTATGCTCCATTAAATATTTTCATTATGCATCAGATGTTAAGAAATTTCTAGTAGGCCTGCAGCATCTCTGGCATGGCTGTTTGGAAAACAAACACAAAGCCCTGTGGTGCATGGCAAGCAGTGGGGCTTGTTTTCATACTTAGAACTATATTTTGAATTCTATATGAGATGCAACATAAATTTATCAGGGCTTTGGTATTTACTGATGCTCACAGAACAACTGAGATTTGGGAAGCATTATTTCTATTATCAGTAAAAGTGTTTTCTCTCTTAATTGAATGGTGTGGGCAGGCAGTGGCAGGGTTGGACCATATGGGTGTGGAGTCCAGGATTTTTCTCCTTCTTAGCCTTTTGTGCCTGTTCAGAGGTGTGTTGGTGGGGTTTGGGGTGGGTTTTTCAGTGAGCTGGTTCCCTGTCCAGTGTGGGTACATAAATTACATTTCCTGTGGGAGCTGAAGTGCAAAGGAGCTGTGGGTGCTGGAAGGAGAGGCTGTGGCTGGGACCCAGCCCAGAGCAGTGCAGGGCTGAGCCATCTCCTCCCTTTCCCCTGGCTAATTGGAATGTTCCAGCAATCCAAGTGGATTATGTCTGGCTTTCACTCTTACCTCATTTGCCTGTCAGAGCCAAGCCTCCCCAAGTGCCTGGTGTGTGTTTCCCAGGCTGTCAGAGATCCTGGGGAAAAGCTGTGAGGTAAATGCACTCCAATCCACACACTTTAATTCTTTAAACCTTGAATTGCTACCTTAATTCTGCAGCAGTCAGCTCTCTCTCAAGGGTTTGCTCATCACAGCTTCCTTCAGCTGTGGTCTTCAAATACTGCAGGATCAACCCAAATATCACATTCATGTCTTGGATGGCAGGGAATTGAGGCTTCAGCAAAACAACTGGATTGAAGTGAGCACTTAGACTTGAGTCAGTGCCTTCCCATGCAGATGTGCCAGGGGAAGGGAAATCCCAGGAGGAGGCACAGAGGTGTGTGAGCATCCTGGGAAAGGCTGGATGATGCTGCAGAGTGGGCTCGGGGAAGGTGGAACAAGGGTTAATTCTGTTATCAGAATTTTCCCCATGCCATAGATAAAACCAGTCAGATCTTTCTCATCAGTGGTTGTTATTTTTCAGGTGTTTGCTAAAATCAGTGTCCTTTTTGGTCTCACTTTCCAAAAGGAATGGTGCCATGAGTCTCCTGCTGCCAGACCCTGGCATCACAAGGATTGGCCCAACAGTGTTTCATCCCAAGATTCTGAAGCCTTGGGAGTCAATCCTCCCTCAGCCCTACCCAGTAAATTAAGGTAGCAGGAAGACAAATGTTATTGATGTTCAAATACTTTGTCTCCTTGAAGCACTCAACACATGCAAATTGTATCAAGAACAATGCTGGATTCTTGCTACTGTCATGAGTCTCCAAGCCTGTGTAATAAATGTTGTTGTCACATTATATGGGCTAAATGACTAATGATGGAAGTGTGTTCTTATTCATGCAAGCAGCTGCTGAAGAGTGTGTTGTCCTAAAATATACCTTCCTGTCTGTGGGGCTGACAGCCATGAAATGATGGAATCAGGATCCTGTCCTTCAGTGTTGCTTACAGTGAAAACTGTCACAGTTTTTAGAGGAGTCTGTCAGACAAGGAGCCCCAGTTCTGATAGAGTGTGGCCAACACACCCTTGAATGCTTTGTGCTGTGGGCAGTGTTAAGTGCGGCACCCGGGTGCGATTTTACCTTTTTCATCTCCCCTCTCCTTGATGTCCCTTTGAGGGCAATTCAAAAACAAATAAGAAGAAAGGAATGGGTAAGCCCAGATGTTGCAGTGACCTATTTACTGTCCTGCCTCTGGAACAAGCCCAAAGGTTAGAAAGATTATCTTTCTTATTTTCCTATTACATAAAATTGAAGTGTGAAAACTTTTGGGCACCTTTGTCAAGCTTGCCATCATGTGCACTCTGACCCTGCAATGTTTTCTGTCTCATTTGCATGAAGAAGCTCTGGTGACATAAATTTCTTCCTTGAGGACTGAACCCCAGGGGAAGGAAGTGAAGAATGAGTGTGGCTTGACTGCAAGAGTGAACTCCAGAAATAAAATGCCATCTCTTACTGCACTGCTGTCTTTATCCATGCAGCCCCTGATTTCACCTGCCCAACACATCTGTTTAAGAATTGATCTAGCAAAATATCTCCTGACTCCTTCTCGTGCTGATGCACTGTTTGTCAAATCCATTCCAGCTGGGGTTTGTAGTGCTATTTAGAAACCTTGATTTGGGGGAAATATTGACATTGTGCTGAGAGCTGCAAACACAACCGATGAGGTGGGCTCTGCCCTGGTGAGTCCTCCAGCCAGAGCTGACATAGTTTTAATGAGCAAGTACCTAATTAGGGGAGCAGAGGTTATTTTAGATGCATTCAGTGTGTTACAAACACAGAACTCAGTGATGAGAGGAAAAGAAAAGAGTTCAATAATTTAATCATGGTTTATTGGAAGTATGTTAAATTAGCAGGTAGGAACATCCACCAGGTGGTCACCAGTAAACACAAGCTGATACCTCATTTAGGATAAAGCTTTTCCAGGTGCAAATTGCCACCTCGGGTGGATCTTTATAGCACACAGAGAAATGACAAAGGGATGAATTTTCTCCTATGGTGAAGATTTAACAGCACAGAGTAGAAGAGCAGGAGAAGCAGAGGAGCAGGAATTTTGAAAGCAGCTTTTGCTGTGCTGGGAAGGTCCCTTTGTGTAACATGGAGCTCTCTGGTGGTGAGGAGGAAGCAGGAGAGGGGCTGGAAAACTGGAACCCTGTGAAAATGCAGAGCACCAGGAGCTCCTGGGCACTGAGGGCTCCCCTGGGAGCAGCAGATGGAAATGTGGCCCCTGTGCCTGTTCTTTGAAGGAACCTCAGCTCTGTGCCTGAGCTGAGTTAACCTGTTGTAAGGGGTGCCATAAAGATACTCAGTCAACGTGGTAAACAACATTTCACCCAACACAGGCAGAAGAAGAATGTCAGAGCACTGAGCTCTGGGTTCGTGCAGCTTGCTGAAAATGATCTAACTGAAGCCTTCATCTGCTTGCTTCCAACTTGGCCCTGTGTCTATAACTAATAAATAACTTGCAATCATTTAATATGTAATTGATTATTAAATCAATATCTGGCTATTTATACCGTTTGTAAGTCAGCCATGAAGCTGTATTTATTTAGCTTCAGAGAGGCTAGAAATTGGATTACTCAATTAATTGAATTACTTAACAAATATCGATTAGCATTTTTTAGCAATTAACATTATAGACATGTAACAGAGCACTATCTTTTAAAATATTAATTAACTGTTTAAACAATGCTTGGAAATTTAAAGTTGTTGAGATTATAATTACATTATTGCCTATGCAGTTTGGAGTTAATTATACTGCATTTCTATAGACTTGATAAACTGCAAAATGTATCCCCTTAACAATCAATTGGTATTAAATTACTTTCAATTACTTTTTATTAAAACCAAATTAGAGCCTCACTTTTAGCACAGTAAGAGCAGTACAAAATCTCAGGGCTCAGCTGTGATTTCTGCCACACCTGCTGGTTTCCACACATCCAGCTGGTCAGGTGGTGGCCACATTTTAAAAATAAACCCAGCAGACACAAAGCAATTCATAGCTCTGGTCTTCAAAAAATCCAGTGTCTGATAGGGCTTCCATGAAAATTTGCAGAAATTTTGTTGATTTGTGCGCGTGGGAGAAAGTCTGAGTCTGGGATGTTTTGTGTCAAGTTTATAGCTCCATTATTGGCCACAGGTTTCTGCCCTGTAATTGTGGACATTTCTCTGATCCCAACAGGAATTTTTGTGGTGTGTGGTGGTATAGCATGGTGCTTGATGAGAATATCCACTTGTTTACTCAACAAGAGTCAAAATTAATCGTGTAGGCTCAGGGCTTTAAAGAAGCTTTCTTCCAGCTAGTGATTCCCAGATTAGTTAGGGTTTAGATACTTAAAAGCTCTAATATTTGATAATAAAATACATTTAATCTGGCATCAGAAAATATAATACACTGCTTCCTGTGGCGTCTTTTAGCAATTTATGACCCTCTTTGTTTATCATATGATTTTTATATTTTTTAATTCTGCTTTCCATCTGAACCGTTTTTATTCTGCTTCCTCTTCAGTGTTGGAGGTGCTTCATTAGCTGTTGAGTTTTATAAAGCTGAGTACTGGGTTTAAGTAGACTTGTAGTAGCAGCACAATAATAACCCCCAAAGGATGTTACAAAGGATGTTAGTTTGCAGATGAAACTAACCCTGCAAATCAAGTGATGATTGAAACCCCTGGATGCTTCCTGGAGACCATGGATAGCATGTGCAAAGGCAGTGCTTTTCCACAGCTTTCAAACCATGGCTTCTCCATTTTCCCCCCAAAACTTACATGTTTGCTAAGGGAATAAAAAAGTTTTGTTGAATTCAAATACCAACAGGAGGAGTCATGACTCCTAAAAATTCAGGATTTAATACAAAACCAGTGTGGAATTAAGCAAGGATATTTCATGTAGGAGGCAGGGGTACAGCTCTGTGCAGCCTTTCCATGTGCCAGTGAGGATTAGTGAGAGCCCCAGCTGGAATGGGAAAAGGGGCAAGGACAGCTGGGGCCCACAGCCACCCTCCAGGCTGGCTCTGGTGGGTGATGCTCTGTGGGGCCACGGGCTCTGAGCCAAGCCTGAGGTGCCAGGGGACACCTCCTGCGAAGGTGGCTGCTGGATGTTGAGCTGTTTGATCCTTCTGGTGCCTTGAGTTTTTAGCTTTTCTATTTTTCAGATCCTGCACTGCATTAGTAGATAACTCTGAACTCCATGTAGAGCTGAGTTCTTCGCACTTTGGTCAGACAAAACAATCCCTCTGGGCCTGAGAACCAAGGTCACCATCACGGCCTGAGGCCCCAAAAAGTACAGACAAAAGTGCACCAGGGGGAAACAAACTGGGGAATGTGACTTCTTTACCCAAAGCTGTAATTGGACAATTAACCCCTGGTATGCAAATAGACAAAACTTATATCTGTCTGAAAAACTTGTGTCCATGGTCCTCCTTGGGAGCAGACCCTTCTTGGACTGCCCAAGGTCTATTAAAGGCCTTTAATAAACACCCACTTTATTCTTTGAGCTCTGCCCAGCCTCTGTTCCAGGCAGCCACTCCAAGGCAGCAGTTCCCACCTGTTTGTGCAAAGCTGCGCCAGGCCTGGCTTGGGAAGAACCAGCCCCTGGTCTGGCAGATTTTGGGAGTGGCTCAGAACCAAGGACAAGAATAACCAAACAGAGCCAGACTCCCCAGACTCTGCCTAATTTTCTGAATGATGTTTCTTCTAATTGATGTTTACCAAAGTCCTGAGTAACCACTGATTTCATGAAAATTTACACTGAATGGATGTTTAGAGCTGGTCACATACCACAGATGGAAAGAGGTGCATGGTGAGGATTTCCTTTGGGGCAGAGGAATTGGGCAGGTCCCTGTCTGGATTGGAAATCAATGGGGCTCAATTCCAGCCTCCTTTAAACACTCCCTTACACCCCCAAACATGTCCTGCATCCTTTGGCTCTAAAGTTCCTTTGAAAAAACAAGCATAGTCAGTTAATGTAACCCCCAAACCATCGGGGTGTGACTCTTCTGCCTCTCCATGGCCTGGTCCAGAGAGAGAACAAGCCCTCAAAGGGTGGGAGTTTTGTCTGGACAGCTGGTGGAACTGGGGCAGCTCCTTTGGTGGCCATTGGATTGCTCCAGTTGTATTGCAAAGCTGATCTTTGCTTAATACTTTGAGGAAATACAATTTTTTTTCTTTGCATTTCTTTGAAAGAGTAGAAAAATATTGCCCTGTGTGTTTATGCTGAAGTACAAATATCCAGAGGCATCCTGGATGTTTCAGAATGTCACTGCCTTCAGCACTGACCAAAAGGGAAGCTCCTATTTTCATGCAGTTTATAGTCCAAGGAACTATTGTCATAGTTCTTTGGTATTTGACTCACTGGCTGACACAGCAATAAGCAAATCATATTCCTTCTTTTACCTGAGTTTTGTAGCAATTACCTCCTTCACAAGGATGTGAAATTTAATTTGCTTCTATTTCTCCCTTTGCTGTTTGGTTTTGTCACAGGCATCATAATGTGAATTGTTTTATTGCATCATTTAGAGGCTAGTGTTATTTGTATTGGAATGAATCAAATGCATGTGACTGAGGGTATGGATATTTAAAAATTAAAATCTGGTGACTGTGCAAAGATAACTTTGGTCTACAAGTTGTCTTCAAGAAGTATTAATAATGACGATATTACATTGTGTGAGAGAGTAAACTAAAATGTCCCTGTGGACACATTTCTCTTCAGTCATTAAGAAGAAAATGACTGTACTCTTTATTTAGAATAATGAGAGCTGATACTGGTTGTCGTTAGAGTATGCTACAATCAAATGTTAATAAGAAGCAGCTTGAGAATACCACACTAATGCAAGGTTTTTTTAATCAAATTTTTCGAATTGATTGCCTGTGGCAAAAGAAGCAAAATCTTTAATATGATATAATGATTTTTATGCTATCTCTGGGGAGAAATGTTGGCTCTGTTGACTTCTTAACCTCTTTTTGGATGCAAACCACATAATATATTTTGTCCCAACCATTAGAAGATTCTGTTTTGAACAGATATAGTCATATGAAAAGTTTGATAAGCACAGTCTATGGTATTTTTCGAGCTGAAACCTTTGAGCAACTGCATGTTACTTTCTAAAATGTGACTGTAATGATTAGTACTAATCTTAAATCTAAGATCAGTGAAAAGAAGACTATTTTCAGGTGTCACTGAACCATCCATTCTGATTCTGTCTTTTCATGCAGTGGTATCTGACATGTACCAAGTTAATTTTTTTCTTCTAATTAGAATACAAGCCAGAAATATCACCTAGAAGCAAATACGTGGAAAAATAATTTTAGGAAAAAGATGACCTCGAGTTTTTTCTTTTACCTTTAATTCCAAACTCCCAGACTTCTCAGCAGTTTATTTCTCTGCAGACAGAATATGCTTCAAAGTTTTGATCTCACCTAAGTGTGTGTATGGTTGCAGATTCCTCTCCTAACGTTTGTGCTTGCGAGGAAATATGGGTGTGAAATGAATTTTGTCTTTTTCACCAGGAGGAACACAAAGCAGAATGGAGAGGAAGATAAAACTCATTTCAATACGTACAGAGAGAGCATTTCTTATTTCTGCTGATGGCTGCCACATCTTTTCAGTGGGAACAGCTGCTATCTAAATGGCTTCCTCAGCTAAAACAATGTCTATCTCACTTTAAAATTTCAGCAGGAAGCTGCTGCTTCATCATTTAGTCATGTCACATATTTATAGTGTTGTCTTTGTGTGGAGTGTTTGAGACACAAAAATGAAAGAAAATTGATGCTGTGTACATCTTGGCGCCAGTGAACATAAAGTTATGGTTTGTCATAAAAACCTGTAATCTACTGCAAGGGGGAGGAACCCAACTCTCAGCACTGTAGTGAAACTTTCAGAAAGAGAACAATTAAAAAGTGTAACAGGAAAGATGGGCCCTGCTCAGCAATCTGCTGCTGATCATCTCTGAGTGTAAACACATCAGCAATGCTGCTGCAGTCCTGCAATCTCCCTCCTCCTCAGGCACCCTTCGAGTCCCTGCAGCCTGCTGGAGCCCAGGTGAGCACCTGTGCTCCTCATCAATCCTCGTTTAGCTGGCATATTGTGCCTTCTTGCAGATTTCAATATGAAAATAAAAATGGAAATGAAACAAATTGAGTTCCAGGAAAAGGATTAAAAAATGTATACAGGATGAAGGATAAATCAAAAATGATGTCAGTGTTTGCTGACCATATGAATTCAAGTGCATTTCTTTAGTTTTCATTTTTCCTTGTTATAGTGTTTACAAAAGAGAAGTCAATAATGCTGTTTAATAAGAGCCAGTTCTGTGCTTTAGAAATGGAAAACAATGAAATAAGTCTATTCATTCAAGCTGTGAAAATCTAGTTTACAAAAATGGTATTTCGTTTTCTCCATCAAAGCTTTGTGTTCTTCTCACCATCACATTAGCTATACACATCCCATACATTGTTTGGGAACACCAAGTTCAAAAGGCTCTTAATGTAGATGGATATTTAGAGACAGGGCATGAGAACACTGATCTCCTTCATCCCTGGTCATCAGTGAGACTGCTCTGCTCAGAGCGGTCACTGCACCCAGAGTGACTATCTTTAATAACTGTGGGTGCAAAAGAAGGATTTCCACAAGGTCCCTGGGAATGCCATCCTGTGAAGGGACAGACCAGCTAGGCTGGGACACATCTGCTGCCTCCATGGAAGCAGGAGCACTGCAGGAATGACCTGGGCATCCACATAACATTTCAAACACTGCACACAAACCAAACTAAGCCACACCAAACCAAACCACACCACACAAAACCACACCACACAAAACCACACCAAACCAAACCAAACCACACCAAACCAAACCACACAAAACCAAACCACACCAAACCAAACCACACCAAACCAAACCACATCACACCAAACGAAACCAAACTAAACCAAACGAAACCAAACCAAACTACACCACACCAAACCGCACGAAACCACACGAAATCAAACCAAACCAAACCACACCAAACCAAACCAAACCACACCACACCAAACCAAACCACACCAAACCAAACCACACCAAACCAAACCACACCAAACCAAACCACACCAAACCAAACCACACCACACCAAACCAAACCACACCACACAAAACCACACCAAACCACACCAAACCAAACCACACCACACCAAACCAAACCACACCACACCAAACCACACCAAACCAAACCACACCAAACCAAACCACACCAAACCACCCCCTCAAAGCTTGTGAGCAGGACTGGAATGAAGTCAAGGCCTGTTTCCCGCTCTGACACAAATAATGAGGCTTCCTCACAAGACAGGCAGGTGCTGTTTGCTGCAGATGGAAACTTCCTCTCAGAGATCCTTCCTGCTCAGGAATATTGTGTTGTGCAAAGCTGCTTTTGTTTTTGGGTCAGTTGCAGCAAAAGCAGGGGAACCCAGCCCTTGTTCTGCAGGGCAAACGTGGCTGCAGTTCCTCCTGCCCACAGGTGACTGAGTGCTTGAGGCCCATTTTCCCTTTCCCAGCTGATCCTGGCCTTTCTGTGGTGTCATTTCTTCTGTCTAGAATTGCTTTAAGGAATAGTTATATTTCATGGTCCAAGAGACTTAAATGTCCTGGATATCCTGGGAAAGACTGCTCAGCAATCTTAAGTTTTGGGTCCTGTTTAATTTTTATTTTTTTTTAAATCAAAGTCCTTGCGAGGACAAGACACAAATGCTGAGAGTTAATGAGTGTGGGTCAGGCCTACTCCCTAATTCCTCCTTTCCTAAATGGGAGCTGCTTTTACAAGATAAAAGCTTCAGTGCCTTCCTGGGTGAGCCGTGGGAAAACAAAACCTTCCTTGTGCTCCAATTTTCCCTGGTCCTGCACCTCTGGAGCTTCAGGGCTGTGTTTATAAAGGGAAAGGAGTGTTGGCTGAGCATCTGACAAGCAGGAGGCAGCTCCTTAAAGCTGCTTCAGATTCCTGTTATTTTTTAATACCCCTGCTGGGTTGAGGATGTGCCTTCAGCCACAAGCCAGCGATTGTGTGCCTGTGAGGAGTTAACTTTATTTATTATATTTACTAATTACTGCATATTTGTGGCTCAATTGTGTGGAGTCACAGCCCTGACTGGACAGTAGGAGAGGAAGACAGGAGTTTGTTTTCATTTTTGAGGTCTTTTATGAGCTTGCCAGGCAGGGGCAGTTATGGCAGCTGGAGGGAGGGAACCTGGGAATGCCGCTCCAGGAGGGAGGCAGAGAGCATCATGCCAAAGGCCTTGCTGGCATCTCTCTGGGCACAGGTTGCTGCTCTGCTGCAGGGCAGTCAGCAGGAGAAATGGCCTTTGGAGCACGGGCAGCACCAGCCTGGAGCACCAGGGGCACCTCCAGCTCCTCACTGGAACCACAAGACATTCCTGTCAGGGGAATGATTTCCTCACAGAAGTATTCTGAGCACAAGACACGGGTGGTTGTTACCAATTCCAGTGGCTGGAACACTGTAAAATCCAGCGATGTGAACTAATTGTGCTCAGCCAGCAGAGGAGCAGCCCTGGTCTGCCTGGGAGGAGGTGACCTGGCAGCATGGTGGACACTGTATGGAGGAGGTCACTGTGCAGGAAGACAAACCCAGACCTGCAGCACTTAGCTGGATGCATGCACATATTATGGTAATTATTTCTGTATGTAAAGTTCAACTTAATAAATCTTTTTCCTCCTGCGTTTTCAGTTCCCTGCTCAGTGAACTGTACAGAAACATTCTGCTTGGCCATTTTCACGAATCATTTGATTAAATGTATTTCAGTCTGATATCTACTCAGTGGCTAATGTGCAGAGAGAAGAGCAACTTGCTAATTTAATAACCAGCATTTCAAGTTTCTGACTTAAAGTAAAAATCCTGTATCTATTTGTGGACCCAAGTGAAAGGTGGGGAAACTTAAAAAAACCCAGTGAGATTCCTACTTAACTATTAGTTTGTAGATTATTTGAATCTTGGAGATGCTAAATGGAAAGGGTATATTAATTATGGGATCAAGTGTGTGAGGCTGTATTTTAAAAGCTTATTTTCGTTCTGCCTATGTCTGCCAGGAGGTTTTTAAACATGTCAAAATTCTGGCAGTGTCTGCAGCTAAGCATAGCAGTCTAGCTTTGAGAAAACCTACAAAATTTCACTGCTGCACCTTCCAGGAATAATTGGACACAATTAACAGCCTGTGTCTTCCCTCTGTAAGGTCCCAGAGGAGCTGAGAAGCCATTCCATCCTCTCTTTCCTTTGTTATCCCCCAGGGCCCAGCAGCATGTGGGATATATAACCCAAGCTGCTGGCATTGCTGAGGAAATGGAGAATCATCTCCATTTCCTGATATTTGCATTTGTTTGGGATATTGAGCAAATACACGGATATTTATCTCCTTGGATGAAACAAGGACTCCTGGCCTCAGCTGCTGTTGTCTCCCTATCTGCTACATCTCAGAACTGCTAAGTTAAGCAATATGTTCACTTTTATCATAACCTGTCCTTATCAAGTTGAATCTTATCTTCTCCCTCCTGATTTGCCTGCTTGTCAAAATGCGCTTCATCTTCTTTTAGGAAAATTAGTTTTCAGCAGTAAACTTTTTCGGGAGCGATATCATTTGTTAGGGTATGACTTTGTGTCCAGTGAATGGTGATTTCAGAAGTGATAAGGAGATAATAACTTTTTGCTATCCCCAGTACACGCTGCTGAGGGAATTGCTGTTGTGCTTGGGACCTTGGGAGCAATTTGAACTCCAGGCTGGGAAGTCCCAGCTGGGAACAGTCTGGGAATAAGTGGGTGTAGCTGGCAGCCTGTCAGATTCCAGTTAACCAAAATAAAGCTGAGGCTTCTGGGTTTAATCTGTGCCTTTGTTTTGTTGTCTGTGTGTGGGAGCAGCACAGAGATCTTCACTTCATCAAATATAAGTACACAGACAGAAGGATGAAATAGCTCAGCACTGGGGGTTTGGGGCAGGGAGGAAAATACATCCTTTTACTTGGCTCTGTTTTCCAATCTTGCCGGTGGCCACTTCTATGTGCCTAAATCACTTTGTCCTCTGCCTAAAATCATACCAAGAATAGGAGCTCAGAATGTTGTAATAGTGACTGTATTTTTCCTCAGTAAGAAAGAGCAATAAATCAAGTATTGAAACAACAAAAAAAAAATTAAAACACAATCATTAAGTAGCACCTCATAAGATTCTTGTTCATATTTAGCTGAGCTCGTTGTTAATGCTGTAGTTAGACTTACCAGGCTAGAAATAATTTTAAAATCTTTTCCATTAATAATTTATATACTTGGGATCAAATGGTGCATGAAGGCATTTTGAACCACAGTGTTCATTTAGACATTTGGCTTAAGGAAAGAGTACTGCCCTGCTTGACTCCTGTAGCTGGGTTCTGAACTATTTAATGCTGTAAATATTTGAAGTACACTCAGCACCAGCTGAAAATCTGTGTTTCAGTCAAACAGTTGTTTTTGTTTCTTAATTGACTTTTTCTGCTGAACATAAGCAGAGGGAAAGGATTTTGATGAGGTGGAGATTACCTGTTGGGATTGCATGTCTATAATTTTACAGTTCTACTATATCTTGGATTGTTTTACATTTGTTGTTGCTGCTCCATTTTGCTGGAGAAGTTCACCACTCTTCTTTTCTACATGAAGAAAGACCATGGTGCTGTCTCTGATCAATCCTCACTTTCTGCCCTGTGCTGGGCCCAAAGTTTCATCAGCTGCTGTAGTCACTTCTCCAGTGCTTCTCATAACTGCTGCCAGAAATTACCTGCACAGAGTCAATTCTGTGTGACATTCCAAGCAATTCCGTGGAGCCAGGGATGCTGAAGGACTCGATCTGCTGTGAGCTGCAGTAACACTCTGCTACCACCCCTGCTGCAAACCCAAATCTTTTGCTTTTGTGGTAGCACAGAGCTGCCATTCCCAAAGTGGTTGATTCCTGCCAAGCAGTGGAATCCCAGAACAAGGGCAGATTCAGCACTGTGTGCACAAATGGCACTGCACTGGGCTGGATGTGAGGTCAGCTCCTGCCACGTTGTAATAGCCAACAAAATCAATTCCAGCCCCTTCCCAAGGTGAGCTATGCTGCCTTGGTGCTGCAGCCCTTGAGCACCAGGAAATTCTGATCAGCAAAACCCGATCAGCAAAAAGAATGTGCAAAGTGGAGCTGTTATCTGGGCAAATTGCTGCCTGAGGAATGATTCCTGGTGGATATCAGCTTTTAAGAACAACTTAGTCCGGGTGACAGCCACAGAAAATAAACAAAATCCTCAAACTGTGATGATGGAAGCTCTAAGGGTCTGAGGAGCTGGAGCTCAGGAAATTTCAGGACTTCTTTATTTCAGCTCTAGCAGTGGAATAGCACAGTGGTTTACACCTGTTATTAACTCCATAGTAGGCCAGGGTAACAGCCAGTTATTAAATCTCCATGTCAAATCAGAGCCATTCCCTGCATTGTCCTCCTACCTTCTTCAGTGTTGGGGGGAGGAGGTAATGCAGTGTCAGAAATTCAGGGTGACATATAAATGGACTTTATCCTTTTGTGTTTCGTTCTCTTTTTTTTTTTTTTAACCAAGAATTGTTACTTTGGTTTTGACCATCTCCTCAAGGAGACGCATTTACCCACATGAACACACCCTCTGTAAACAAATGACCTTTTTTAGTATCTTGTTTCTTTAAGAGACATTTGGGAGAGAGAAGGGGGATGCAGAGAAATTCTTTCTGACCTTTAAGCCTGTGCTCCTCTGATCATTTGAGCTTCCTGAATATTTACATTAAGTTTCATTTGTTACAGTTCAGCCCAGAATGGGCTCTGGTGTTAATCTGTGTGAGGGATCCTACAGATGTGGAAACCAGGGAAAGCTCTTGTGGAGGGACATCACTACAGGTCTGAAATGTTTGCTACATTTTTCACTTGCTGCCTAAAAGAGGGGGGTTTAAATGTATAATACTTGATTGTTCAGTGATGAGGAGAAGGTGCATTTGATTCCTTCAACTGCTTTAGGGAAACAGCCACATCCTTATCTGATGTTCCCTCTGAAGTCACAAACTGGGATGGGGACTCTTCTCTGTGCCGACTGGGGTTTAGTTGTGTCCTGTGTTTCCTGTATGGGCTTGCTGCCATGGATGTGATGGTTCACAGGAGCCTTTAGCAGGAGGAGATTTTGCTGTTCCTAAAAGAATAACCACAGAATCTTGCCTGAGTTGGAAGGCACCCACAAAGGTCAGAGTCCAGCTCCTGTCCCTGCATGGGATAATCCCAAGAATCCCACCCTGTGCCTGAGAGCATTGCCCAAGAGAAAGTTGCCATCATTGCTGAAGAGATGGAAAAGATAGACTCTTAATTTATATGTGGTAATGAGAGTTGTTTTTCTGCTGTCTGTAAACACTAAATTAAAAATCTTAGCAATGAGTGGGGCTGTTTCTGAGAGCAGGTAATTAGTAACAATTGTGGAGAACTAACAGTTCATTAAAACCATCTTTCTGTTGTAGCAAATAGTAAGAATGTTCACACACTCTGCGTTTCAACTTAACCTGTAAATTAATCCAATAATAAACCAGTAGCTGTAATATGGCCATCATAATGCAGGTGCAATTTTTTGCTTTTATTGCAGTTTCATCAAGATATATGGAAATTGCTGAGGAAATTTTGGGAGACAGTAGATGACAGTGATTTTAGTAGAATATTTCCCATGCTGTTGTAATTCATAGTGACACTTTTCCCTTTTGTCAGTGAGTGACAACTCTGATGCAAATTCAGTGCCTATGATGATACACCTGCAACGTGCAACCTGAATTTCCTTGTGGGAAGGGAAGGGAAGGGAAGGGAAGGGAAGGGAAGGGAAGGGAAGGGAAGGGAAGGGAAGGGAAGGGAAGGGAAGGGAAGGGAAGGGAAGGGAAGGGAAGGGAAGGGAAGGGAAGGGAAGGGAAGGGAAGGGAAGGGAAGGGAAGGGAAGGGAAGGGAAGGGAAGGGAAGGGAAGGGAAGGGAAGGGAAGGGAAGGGAAGGGAAGGGAAGGGAAGGGAAGGGAAGGGAAGGGAAGGAAGCCCTGGCAGAGGGCAGCTCATCCTTGCTGCAGATCCCCCTCCTTGCTGGAGCAATGCAGCTGGGCTGGAGCCTGTGCTGGAGCAGAATGAGCAGGGGATTTTTGGCTCTGGGATGTAGTTGAAACTTCTTTTCAGCCTGACATTTATGAAAGGTTAACAGATATAAGACCTGATGAAAGAGCCAGCAGCATCAGGGGCCCGGCTTAATAGCTTATCTGCTCTGCTGTTTATTTTCCAGGGAGATTTCCTTGAACAAGAAGCAAGAAATGTTGCAATACTTGTCACGTTTAGGCCAAGGGTTTGAAAAGTTTAAGACTTCCTCAGCTCCTGAAAACAGCCTATTCTGAAAACATGGTCACTCCTCCAGTGAACATTACTGGGAAAACTGCTTTCTAGCATGCTGCTTTGTTCAAAATTTTTTTGTAAATAAGAACACAAATTAATTTTTTTCTCCACCTTTGCTTCTCAGTCCTTTTTAAGCCCATTTTGAAAGTAAATTAAAAAGAAAAATGCAACTAAATACCACTTTTTCCTTGAGTTAACTGAATGCAGGATCAATAATTTAGTATTCCTTGATGTTTCTAAACATAGCTGCTGAGACAGCCTAAACATTGGATCCTCAAAGTCTTGCTTACACTGCTCAAATTCCAGATATGATTTTGGAAGGTGTGGGGATGATTTGAAGGGCCAGCTTGAAAGGCAGAATTCAAATTCTAAGTATATGAAATCAGACCTAGCTATACCAGTGCTCCTAGTTTACCCAGGAATTGTCACCGACATCTTTTCATTAAAATCCTTTCATTGGGATTTTTCCTGCTGAAGCTGAGAAGTTTCAGCAACAAATGTAAACAATGGTTATCTGCTGCTGTGGAATGCAGCAGGTGGATCTGTGATTGGTCTCCTGTGGATGTCTGGATTTACTGACCACTCACGGCAGAGCTGGGTCTCACTCTCTGCTGAGACACAGACCTTTGTTATTGATTCCTTTGCTATTCCTTGCTTAGCTAGCTCTCTGAGAACTTTCCCTTCTATTTCTTTTTAGTATAGTCATAATGTAATATATATATCATAAAATAATAAATCAAGCCTTCTGAGCATGAGGTCAACATTCTCGCCTCTCTCTTCATCCTGCAACCCTTGTGACCACTGTGACAAGGAATTGTATTGCTCGCGTGTTCCATGTTTGAGACAGAAGCCCAGGGGCCTTTGGGGGCTGTTTGCAAAGCTCTTACAGCAGAACAGAGATTTCTGGATCACCTTGAGATGGCCAGCCTGGCCCTTGGTCACAGTCCAGCTGACCCAGCGTGGAGGGGAGCTGAGCTGAGTTGGCTCAGGGCTTTTTGCAGCTTTCCTGGTTGTGCAGCACAGTTTCTCTTTCAGCTTTGCAAGGCCAGATCACAAATCCTGAGCAGCCCTTTCCCTTGTGTATCCTTTTGGCTGCTTCCTGGAGGAGTCTGTGCTTTTTGCCAAGAACATTCTCTAGGTGCAAAAGCTTTGCTGCTGTTCCTTCCCAGCCCTTCCCAAGTGTTGACAGAGTGAGACACAAGTGCCTGAGTCCCATTCAGAGCCAAAAATGAGCATCCTGTTGATTGTGTGGTCTGGAAAACGTTCTCAGATACTGCTTGCTGCCTTGGTCCCACAGAAGGTGGTGAGGAGAGATTTCTCTCCTTTCCTCTGTGATGCCTTCAGTACCTAATAACCCCCCATCCCAAAAAAAAAAAAAAATCCCTGAATAGCCTTGAAGTTGTTGGAGAGCAGAGTTTAGGATGCATTTATTTCCTTAAGATTGCTGTATTTACAGTGTCTGCAGAGACACGATGAAGTGCAGCTCTCCTTTTTGGCTGTCTCCTGCTGCTCGTGCAGCAGCCTGGCCCTGCCAGGAGCTGTGGGCTCCCTGCAGGACTGGGTGGTGCAGGGCTCAGTGCTGGGTGCTCCCTCCGAGCGTGTTGCTCTTGATGTGCTGTGGCAGGAGCATTGATTTGGGACACAGAACACGGGCAATTATGACAAGCTGCAGGTATAATTAGGAGTTGTTTATCTGGTGTATCCAGCTTTGAAGGCTGTTTTGGCTGACAGGGATTTGTAGTTTTGGTAGCCTTTCTTTCCAAAACACGTGAAATTTGCTGGGTTTTTATGTGGATGACTTTTGTCATGGTTATCCCAATGTGTAAAATTCCCAGAGGGATTTCCTTCTCAGAGTGCAGTTGGTGGCACGGAACAGATTGATGGCATTGAACAAATCAGCTCCAAAACACTGTAGAGGGAAAATCAGCTTTTGCCTATTAGTGAGAGCATTTCATTATTCCAGTATCCAGGTAGAACCTCTGCTACTTATTTTCTTTTCCTCTAGCAAGAGCATATATAGAAGCATATGCGACAGTTCCTGAAATTTAAAGCTGTTTGGTGTCCAGTGTGAGTTTCTGCACCTTCCCATTCAGTGATCCATCCATTTGCACTTTCCATGGCCTCAGAGCTGCTGGCAGAAATGCAGCTGCTACAGGAGAATTTTGGTACCAAGTGGTCACCTCACCCACGTGCCCTTTCCCTGCACCTGCACAGGACAAAGAGAGCAGTTCAGACAGCCAGGCTTTAACCATGAGGCCAGCAGGTTTTCCTGCCTCCAAAACATCCCTGCCTCAGGAAAAGAGCCATTCCTCCAAAATATCCCTGCCTGAGGAAAAGAGCCATTCAGGAATCATTCCTCCAAAACATCCCTTCCTGAGGAAAAGAGCCATTCCACCAAAATATCCCTGCCTGAGGAAAAGAGCCATTCCTCCAAAATGTCCCTGCCTGAGGAAAAGAGGCATTCCTCCAAAATATCCCTGCCTGAGGAAAAGAGCCATTCCTCCAAAATATCCCTTCCTGAGGAAAAGAGCCATTCCTCCAAAATATCCCTGCCTGAGGAAAAGGAACCATTTCTCCAAAACATCCCTGCCTGAGGAAAAGAGCCATTCCTCTAAAATATCCCTGCCTGAATAAAAAGAGCCATTCCTCCAAAATATCCCTGCCTGAGGAAAAGAGCCATTCCTCCAAAACATCCCTGCCTCAGGAAAAGGAACCATTCCTCCAAAATGTCCCTGCCTCAAGAAAAGAGCCATTCCTCCAAAACATCCCTGCATGAGGAAAAGAGGCATTCCTCCAAAATATCCCTGCCTGAGGAAAAGAGCCATTCCTCTAAAATATCCCTGCCTGAAGAAAAAGAGCCATTCCTCCAAAATATCCCTACCTGAGGAAAAGAGGCATTCCTCCAAAATATCCCTGCCTCAGGAAAAAGAGTCACTCCTCCAAAATATCCCTGCCTGAGGAAAAGAGCCATTCCTCTAAAATATCCCTGCCTGAAGAAAAGTCACTCCTCCAAAATCCTGCCTGAGGAAAAGAGCCACTCCTGCACTGCCTGAAGCATTTTCATTTCCTTGGCTGGAGCAATGGCACTGTCAGTGACCAATTTGGTTAAAGTCATGTCAGATCATGTGGTTTGAGTGCTGGTAATTGAATGGGATGGGAGGAAATGCTGTAAAACTCAGCTCTGGCCAGGCTTTATCAGACAGTGCAGTGAGAGGGGCTGAATCAAAATACATGCAGAGAAAAGTTAATAAAGATCATGAAACATCTTCACATGGTCAAATCCAAGGGCTCCACGCCGTGAGCTGTCAGGGCTGTGAGCAGCTGTCCCCAAATTTAAGGAAATTACAAAATTGCCACAGTTCCAGCTGTGTTTTAAGTGCTTGGGAAACACTGCAATCCCAGGAAATCAGGTTCCATATGCTGACTGAAATGGAGGGTTAGCATCACCTGGCATTTCTCGTGGATTAACCCTTCAGCATTCCTGACAGTGCCACTGGAGATTGCTGTGCCAATGTCCTCCAGCCTCCCAGCCAGCCTCAGGACATCCTCTGTGCACCACGCTGCTCAGAGCTGCTGCTCTGAGATTCAATGTGACATTTTTAATGTATTCTCAGCTTCTGTTCCTGAAAGAAGCTTTTCATTTTGGAAATAAAGGGAGAACATTTTAGGAAATGTTTCTTTGCAGAACAACTGCACGCTGCTGGCAAAATGGAAAGGGATTGCCACAGAAACAAGTCTGACACACCAAGTGCAAGGAGATTTTGTGTTTGTTCAGACTGAGACTTATTGGCATTAATCAGCGTGTGCTTTTAAACACACAAAAATAAGTTTTCTGTGACTGTGTTTGAATATGTGGATGTGAAATGTGTAGGCTTATTTTCTGACAAATGCTGAGAAGGGCATATGGAGCTCCAAAAAGCAGTTTCAAAGACAGGAAGCTGAAATGCACAGAATCACCTTGAGATTTGTCACCACCTGTAAGAAAAGAGGTGTTCTTCACCTTTAGGGGTACTTAAACATATCCTGAAAATCATTTTGCTTTACTATGCAAAATGTAAGAGAGCTAATTTTGAAGGAGAAACATTCCTAAATAATTTCTGCTATTCTATCTGTGTGGGAAGTTCTCCTTAGAGGGCTGATATTCACCTCTGTGTGTGAGGACAGCAAAGAAGTCCTGAGGGGGTTGAGCCCTTCATGGGACCCTGGCTGTGCAGAGCTCCTGCTGATCCCTGCAAGGCTGATGTCCCAGGGATCTGTCTCTCTATGTTGATTTATATATCACGGTCTCAGGTTGCTGCTGCAGCCCTGGCTCCGCTGGGGCACACACAGGGAGGCCCTGAATGCCCCAGGGGGGAATTGAGCAGCCCTGCCTCTCCCAAGACTCTTTTCCTTCCTCCGTGCCCAGTTGGGAACAACAGATTTTGGGACCTGGATTCCTTCAGATTTTCAACAAGCTGGTGTGGTTTGCTCTAGGATTTGTGAAGGGTGCAAAAGTTTGGGGTGAATTCCTGCCGTGACTGAAGGGAGCTGCTGGTCCCCGGTGGGTGTCAGGTCCTGCTGGCTGCTGTGGCTGTACAGGTGCTCTCACTCATCAGCAGAGCTTTTCCTAATTAAAATTTTCCTAATTTGTTTCACTACCTCTGCCTTCCATAGCACTGTGTAATTCGTGACACTTCTCCTCTGAGCACAGCTTGAATGTCTCCTGAATTTTGTTTCTCCATGAGCAGAACCCTCATTCTCATGGTCAGAAAGTGAAAGCTGCAATGTAAGATTCTTATTCAATTTGCAGGAGGAGATTTACAGGAGCAGAGCATAAATTACAGGCCAGGAGGTTGGAATGAGGGGCTGAAAGCAGACTGATTTTATCGTGAGGTTTGTGAGCCCAATGAAAACATCACAGAGGTTAAAGCCAAGTTGTCCAGGACACTGAGTGGCTTACACTGAGAAACGAGATATTGTTGTGTTACAAATATTTCCTACTGAAGTTGTTAGAAGGATACCAGATTCTCTGGTTATCCCTGCAACTGCAATACCTTGAATGCTTAAAGCTCAAATCTCTTTTAAAAGGTTGTTTTATGTTATATTAGCATGGAGTTGAATTATTAGAATGGAGACAAAACACACTTGCAAACAGCAGATCAGAGGCTTATGGGGGGCAGGGGTTTTATGTGGGTTTAGATCCCAGCCCTGAGGTTGGAGCAGATGAGGAGGAAGGCTGAGAACATTGAATGCACATTCCCCTGTGGTGTGCCCGCCCCCTGAGCATCCATCTGCAGGCACAGCCCTCTACTGACACTGCAGGGCTGCACCATGCAGGGCTGCACCATGCAGGGCTGCACCATGCAGGGCTGCTCCATGCAGGGCTGCACAGCCTGGTCCCAGCTCTGCTGGGCTCACTGTGCAACCCCTTCCTTCACTTACCAACATGATCTTCCTCTAAGGAGGGAAGGAGCTTTGCTCAGAACCCCTTTGCTCCAGCCCCTCCAGCCCAGGCTCAGTGTGGGTATCAAACTTGTCATCGTTTGCATCCACTCCTAATCATCTCCTCATCACTGAGCTCTAGGATGGATTATGAGAGTGCTGGATTTTTTATTTTTTTTTTATGTCTGCATGCTTCAGGAGCTAAAATCAAGTTACTTTGCACATCTTCTTTTATATAAAAATATATATCCTGATGTTTAGGAATATCCTAGCCAGGAAACAATGAATCCCAAATGAAATGCAAATTTTGATGTGTTTCAGATTGCTCTTGAGAAGTGTAAATGGGATGTTTGGGGTTCCTCATATTGTAAAATATTAAACTAAGAGAAGTTTTAAAATCTACACAAAGGATGCAAATGGGTGATTTACCAGGGGAAAAGTTATTGTCCATAGTAGTGATCAGGTGGGACCTCATGCTTCAGAGAATGTAGTGACTTCTGAGAAAATGAATTCCCAAACCCAAAGAATTCCTGTGGAATGCTATGAAGTAAATACAGAAGTAAATGTGTGGCTTTTGCTGGTTTTTGGGATTGATTTCTATTTTTTTTTTCTTTAAGTGAATATTAACTCCTGCTTCTATTTCTCTATTATTATAGTTTAGGAGTATTAAAAATGGATAGGGAAGACCTGAAGTCCTGAAGTAAGTTATTTTTTGCCTGATCTGTGTGATTTTAGAGTCCAAGAAACTGGGATATTGACTCTTGGAAGAAGAAAACAAAAAAAGAGAAGTCCCAGTCTCTCACTTATTACAATGTTGAATCAATATGTTTGGCCTGTGAAATGTTTTCTGGGATAAAGCAAAATGCCTCTGAAGCAGAATTTTTCTTCAGTACATCATAATCTACAGCTCATCCAAGCATAAGGGATCAATAGTGCTGTGTCTTGTTAGGTAATCATGAAACTGGAGGAATATATTAAAGTAGGACAGCAGAAAATGAGCCTTTTAGGGAACTGTTTGGTTTGGGATTTTTAAAAGCAAAGGTAATTATTGTAAAGCCATAGAACCTCGTTGTCCATTGAAATATCAATATTCCTGTGAATAGAAACTCTGCATTTACTGGACCTTTCTTGCATGGTTTCTGTGAGTGTTGGTGTGTGTTTTTATATATCCCTGTGTGCGTAAATGTGCATCACTCAGATTACTCTGTATGATAACTGTCATCGTTATTTTCTGATATGGCAAGGCTGAAAGCTTGCAATGCAGTAAAACTCTCTGTAGCTTTGAAGCAGAATTAAGTGTAGCTGAACCCTGTCTATTGATCCAGCTTTGGAGGTTCCCATGTCCCCTGTTCATGTGTGGCCACCCCTGGAGAAGGGGAGAACTCTGTGGGCACCCTGTCAGTACCCCACTGAGTTAAAGACAGCCTGAAACTCTATTTTGTTAAACTGAAAATAAATTAAAGAGCTTAATTTTGGGACGAAACCATGGCTGGCTGGTGCACGAGATGCTGCTCTCCACCATTGGCCTCTCCATCCAGGCTTCCAGAGGAGGGGAATTGTTCTGTGACATGGGAGTGGGAGGGGGAAGGATCAAGACTTCCACCTTTACATTTCTGAGCACTTTCATTTGTGCCAGTCTCCACCTGTAATTGCACCCCTGCTGTCATGCTCCACGTTCAAGAGCCAAGGTTTTGCTGGCAGAGGAAAAGAGCAAAAGTCTCGTTCTGCAAATGTGTGTTGATACTTACAAATCTAATTATGATATCAAACTTTGGTGATGATTGTTAAATATGTAACTGTAAAAATGTAAGGAGAACACCCACACATCTTCTTAATTTTGCACATTTATATAGCAATTTTTAAGTGGAAATAAAACTAATCATAAAAGTGAAAGCAAAAATACAAAGTGGAATGAAAGCAACCAACAGTTTTAAATTTTTTTTTATATATACAATTGCTTTAAAATATTTTTATTCCACTGTCTTTTGTGTGCCAGCATTGAATTCTGGGTGCAGTTGCTTGTGAGCTCACAAAGTGGTTGCAGATTTGGTGAGTTAGTTGATAGTAATCACACACTTCAGGTTTTCATGGGAAATTTTTGGATGTGATGCCTTGATCTGTGCGTCATGGGAAGGTTTGGGGGATGCAACTCTTTGTTCTGATACTCTCAGCTGCAGAGGAAAGTGGAGCTATGTCTGTAATTTAGATGAATAAATGCAAAAGTCACCTGAAATGGATGTTGGTGTTGGACATTTTTGAGACTGACAGATTGTCCCAGTTATTGTGACAGTGGGTGCTGCTGGTCTTCAGATCCTGGTAAAGAAAGTGTTCACACCAGGCAAGGCATAGCCCAGGGGCACAAACTGGGTGGGCTTGAATACTCAAAATCAGTCTGGGTTCTTTTCTGGGGGCTTTCTGGGGTTTTTTCAATTTATTTTCTTTTTTTTTTTATTTGGTATAGGAAAGCAACTGCCTGCACATCCCTTGTTTCCTAAAGCTCGTGATGCTCAGTTGTGGATCTGCTGTACAACAAGACCATCCTAAACAACACCTAAACCCACCTGATTGCTTCCATGAAATCAGCCTTAATCTCTTTAGCTGTTCTGCATTCAGCTGAATTCTGAGTGAGCTGGATTTACCCTAAAGTATCCCAAAAGAAATGCTCTGCTTCCTTCCCTGTGGGAGATCCCACAGCTCAGAGAGATGGGGGCAGCTCAGGTGAGGGACCCTTTGAATGTGTCCAGAATGGGTTTGTTTTCTCTCCTGATTTATTCTGTCTGCTGGGCTCACAGTGATGCTTGGCTGCAGCTCTGCAGGCCTTGAAGTAAATGAGAATTGTAGGTTTGAGACAGAAAGCAGATTTCAGTCCTTTCTCTCTGCTCTGAGGTTGTTTGCAGTTTAATTTAATGGTTGTTTAATATTTCCATGATGAAAAATACATTGGTAAAGCTGACCTGGCCTGAGCTGCTGTGTTCTCCACGCCCTTGCCATTTCCTCAGTGGTGGTGGTGCTGTCTTTGGCAAATCCATGACCAAAAGCTGGTTTGGGAGAGAACAGGATATAATAATTTGAGCCTATCCAGTTAGAACAAAGAGTTATTTAAAAGTTCCTTTAATCTTAAGGTTCAATCTGATGAAGAATAAATTTGGGATAGTTTATAACAGCCCTGTGTGTGTATGCATGGAGATGGGTGTGTGTGTGTATTTCCATTTATATGTAAATGCAGACTTGCAGTTCATGAACTCCACATGTTTTTCAGAGGATCAGAATATTTTAAAATCTTGATGACCATTAATTTCTTTTGTAATTTAAGTATTCATTTGCAAAATGGGGTAAAGAACACAGACATGGATGGTTTGAGCTGCTGGGACCAGGAGTGAGCAGTAGGGAGAGAGCACGTCCATATAACCTGTGTGGGGCTATAAACAAATTAGCTTGGGGACTGTTGCTTTCAAAGCAAGTATTAAGTTGTCAGAAGTTGAGGTATATATTAAATGGCTTCATTATTAGAATTTGGTTACTACTTATGATTTATAAATCCATCTGTTAAGATAATTTTAAGAAACAGCAGCACATCATTAATAAAAGTTCTCAGTTCAGCAGAGCAGCATGCAAAGCAAACATTATCATCTTAGGCCCGGTTTGAAACAGGGAATAGGTTTGAGTTCTAATGGAATTATTTTTTTAATGGAACATTTTATTTTCATAGTTTTGTAATGCTCCTTTCATTTCCTAGCCTGGGGCTGATACAGCTGCCTTATCCTCTAAAAGTCGGAATAAATGGAATTTGCTCGGCCACGTGGGAAAGTCGGGTCTAGATGAAGGCTCAGGGTCGATGATTTCTGTCTGAGGAACAAGAACAAAGCTCTGGAGATGCTGTGTGTTGGCTGAGGGGTTGTGGAGTCCCTGGTCAGCTGCTCCAGAGCAGCAGTGCTGCGGGCACGGCCTGAGCTCGCTCCTCTCTGGCAGGAGCCACCAGGGCTCTCTGCGCCCCAGCACAGAAACCCCCTGGCATTTGCAAAGAATTCAAAAAAGGAGAGGGAAAAGGAGAGAAAAATAAAAAAGCAAAAGGGAAAAAATAAGGAAAATAAAAGGAATATAAAGGAAAAAGAGCAATGGTAATTTGCAGATGAAGCACTCGATGCTGTACCTCACAGAGCATTGTCTCTGTTTTCAGGGAGTTGAAAGGACAGCCTACACAAATTTTTCCCCCCCAACTGTGACTTCCTGGTTGCTCCAAGTGATGCCCCTAGGTCAGTGAGAGGGGTCTGGCTGTGCCACATGTGAGGGCAATGGAACCTCCCCAGGCTTGGGTTACATGCATTTCATTAGCAAGTGCAGCAAGTGGTTTTCATCCCCAAGTCCTGTGCTTTTCTCTCAGCAGGAGTGATTGCAAACCCAGCATTTCTGGGTGCAGAAGGGCCCCGGGCTGGGTGTGTGGCTGTCGGTGTGTCGGGTCTCTGGTGCTGGGATGCAGCAGGGCTGGGCCAGCAGGGAGGGCACTGAGCAGGCCGCAGGCCCCGTGTCCCAGGCATGGCAGGCCGTCCGCTCGGCTGTCTGTCTGTGCCCAGACACGTGCAGGGTGGTTCTGGGGCAGCCTGCGCTTCAAAGGACGAGTCTGGACTCTTCAGATTTTCAGTCTTCAGATTGTTTATTATTTCTTATCTACAGAATTTTCTTCCAGCCCAACAGAGGTCTGACCAGCAAGGCAGCCAAGGGCACTCTGACCTCCCACGGGGCAGTCGTCTCTTTTTGTACTAAAAACTGCGTATATCGTATTTACTTTTATTTCCCAATACCTTTCACCCATATTAGCAAGTGCACCTTCACCATGGACCAGTCCCAAAGTGCCAACATCACCACAGAAAATGGATGACAAGAAGAAGAAAGAAGAAGGACAAGACACGCCCTGATCCCTCCATCTTGTCTCCATAACCCCCCTGTACCAAAACCCTAAAATCTGTATTTCACCCTGTAAATACTTAATTCTTACACCATTCATTCCCAAGTGACTCTCATGTCCTCAAACAGGTGGCACATCCCTAGAGGGATGGAAGTCAAGCCACCAGGCGCTCCTGGCAGCATTCCAGGATTTCCGAGCCCCCCAAGGGTTCTCTTGGTAACTCTGGAGTGATGTGCTGAGTTCCCACAGCCGGCTGCTGATGGAGCTGAATGTTGGAATTATGGCCCTGAGTCCCCCCGGCCCCTGTGGGTGTCCCTCCCCTGCTGGGTGCTACAGGGAAGCTGGGATTCCTGGCTGTGTGTCCTGACCTTCCCTGGCACGGCTGCCCAGCGATCCTGCAGAGCCTGCATTTATTGATGTGTGAGCACTGGTGCTGGTGACAGGGCTGAGTGATGGAGCTGTTTAGTTTCAGGGTCCTTGAATCAACAATCTGGGTGGTAGCACAGCCTGAGAAAAGCTGTAGTTAGACTAGACTGATTTCACACTGAGGATTATTTTTTTTTTTCCCAGATCCAGAAAACTGGTACCTCTTATTTAAGAGCCCAGGAGATAAAGTCATTCTGGAAAACAAATAGACCTTAGGCTTATCTGTGTCTCTGGAAGAACATTGCTAAAACTGAGAGAAAACAAATATTACTAGCAGGATTAACTTCCCTTTGAAAACCAGCAATATCCTTTAGAGATCTTGTGACCACATCAGTAGCTGTCCTAAGATATAATTTCAATTGAAGTTCTTTTGCTTTTCTCACCATCTCATTTCTGTGGCCATCAGAATGGCTCAGGTCACTGAGGGCTGTGACAGTGACTGGCCTGAGCACCTGGGATACCAAACCCAGCAAAGAGATCTGGGTGAGTCTTCACTTATCTGGGGCTGGGAATGTGATTTATGCCATAAAGAAAACATTTATAAGGAGTGCAGTAGAAAAGGAAATTAATACTATAAAGCTGTCATGAGGCATTTTAGTCAGAAATGGAACCAAGGCAAAGCTGAACCCTTTGCCATGGCAAAATGAAGTTCCTAAGGAAGTTATGAAACCTTGTGCCTAACCTTCCACCGCTCAAGGACATGAAAAAACCTCCAGAAGTTCACTTGCTCTTTGCTGCAAAAACTCAGTTGATTTCGAGGCTGCAGACTCATATAGAGAAAAGAATTAGGAGTATTTTTCCTTTGTGATTCTATGAGCGTCTAGTAATTAGTGCTACAGAAAAATACTGATTTGATGCACTTGCCCTCTTGGATGGTTTAATTTGTCCTCAGATGCCCTTTGTCCCTATCCATCTACAAGGTGAACAGCCACTCCTCACTGATGAAGCTGTTTGCTTTGCCTGGACTCAGTCCTATGCTGGTTTTTAGGGTTGCACCCCTCGAATAAAGCTGGATTAATCTGTACCCTTTGCTGGAGAGTGTCCCCAGCCAGCTGATCCAGTGTGCTCAGTCTGACTGAACTCCTCTCTGGATGCACGGGGAGAGGTATTGGTGTTCCCATAGGGGTTTTAAATGTCAGGATAATGTACCTGGGGATGCCCTGAGTCAGCTGGGTGTGTGCTCTGTGTGAAAGCACTGCTTATAGAGATGTGCTCAAAATGCTGCCTGTCTCTACATTATTGTAATTATTGTTTCTGCTCCAATTATTTAAAGTTCTAAAAAATCACACCATTTCCCAGTGTAGTATTGGTGTAAATTTCAGCAGGAAAACCCAACCAAGCCCATTGATCATTTAACAGAGGTGGCTCAAGGAGCTGTGACTGAGTTTGTGCCTCTCCCAAATCAGCTGAAGGCTTTATGCAAATATTTGTGAGCTGCTGCTGAAGGAAAAGAACCCCACATAATTTTTACTGAATGAGCAACCTGTGCTTAAAAACATTCCAATGCCCCATCAAGATTAAATCCCTAATCCAATAGCTCTGCTGTAATTTTTTCTCACAGCAAATAAGAATTGGAGAAACTGGATCACTTCTGTTTTGCCATCCTAGAGTGAAGTACCAAGAGACAGAAAAAATAGATTTCCCCCCACTCTCCCCCTCTCATACCTTGGGTGCTGCCATCTGGAGCCTGTGCTATTTGGTAATATTAAATAAATGCAAAACTAATTAATTCCTTTCTGTCAGGTTTTTCTCATTAGGGTAATAATAACCTTTCAAAGTTTGTCATTCACCAGTCAGCAATGTGCCATATGCTTGATGTCACATGATAAAAAAAATATTCTCCATTTGCCATGCTCTGGAGTGCCTTAGTGCTGCTCAGGATAATCATTTGTTTCTCAGGGATGTTCACTGACATATGCCACAGATGCATTGATTGTTTGCTAATACACTCTCAATCCCATCACTGCACATATTTTTCAGCAGAAATGCTCTCATAAAGATATTTCTTCTCCGTGAGCTCCAATTCCATTTGATAGTAATGCCTAATTCGTACTGGTGCCTTTGGGGGAAGATGTGTTAAACCTGCTGAAACTTGGAGCATGTCAGTGTGGCTCCCATGGCTTTGTCCAGCCCTGTGGTTATGTCCAAAGAGATTGTTAAGAACCCCCTTTTCTCAAAATCACAATGTTCTCCCTGTCTAAATGTATTAATAAGGATTTACACAGGCAAAGTTAAATTGTAATTTCTGAAACTCTGTGTCATCATTGTTATAAAACAGTTGTGTGGTCATTTGTGCAACAGGTTAATAGCTCTGCCTGCAGTGGGGACAGGGCTGCAGGAAAGACAGAGGAAGCTTCATCTCCAACTAAAGTATTTAGGAATCCTCCTTCATTTGTATTGCATTGAAAAATAAATCTGTGAAAATTTGAAAAGTGTAAATCAAAAGCTGTGCTGCTTTGGTAGGAGAGGAGCTGGTTCAGCTGGTGCAATAACAGCTCAGAACATAGAATAATAACATAGAACATAGAATAACAGCACAGAACATAGACTAAAACAGTGTGTGACCATTGAATCCCAGCGTGGTTGGGTTTGGAGGGACCTTAAATCCCACCCAGTGCCACCCCAGCCATGGCAGGGACACCTCCCACTGCCCCAGGCTGCTCCAGCCCCAGTGTCCAGCCTGGCCTTGGGCACTGCCAGGGACCCAGGGGCAGCCCCAGCTGCTCTGGGCACCCTGCCAGGGCCTGCCCACCCTGCCAGGAACAATTTCTTTGCTACATCTTGTACTTCTGTCAGTGTGAAGCCATTCCCTGGGTCCTGTCACTCCAGGCCATGTAAAAATTCCCTTTCCACCTTTCCTGAAGGCCCCCTTTAGGTACTGGAACACTCCCAAAGTCAAGGTGTAGCCTTCTCTCCACTGAATATACTAAGAAAATTCCCATTAAATATTTTGTTTGTGGTATTTTCTGGTATTTTACTTAGGATATGTGAAATTAGTCATATCTGAAGGAGTTTTATATTTAATCTTTCTGTCTTTATTCTGTAATGAATTCAGCTCTTTTCTGTTGTCTGTTCCACAAAAGCCAATTCAGGCTTAGCCACTCACTCCTGTGGCTCAGCCATTTTGTGTTTTGATTCCTAATGGTGGAGTTGTGAATATCCTGTTCCAGCTGCTGCCTCGTGGGTTGAGGTCTCCTGCTCTTGGGTCACCCTTTGGATTGATGTGGAGTGAGTTGAGAGCAGGAGCTGCTGCCGTGGTGCCTCTGCCTTTGGTGGCACTTTCCCGAGTGACCCGGGATCAATGCCCTGTAACCTCCTGAGAGGGGCTCACAATGGGATATTCATAACCCTGGCCCACAGAATTAAAACTGGCAGCAGCAAGCTGGCCTTGGAAGTCTTAAAAGGCAGAGCTTGCTTGCTGTGAAGGAGATGCAGTAATGGACTGGAGGGAGGATATCCATATCAAAGCACCACCTTGTTAGCAGGGTGTCTCTTTATTGCTGTTGTACTTTAAGAAATAATGAAAGAAAATTCTGCCTGCCTGTTCCTTCCATGCTGCAGCCATCTCCACAAGTGATACTGAGGTTTCACTGCCCTGAAATGTGCACTCGTTCCCAAATTAAGAAATGGGACTGTTTGCACTGTGCTTATTGAGAGCAGATGAAGCCTTTATGACCCTGGGTTTTTTGGTTGTTTTTTTTTTTTTTTTGTTTAATGATGGTTGTGTAAAGAATAAAACATGCAAAAAGCACATTCATGAGGATAACTTTAAGAGGGTTCAGAACAATCAGTGGAAGCTGCTAAAAACAGTCAGTCATGCATTTCAGTCATCACTTTTAACGTTCCTGATCAGAAATCCCCACAAAGTGTTTCAGAAATGGAGCTAACCAGAGGTTAACTCATCAGAGTCAAAATGATTAACAGAAGAATGTTTGTTTGGTGCAGGAATCGTCCTCAAATCCGTCTGGTTTCCCTCCTAGTGCTGGGAATAAAGAGTGATCTTGCCAGCTCTCAGCCTTTCAGTCTCTGCCCTGCCAAGTGTGAGAGAAGAGTCTGTTTTAAGTCTTCTCCCATTGAAGTTACTCTGCAGCGCAGCAAAACTGTACCAGCAAGGAATATTGCTGTTGCACTTCTCTCCTTCCCCCTCCCACTCTCTTTTCCAGCATTTTTGTAGTCTTTGGCTCTGCAAGAGGAGCTGAAGCCCCTTTGGACTGCGGCGCTTCACACGGAGCTGCTGAGAAACAAATGCTGCAGCTCAAGGGAGCTGCTGGAGAAAAAGCTCCCTCTGAAGCCTTATCTGAGCCACAGGCATTTTGTCAAAGGTTTCCCAGTGCTCCTCTGCCCTGCTCTTGGGATAAATCCCTGCTATACAGGACCTGCTGCATGCACCTGAAGCAGCTGCTCTGGCATAGTAATCTACTCAAAAAAGAGGGAAAATTATGTGATTTGTCAAGAAAAAGGTGAGAAGACCAGTTAGGTGTATCGGGGGGAACTGGGAGGCAAGGATGTAGTTTTTTTCAGAATAAAAGGGGAAGGACAGGGTTGCTCTGCACTCATCTGACTCTGCTGTACCTGAGCTACCTCAAGCCTTGGAAGCAGTTTTGACACAGCAACTTTGTCCAGGATTGGCTCCTGAGGCTCCCAGAGGGAATTCCTGGCTGTCAAACAATGCCACAGCTGCTTGGTGTGTGCCAAATAAGAATTGGAGAACTTGTGTCACTAGAGAGGCTCATGGGGCCAAGTAGGAAACTCCTGATGGATCTTCTTTACTCACATTGTCATCCCACAACAGTGGAATGGGATGGAAGGGACCTTAAATCCCACCCAGTGCCACCCCTGCCATGGCAGGGACACCTCCCACTGCCCCAGGCTGCTCCAGCCCCAGTGTCCAGCCTGGCCTTGGGCACTGCCAGGGATCCAGGGGCAGCCCCAGCTGCTCTGGGCACCCTGTGCCAGGGCCTGCCCACCCTGCCAGGGAACAATTCCTCATTCCCAAGATCCCACCCAGCCCTGCCCTCTGGCACTGGCAGCCATTCCCTGGCTCCTGTCCCTGCAGCCCTTGGCAATTGTCTCTCTCCATCTTTCCTGCAGCTCCTTCAGGCCTTGCAGGGCCAGCCTGAGCTCAGCCCAAAGCTTCCCCTCTCTGTGCTGAATACTTTGATTATGTCTCCAGTGGTCAGTTTTTATGCATCTCTCAGGTGAGAGGCAATGGTGGACGATTTAGGGCAAGAATAAACTCTAACTGTGAAAGAAGAGCTGTGTACCCTATTGCCAGTTTGGGGGAAATAATGAATGAAAATCTGTTCTGAAGGACACAGTGTTGGAATCAAATTTTCAACAGCATCTCCGTCCCTAAATAGGAGAGGAGATGTGTGATGTGCAGCACCTCTGTGAAATCTTCTCCTCCAAAGTATTGAGCTCTTTCAGGTAGTTCAGTGTTCCGCTGATCGATCCAGGAGGATCTTGTAAAACAATTAATGTCAAGGGGCTGAGAAGGTGGAAAAGAAACTATGGGGCAGACTATGACAGAATGAGCCAAAGCAGAATGAAGTGGGGCTGAGTTTGTAACTGACAGTTGCAGTTCAGCAAAGTGATCTCTGGGGCTTTAACAGCTTCCTTGAGCCCTCAGTGCCAGGGGTGCCAGGCAGCCTGAGGGAGGGCACTGTGAGGGACGGGCACAGGGCACTCAGTCCTGTGCCCCCAGCCTGGGTGTCTGTGCAGGGCTGATCCCCACAGCTCAGCAAGGACACAGTGCAATCAGACAGGGAGCAGAGAAGGGCAAATAAACCTGGAAAGGATGGGAGCTCATGCTGCAGAAAATGAGACTTTTCAGGGTTTTGGAAAGAAGGGTGAGGGGAGAGTATGGCTGAACTTTGGGAAGTCACAGGGGCAGAAGCTGAGGCGAATAAAGAGCAGCTCCCACCGTCAGAGATTTGGGAGTTCTGGATGAAACCAGAGGAGGGAGAGTGACATAACATCACTTTCAAAAGGACATAATGCAAATTCATGGACAAGATTCAAGGTAGATCCTAGCAGGAATGAGCAGGAATGTTCCCCTGATGCCTTCACCCAGAGCCTGTGGGATGGCCCCTGGCAATGGCCCAGTTTGTGTGCCCTCCCAAACATCCTCTGCAGTGTCAGTGGTGGTCACAGGTGGCTGTGCTCATTCAGCTGCTGGGGCATGGCAGAGTGGGACATTCCTCATTAGCTATGCAAAGCTGTATCATTACTGAAATGCATGCAAATAGGTTAATTAGGAAAGGAATTAAAAATGCAGTGTTCACTTTAGTTCACGTAGGTTCCAGCTGGTAATTTGTGTAGGGAAAAGGCCATGGAGCTGGGGATGGAAATGTTGCTGTGTCTGTGCAGGGAATGCTGAAGATGAGGGCTGGAAAGGCATCCCCTCCTTTCTCTTTTGGAGGAAAGAGGTGATGGGAGGGCAAAAAGGCTGAACAGAATCCTGTGGTTGTTATCAGTGGGGCATGGTGTGAGCCATGTATTAGGTCTGTTTGGAAAGCAATGTGAACTTAGTGTAACAGGGGACTTTCACTTCTGAGTCTATCATGGAGTTCAATGGTGATGGCATTCTGTAGGGAAATGAATGCAGGGTTTAAATGTCCAGCTGTATACAATTTTCAATGTGCTTGTTCATGGCCATAGGACCATCATCTGAAAAACATTTGGGAATTTTGCAGAAAAACATTGTGACACCACCTAGGCACTTTTGTATATGAAAGTGTAGCACTATTTGGTAGGATTTTTTTGAAATATAACCTTTTCTTTTTAGTGTAAAAAATGCCTTTCAATTGCTCCATTACTTATGGAGAGGCAAATAAAGCAATTCCATAGACACAAATCCCGATGAACCATAATGGATAGCAGCACCATAGTCTCTTTGACTTTCCTCTGTGCACAGGTAACAAAGCCCAGAACAGAATTCTATAGGAGGAGGAAAGTCTTGAGCCTTAAATACTAAAAATGAAGCTAGCAAAACCTGGCTGGTAGTTTGTGAGCCAAGCTTAATTTTGTCTTCTGCTCTTGTTGCTCTTGGTTTGCAGGTTATGATTAGCTGATGGCATTTTGAGGTGTAAATGAGTCAAGTTTTTCCACTGGGGTTATTCAAATTTCCGTGAAAATATGGCTGGGTTGAAACTCCTTTGGGTTGCAGCTGGGAGACTTTGGCTTTACTATGAATAAAGGAGGATCCAGATCTTAAAGGGAGGCTCCTTAATGCCACTTCTGCTTCTGCAGCACCATTCTCATCACCAATTCTCAGTTATCTCTCACAGAGCTGGGTACAGGGGAGCCTCAGGAACAGGGCCTGATTAAAGGCCCGTTATTGGCCTTGGCTGCTCCAGCAGGATTTCACTTGTTATTATCAAGGAGTGTGGATGCATCAGCTCTAACAATGGTCTCTGCCAGCCTGGGGATTCCCTGCTGTGCCATCAAACCCCCCGTGAGAGGGGCTTTTGAAGTGGTGCAGGGAGCCTGGCTCTGCCTGGTGCTGTGGCTCTGATTGCTGGGAGCAGCAGTGGAACTGCTCTCACCGATAACAACTGTGTGAGAATCTGCAAAAACTTCCTGGGCTCTGCAGTGGTGGCTCTTTTTTTCTCCCCTTCCTGGTGAGAATGAAGGCTCAGCACAAAGGAGTGGATTTGCAGTTGGTTCAGATCACTGTAGTCCCACTGAAGCCAACCAAGCTGAGCTGATTTACACAGAGTGTGTCCAGAGGCGCTCCCAGCTGATGGCATTTTAAAGCAGTGACATTTAAAATGAATCAGTGCCACTGTGATGGCATTGCTCTCCATCACCTCAGGAGCACAACAGCTTCTCCAGGAAGCCAGGTTCTGATAAAGCCCTTCCCACTGAATTGGGTGTTATCTGGTGAAGAGGTTTTTTCTAATAAAAAGTTTGTTTCCAATCCAGTACTTATACCAGGAGCCATAGATAATAATTTTTTAAAAAATGGTTTGACCTTTTGTGAGAAATGCTGTAAACTTTTTGCAGCAAAATATTGATTTTAGTGTATTTGAAGAAAAAGAGTTGCAGGATTCACCTTAGTGGGAGTGAGAGTCAGAAGCCTAGGTGGAAACATCTGCAGCCAAAACTCTGTCCTTCAAGGGTTCTTGCTTGATGCAGTTTGAAGAAATAATTCTAAATATGGATTGGAAAGAAAATATCAGCTGAGTACAGTTTAATTAGTATGCTTTTTAGGAGCTTCCAGCATGCTGGGTTGTGGCTCTCAGTGTGAGCACCTCTGAAGAGCCTGGCAGTGGGAGAGCAGAGCAGAGGGACCCTGAGGGTGCTGCTCTGGGGAGAGGGGCTGCGGGAGGAGAGAGCCCTGCCCTGCCAGATCAGTGCTCAGAGCTTTGCCACAACTGCAGGGGAAACCCACAAACACTCCAGCTTGCTTGGTCCTGAGTGTTATTAATAAAAACAGACTTTATATTAGTAGGAATGGAGCTCTCTGCAGTACAAGACCAAAACTTCACCAAGATATCAGCTGGCTATCACCTGAGCCTCCATGAAATTTCCCACAAAATAAAGATTCAGGCTTGTGGCTGGCAATCATTACTGGTTTGTCTTACTTCAATCCCCTCTCCTTTTCTTTTTTTCTTTAATTCAGACTAAAAAATCTGCCCACTACATGTCAATAAGCTTCTCCTGCCTTTTAACTTCCATGTTATCTCTAAATGTGCTGGTTTTGCATGAGTTCTTCTGTCTGTGTAATCAACTAATTATCTCTTATATCTTCAGCAGATAAGACAAAGAAAAATTAAATTAGAATGAAACAGTAACAATTCTTCTAAAGATCAAAGTGTAATGATAACTACAAATTTTAACATGAAAAATTATGCAGTGTTGCCTGAACAGCACGGACTTCACATAGCTTTCCTGTGGTCCAATTGATTATTTTGAATTATTTCCAGTGTAAAATGCCCCAACCTCTGAGTAAAGTGAGTGGAAAAATACTAGAGAGTTAGGACTAGTCCAGAGTTCAAGTTATGTATAAGTTAGTGCATTGATTTATCAAGACAGCAGTTAACATGGGATAGAAAATATTTCAATTTACTGCTGTTTTCATTGCCTAAAATTCAGTAATGGCCTGCTGTGACTGATACTTGGAGAGAGAAGGGTTGTGCAGTAGTGGTTTGGGGAGAAAATGGGTGCTCCACAATAAAACCAACTATCTTGGGATGCAGCTGGTTCTCCTGGCACGTGGCTGAGGCAAAATCCCTCCTGTATCAGTTTGAAATTCAGAGTTTGAAATCAGTGCTGCAGGATGCTGATGTGGTGTGGGTACCATGTCCAGGCAGTGCTCCTCTCCGTGAGACCTCCAACATGAAAGCAAAGATATGTTTGAGTTTCCAAGAGCCTCTGTCATCGTTACACATTTCCAGACTCTGGTTATGATGAGCCAAGCGCTTGGCCTCGATTCCTTGCTTCCATTCAAATTCAGGTGGTGTAGCAGAGATGCAGCAGCTTTGTTACACCACTCCAAAGTGTCTGGGAACATTATTAAAACTGATAAAGTCCTTGGCTTGTCTCTCAGGGGAAACTGGGCCTAACCCAGGTCTGATCAATCATGGCCTGGCATCACCCCTGGCCAGCATAGGAGAGCTCAGGGCTGAGGCCCAGGCCTGCCCTGTGCCCAACACACCTCTGAGATTCTGGGAAGATTCATCCTGAGGGATATAAGGAGATTCCTCCAGGTCTTTTTGGTGCATGGGACAAAAAGACCACTGTTCCTCTGGGCTGCAGTATGATTGTGTGTCCTGCCAAATGCACTGTACTGTGTGTAGGGCTTGCACGGGTCTGCAAAGGGGCCAGGGTTGCTGTAGGAAAGGACAAAGGGGGCTCTGAGGCACTGCACCTCTCCAGCCCTGCACAGGCTCCTTTCCAGAGGGCTCCTTTAGAACACCCTGGAAATGCTGTGGGAAAGGATTTGTACTCTGTGCTGCTTGGTGATGCTTTTCCATTAAATATGGGGAATTCAAAACAAAGCTTGTTTTTGATACAGGAGAATGAGGGTTCTGGTGGAGACACTTTTTTTTCTTTTATATATACATACATATATATATATATTTTGCATAGAGCAGGGGCCATGCCTTTGTTCCATGCAATGCATTTACTCTGTGATTCACCCAGGAGACAGGGAGCTGGACAATTTCCCACATCACTCCAGGATTTGTTGGTTGCCTTCTGCACAGCATCCTATGGACACTGAATGAGCACCAGGAATTTGCCTGCAGAAGTTTAACCCAAGTGCATAATCAGCCATCTCCCTCTGTACAACAACCACAGGGCACACCCTCATTTGTTCTGTAGCTCTGGGAGGTGGAGGAGTTTGTACAGTAGGCTGGATGTTATTCAGTAAAATATTCTCTCAGAAGCACATACTCTGAGACAGTTATTGTGCAAACAGATTTTTATCTGAATGCCAGGACGTTCATCTGGCCCCTTTCTCTGCCTGTGTGAAAGCACTCTCTTTTATAAAACTTAAGATGAAATTAAGATGGGGATAACCTTTTGTGGGAATGATAACGAGGTCTCTTTTCTGACAGATGATGTCACAGAAAAATGTGTAAGGGAGCATTTATTTGAGAGAGTAGATTTACAGCTGTCACTGTCTGTTCCAGAGCATTGCCCTCCCTAACAAAGGGTTTACGAAGAGACTGGAGAGGGACTTTTCCCAAGGGCATGCAGTGATAGGCAAGGGGGAATGGCTGCCAGTGCCAGAGGGCAGGGCTGGGTGGGATCTTGGGAATGAGGAATTGTTCCCTGGCAGGGTGGGCAGGCCGTGGCACAGGGTGCCCAGAGCAGCTGGGGCTGCCCCTGGATCCCTGGCAGTGCCCAAGGCCAGGCTGGACACTGGGGCTGGAGCACCCTGGGACAGTGGAACTGGATGAGTTTTAGGGTCCCTTCCAAGCCAAACCATTCCATGATTCTCTGGTATCTCTGTGCTGCAGAAGTGTGCAAATAGGCAATGGACTCAGCTGAGTGAAAGGGATTTCTTTGCCTCTGCCATGGTCTGAGAGCTCATAAATGCAACCACTGCAAGGTGTGCCTGCAGCAGTGCTGCAGCTCAGACCAGAAGTCTGATTTTGGAGGAATCCTCTGAGTCCTCACTGAGAGGCTCTGGCTGACAAAGCAGAGTGATCTGTGTGTCAGCAATGGGTACTTGGCACCAACTGATTTATTTGCTTGAAGATATGCTCCTTTTGAGTCATCCTGCATCCTCCTGTAGGCAGGATTTCTGGGTGCTTTTGAGTGGCTGCAATTGCTCATACCTTAAAACTGCAGGAAACTGTAGGAGTTGTCTTGCAATTCAATTTCCTACAACTGTAAACCCATCCAAAGGAAAACAGGAGTGTTCAGAGGAGCACAGGTCAGTTCAGAGACAAGCTTCAACTTTTTTCTTACTCATTCAGAGCTTGGAAAGTCTTTGACATTGCTGTCTCTTGCTTGAAGCATCATGTTCTTTGATCTTTATGTTGTCTCATCTTTATCCGCTCTGTTACAATTTCTCTTGCTTTTATAGTGTCTGTATTTTTCCTTATGATAAGTTTTGCAGCATTATAAAATGTCTTCAAAAATTACTTTATTGTTTCAAGCCCTCAAGACATTTGTCTTTATTCCACAATCTGTTATTACCTTCAGTATTATGCCACCTTCTTTCCTGTCTCTGTTGCAATCTCTGCTGGTGCTCTTCGTGTTTCTGCACTGTGGTTCCTCTCTTGTCCACACCGACAAATTAATTTTCAGTCCTTCCCTGTATATACTTTTCTCACTCATTACTTTTGTTGTCTGCTTCGTCCTACAGCTCTCAGACTGAAACATAGAAAACCAGTCAGCTTCCCTGCAAATAAATCAGATTATCCTTCCCACCTCAGATGGGCCCTTAGGGGTACCTCAAACAGCCTTCTTAGAAATTCCATGGGTTTTCTCCACTGTCCGGCAGATTGTGATATGATCATCTATCAGATGAGATCCAAATTTTGTGTCTCTTCAAAAGGCAGGACTGGCTGTGAGGAGTTAGCACGCAAAGCAATTCTGGCCTGGATTAATGAGCACAAAGCGAAAGCAGCCACGGTGCCCTTGAGGGGAAGCGTGGTAGTGTGGTGTGTGTCACACAGCGTGTCCCCTGCCCGGGGAGGTGTGCAGGGGGTTTGTGTCAGGAATGGCTGGTGCTGGCAGGAGAAAAGGGAGGTGGCAGTGCTGCTGTGTGCCTGCATTTGTATGGAGAGGAGCAGGCTCAGCCTCAGCAGACAACTGCAAGCATGCTCTGAAGGAATATTGCTTCACTCAACTAATAAAGGAATGCACTGCTGTTTGTGCTGCTACCAGCAGTAATCAGTTTTACTTGTTTGTGGGGAGCAGATTTGTTTCAGGACCTGTCAGTAAGACTTGAAATCTTGGTTAACATATGTGTATGGTGAACTAGAGCCTGGATTTACTAGAGACGTGAATTAACAGGCTCCTAGATTTTAAGAGTTCAATATGATTTTTTTTCTTGCCTATCCCCTTTCAAATGCCTGTGACATCAGTAGGCTGAGAATGCTCTGAGTGGATTTAAATCTTTATTTAGCTGTATCTTCTGGTTGTCCAGGGAATTCTACAATGAAATATGTCAAATTTTTCCCATTAGTGCTGTGCAGATTGAAACACAGATGCTGGCTGTATTGTGATCTAAATCTCTATCAGATGGTCTAATCTGGCTCTAGACTTCACAGAGACTTTCAAAAAACCCTTTAGCACTTAGCTTCTGATAGGGCAGCTTTAAGACTTGTTAAATAGGTTACCAAGCTCATGTACCCAGCTCTCACTTTTTGCAGATTAGAACAGCAACAGCACTGGGGGGAAGGAGCCCCAGTTTGTGCTGAAGAGGGGGCAGGGAAGGAAGGTTTGAGAGGGTGATAGCCAATGTGGTGGAGAGATCAGAGCTGTATCCTGAACTCAGCAGATAGGACTGTGGTTTTTCTGCACCACTGATATTGCAACTGTTTTTTGAAAAATCCCTTTATGTTCTGTATTGAAATCAGACTCATAAATAGAGCTCTCTTATGGGGAATTCAATGTATTTCTTAAAATTCACTCTAAGTCATTAAAATGTTTGGGAAGTGTATACCAAGAACATTACTGCTGTGGTATAAATGTGTTGCACCTTTTGGTCAAAACTCTGGCATCTTCAGAAGGGAAAATAAAAATAAATGGTAGCAAACAAAGAGCAAACAAACCATGGAATATCATTAGGGTTACAATTGATGCTGTTGCCGTTCCTGCAGCTCTGACAGTGTGATCATTTTGGATAAGTGTTTTATTAAGACTGAGAGCCTGAATCTCCTGTTCATTTATATTTAGGAACTGAATTGACGCATTTTAAAAATAGACATGGTTAATATTCTGAAATAACAAAGAATATGTGGAGTTCAAGGTGTTCTGAACTGCAATACAAAGAGGTTGCCTCTCTGAAAATTAGAGAGGATCAATGTGTGCATGTACTTTGTTATGTTAATGGATGCTTCGAGCAGCACCACAAATTATTGGATGTCTAGCAGACTCCTGGGATTGCTTTGAGTATTTCTGATGCTCTTCATCAATCTGTTCAGTTATTCCTCTCAGTTTCTGAGGGCAGCTTTCATTGCAGCAAATTAGATCTCTTATTTGAAAGGAATCATGTGTTTGAAAAGATAAAGACAACCCCCAAATCTGGCCCAGATTTAAGATTATTTTTCCCTTTCTTTGCATTCCATTCTTGTCATTATTCCAAGCTACATCTGGGAACAGTGCTGCAGATTTCTGAGCTCGGGGTATTCCTTCTTCTCATTCAGACAATGTATGGATTGCACAGTGCTTTTATCTCTAAGTCATGCCTGCTCTACACTCACATTACCATTAAAACCTGAGATTAATTCATCCAGCACAGTAATCGTGGCATTTAAAGACACCATGCACCTCGATGATGCACTATGAGAAACTGTGATTTAAGTTAAATGTTAGCCTGAATTTTGCTCTTTGACGTTGTTTAAACAATTTTCCTGTCTGTTGGCATGTCAGTTTAGACAAGGGAGGGAAGAGTGAACAGCAGAAGATGTTCAATAATACATGGCAGTGGTCTTCCCAACTTTGATCTGGGAGGAGAGATTGGGATGGCACCTATTGCTGCCTGGGCAGATTGCATTATTAGGTCACCTTGCAGAAAAGTAATTTAACTTGTTAATTAGTTGTGAGATGTTTCAATTATCCTGGTGTCTGGGAGCCTGAAGCCTGCCTGTGAACGTCTCCACCTTTGTTATTGCAACCTGATTTATCCAAAAGCAAGACAGACTTTTTGATGGTTTAAGGCATTGCTCTAAAGGATTTATTTGATTTGCAATTGGTCCCTTCCTAATGAAGAGCAGAACAAGGGGGAGCACAATGGTGCATCCCAGACCCCGCTGCTCCAGCCCTCGGAGAAATGATTTCCATGTAGCCACACCTTTCAGACAGAGCATGGCCAAGGTTACAAGGAAGGGCTCCAGCAGGTTGTTTAAGCCAGCAGAGTCACAGAACAGCTTTTTTGGGGCTTCCCTTCTCAAGGGTTGTTGTGAAGAGCAGTAGTGACAACAAACCTTTAACTAATATTCTACAAGAACAGGAAAATTTCCACAAAAGCACCTTTGCAGGAAGGTAAACTTCCAGTACAAAGCACTGCAGGTAACGGGGTAAAAAATGTATCTGGGACAATCCTGGTCACACCTGGAGCTGGGTGGAGAAGGGATTGAGAGCAGCCCTGGGAGAGCCCTGGGGGAGCTGTGGGGCAGAGCTGGCCCTGCCCCGGCCGTGCCCTGGGACCCCAAAGCCCTGCCCTGGGCTGAGCCCAGCGTGGGCAGCAGGGAGGGGATTCTGCCCCTCAGGTGAGACCCCACCTGCAGAGCTGCCCCAGCCCTGGGCCAGCACAGCCAGGACCTGGAGCTGCTGCACAGAGCCCAGAGGAGGCACCAGGATGAGCAGAGGGAGGGAGCAGCTCTGCTGGGAGGAAAGGCTGGCACAGCTGGCATCGTTCACCTGCACAGGAGAAGCTTTGGGTGAGCTCAGGGTGGCCCTGCAGGGCCTGGAGGAGCTGCAGGAAAGATGGAGAGAGACAATTGCCAAGGGCTGGAGGGACAGGAGCCAGGGAATGGCTGCCAGTGCCAGAGGGCAGGGCTGGATGGGATCTTGGGAATGAGGAATTGTTCCCTGGCAGGGTGGGCAGGCCCTGGCACAGGGTGCCCAGAGCAGCTGGGGCTGCCCCTGGATCCCTGGCAGTGCCCAAGGCCAGGCTGGACACTGGGGCTGGAGCAGCCTGGGGCAGTGGGAGGTGTCCATGGCAGGGGTGGGATCCCGAGCACGTGCTGCTGCACAGAGCTGCACTGATCCTCTCTCAGGGGAGTTTTCTCAACAGCTCAAGGATTATTTAAACCAGAGATGCACTGGGTGTCTGGGCTTCACCCTGCTGAAATGCTCAATGCTCAAAGATCACTCAGGCCCACATCCCCTTTATTCCCAATGCCCAGAGGTGTTCTGACTGAGGGACAGGCTGCTGTCCCCAGCACCCTTGTGCCAACAGCCCGAGTGTCACCCCAGGCTCAGAAGGAGGTGTCCCTGTGCTCCTCTCTGCTCTGCTGGGAGCAGCGCAGAACAGAGGGATCAATATGGAGAAATGAGGCAACAAGCACCACATCAGAGCAGGCCCAGGACTGCATGAGGGCTTTGGAGAAGTGAGAGGGAAAGGGGTGAGGCAGGGGCAGAGCCAGCCTGGATTTTCAGACAGGTCAGCACTGTAGTGTATAACCTGTGCCTTTGCCTCTTGAGAAAATGAGATTAAAGAGCTCTGTCAGAGCTCTGTAGGATAACACTGTACAGCACAGGCCCTTTGGGCAAGAGGGCCCCAGCCCTTGTGAATTCTGAATAAAACAGCAGAATTGTGCCATTGCCAGCTTCTGAGAGTGTCTGAGGGTATTTATTCTGTCTGTGTCTCCTTGGTGCAATTGGAAGGGGCACAGTTTGTGAGGGGCGAGATTCTGAAATGGGTAAGAAGGCACCCAGGGGTTCATACAGGAAAGCAATTGGACCCCTCAAAATAAAGTACTATTTTAGTAGTGCTAAAAGTACTACTTTTTCTTTTGTCCTTCTGAAATTTGGATGAGAGATTATCTTTTTCTGGTTTAATTATTCAGTTTTATTACCCATTTTGCAGACTATCATTCAGTGCTAACAAATGATCTTCAGTAAAAGGAAACTCCTGGTTGTTATAAAGATTTAGTTCCTGGGAAAGACGAGGTAAAAAGCTGAAGCTGAGTGGAGTGTTTATTTCTGAAAAGCAAGGTGTGAAGGGATGCTTTCAATTTCTCAGGATACGGGGAGGGTGCTTTCCAAAATGAATCCATATGAAATGGGAATTTCTAGAACAATCTTGAGAAAGATATTTAACAGGATGTCTGGGCACTCACTGAACTTTAAAAGGTGTTATATGCTTAATCTTTTAAAAGTAATATTTGAGAAAGGGAGAAATATAAAAGAGCAAATCTAGCATATGGTTGGCTGGTTAGCACTTCTTACTGCAAGGCTGTTTTTGCTGTACTGTTCCTTCCTGCCAGACTGCTAAATCTGAGGAGTGAGGACTTTCTTAGAGCCTTTGAGGGCCCTACTCAGCCTTTTCCATACTAGAGAAATGGAAAGACAGCAAACTTTCTTGTTTCCAAAGAGGAGTCAGAACAGAGCAGCCTGTGGCAAGAATTTGTGCTGAATCTATTGTGCCATGGGCTTTGCCAGTCTCCCTTTCCTTGCCTGCTGGGCTGATCCAGACCATTCTGAGGGCAAGGACAGAGCTTTTCATCTGAGGGGGACTTTGAGTCTGCCAGAGCCTCAGGGAACTCTCCTGTGCAGCTGCTGAACATGGGAAAGGTGAGATTTCCATGGTGGAAAACCAGACAGGGGAATTCCTCCTTCCTTTGGTTGCACCTTGGTTCATCCATGGTGCAGGGGGAGGTGAAGGTTCCATAATGTGACCACATTTCTGACTGTGTGACCAGAGTGTGACCTTAGAGCTGACTGAATTCATGCAATCCACGTCTCTCCCAGGGGTTGGTTTGTTTTCATTTGTTTTTTCCCCTCCTTGACTTGTATTAACATGAGGATTAGTTTATACTATAGTTATATAGTTATAGAGTTTATACTATAGTTAGGTTTTTCCCCTCCACAAAATACCAAGCAGACATCATTAGGTACCTCGGGTCTTCCACAGCAGAGAACAGTTCTGAAAGGGGAAAAAAAAAGACAATTTCATGTAGGTAGTTCATTAAAGTGGAGGCTCCTGTTGGGCTGGAATCCTGGCAGTAACACACAGAACATGTATGACCTTCCCAGCAGCAGGCGTTGCAGTGATGTCTCATTAAAGCAGCATTTGTTAAATCATCTCACCCACCGTTAACATTTTCAAAGTGCAAGGAATGGAACATAATCCCTCTGTTCTCCTTGTTGAAGATATTTCCAAAAGAGATAATTCTGCTCTTGGTGTCTCTTAAATCAATTTGTACGCAGCTCAGCCTGTGCTCCAAAACTTGACCACATTCTTGACATTAAATTTTATATTAAACTAGGCATGATTCATTTGAGTTTGGTAGTGAAAAGTGTGAGTGCTCATTCCTTTTGCAAGTCTCACAGATGTAGTCACATTGTGCTGCAAAATCCAGCAACAGCTCCTTCTTTTTTCTCTGAAATATGCTCAGGCAATCTCACACATCTCTGACGTTCATCAGTCAGTTAAGAGGAAAATTAAAACTCTGCCTTTCTGAAAGATTTTTTTAATTGAGAAAGAAGCCACTCTGAAGATGAACTCAGTTTTCAAAGAGGCAAAATGCCCAAGTGCATCCAATCTGATCAAGTCTTAGATGGGAAGGGTATTTTTTCTTTTTTCCACCTTTATAAGGAATTGGTCTTTTTAACATTCCTCTACTAAATAGCTCATCTATAGATTTTTGATGGCCTAAACATAAGCATTTAGTTTTATTCTCAGACAGATTGGATAAATACCTTATCTGAATCCTTTGGCCACATCTATTTATAGTCTGATCCTACCAGATCACTCAGGGTGTAAATCCTGATGCTCCACCATCAGCAATGTCAGTAGGGGTTTGATGGATACAAACTGATCTCCAGCACATCACAGTTAAAATAAGGAAATGGCATGATTAAAAATTCTAGAATTGATCTTGGGAAGGCACAAGTGTGTACTCCTGTTGTTATTCTGGAGCAGTCACTCAGGGAGCTCCCACTGTGAGTACAGGAGTTCTGCCTTTAAAAATTAGTCATCTTCAATCAGACATCCCCGAGTTCTTACTCTTCTGCAGTTTTTAAAAAAAAAGAATCATAAAAAACCCCAAACTTTTGCAAAACTTGTGGAAGTGCAGAGATCAAATAGTTCTTCAGGTCTTTCAAAGACTGAGAACAAAGAAAACTACTAAAACTGTGATTTATTCCATGTGAGTACATCCCTTGTTTCACTATTAAAACATACCTCTGTTTCCTACAGCAAAATGTGCTGTCACATGCCAAAAGAAAATAATAAAGAGGAAAAAAAGAAAATTTCTCATCTTTTGAAAGGAGGGGAAGGCTGTAGAGCACATTTTTGAGATACCTTTGCAAAGAAAACAGCCCTGCTTGAGAAAAACAAAAGCAGAAAGACACATTGCACTGTGTGAAATAAATACTGCTTGTATTCCTAAATGCCCTGTAACTAGCCAGGTATCATTTGTACTAATCACATTATCATGTCTGTCTGGAAGAGATGAATGTCTGAATGCAAGGAATTAAACCAGTGATAAATTAATTTTGAATTGTTTCTTTTTGTTGTTCTTGCTCCTGACTGAGAGCAGGTTTGCTGTCACTGTTTGTGAGCAGAAGTGATGGGTTTGGTGGGAACTAAAGAGAAGCTTTGAAGTGTGGGCTCTTTATCCTGGTTCTGCAGTTCTAGGGTATTTGGAGCTGACAGAGGAGGTGCAGGAATGAGATGAATGCTTGGGAGAGCTGCTCACAGGGATTCCTCTCCTGAGCAGGCAACTTGTGGATTCCATCTCCCTGCAGACTTATTCAAAGGGAACCACTCTTGGGTATCTGTGTGAAAGTCAGAGAATCCCAGAATATCCTACGTGGGAAGGGACCCCCCAGGATGATGGATGCAGCCCCTGGCCCTGCCCAGACCCCCCAACAATCCCCCCAGGGTGATGGATGCAGCCCCTGGCCCTGCCCAGACCCCCCAACAATCCCCCCAGGGTGATGGATGCAGCCCCTGGCCCTGCCCAGACCCCCCAACAATCCCCCCAGGGTGATGGATGCAGCCCCTGGCCCTGCCCAGACCCCCCAACAATCCCCCCAGGGTGATGGATGCAGCCCCTGGCCCTGCCCAGACCCCCCAACAATCCCCCCAGGGTGATGGATGCAGCCCCTGGCCCTGCCCAGACCCCCCAACAATCCCCCCAGGGTGATGGATGCAGCCCCTGGCCCTGCCCAGACCCCCCAACAATCCCCCCTGTCCATCCCTGGTGCCCAAAGGCTCCTGGAGCTGCGGCAGCCTCGGGGCTGTGCCCATTCCCTGAGCAGCCTGGGCAGTGCCAGCCCCCTCTGGGGGCAGCAGAACCTTGCCCTGCTCTGCAGCCTGAGCCTGCCCTGGCCCAGCCCCAGCCCCTCCTGGGGCTGCCCTGGCCTGAGCAGAGCTCGGAGCTGCCCCTCTTTCCTCCTCTAATTGCTGCTGTTTGGTAGCATTCAGGTTATGAAGGGATCTTGTCCATCCTGTTTAACACATCTGAGTGTGCTATAAAATTGTTTCAGGATTTCCAAGGCTAACTGCTGTGCTGCTGCAGCCAGTTAAGAGACCTTCCCTGCAGGAAGGGTTCTTACTTACCTGTGGTATCTCACAGATAGAAATACTCAGGTAGATGATTAAACTTCAAAAAGATAATTATCATTCATCATTATGAAAAGCAACCTTATTAGGAATTCATAAACTCAGAATAAATTTGTTCTGGTGACAAACTAAATTTTTCAATCTAACCAGTTCTGTGAGTAACAGTGAGTTGAATTATTTACTGCAGAATTAAGCTTGTTTTCACCCAAGATGTTGTATCAGATTTTGTCACTAATTTACCAATAGGTGCACTTACCAAAGAACTCATCACCCAGTACTATCTTATCAATGTTATGTCATATCACGAGAAAGATAAAAATAAATCAAATCCAATTTGCTTGTGTTTACAAAGTTTCAAAAGCAAGTACATGTATAAAAATCTCCTGGCAGGAAAGCAACTATAAAAGCTCCTTGCAAGTAGTGCTGGGACTGTATTTCACTGGAGACATCTCAGAGCAGGGAGCTGTGGTGCCCTGTCCCTGACACTGCTGCTTGTCACCGGGATGTGGCACAGAGGGACGGTGGCATTCCTGCCTTGTCACCGGGATGTGGCACAGAGGGACGGTGGCATTCCTGCCTTGTCACCAGGATGTGGCACAGGTGGCCCTGCCACCGGTGTTCAGCCCTCAGCAGGTCTCTGCCCTGCCTGCTCTCCCTCTATGCCAGTTCAGATGTCTGAGGGTGTTCCCTGAGCTGGGTTTTAATTGATTTGCCTGATGGGAGCGTGCTAGAGGTGACAGAAGGAGAATCTGACTTGTGGTGTCCTCTTTGTGATGAGCAGGGACTCCCAGGACCACTGAGGCTGGAAAATCCCTCCCAGCCCATGGATGCCCACCCTGTCCCCAGCCCAGAGCCCTGAGTGCCACCTCCAGCCCTTCCTGGGACACCTCCAGGGATGGGCACTGCAAACCCCCCTGGGCAGTTCCAATCCCTCACCACCCTTTCCATTGGGAAATTCCTGCTGTGTCCACCCTGGCACAGTTTGGTGTTGGGCTTTGGACTAAGGAAAAACAGAAAACACTTTTCCTTTTCATTCATTTGAAGATTTTGATCTGAATCCCATTAGATCAAAACAAGAATGTGTTGTAGCTACTGTTGCTGTCAGGGACTGGATGGCATCTGGAAGGAGAAGAAAACAGAAACATTTTTGTTGTTTCAAGGAGGAAGGTATTTTATTACTGATAGTCCAGAGACAGCCCAGACTGGACATTTCCAGTTATAATCAAAACCTCACCATGAACTTTGTACTAGCCTTGAACTGGTTTTGGTTTATTCTTAGAGTGCTATAAATATGTGTTGCATGTACATGCTGAATGATTAGTTGGACTTAAAATAACCAAAGCTTCTCATATAGGAAGTATAAATCCTGAAAGGTTAAGAAAAAAGAGAGGAATTTGTAGAAATTACTGCAATGTCTGAACAAGTAGTGGAGACAGCATCTAGAAGGACTTTCTCCTTGAATCCAGTGTTTTAAAGTAGTTTCAGTTATTGCTGAATTGTGTTCTCTGCATAAATGTAAAAGCACTACCTGCATTTAAATTCATGTGTGTCACCTGCAAAAAAACAAAAACAAAAACAAAAAAAAACCCAAACCAAGAAACCCCCCTGAAAAATAAAAAACTAAAAAACAAACAACCCCCCCCCCCCCCAAAAAAAAACCCAAAACAGAAAACCTGTGACCATTCATTTGTTACACAAATGACAGACAACTTTTTTTCTTATTCTCTTGGTCCCCTAAATCATGGAATCACAGAATGTTAAGGGTTGGGAGGGGACCTTAAATCCCACCCAGTGCCACCCCATCCATGGCAGGGACACCTCCCACTGCCCCAGGCTGCTCCCAGCCCCAGTGTCCAACCCGGCCTTGGGCACTGCCAGGGATCCAGGGGCAGCCCCAGCTGCTCTGGGCACCCTGTGCCAGGGCCTGCCCACCCTGCCAGGGAACAATTCCTCATTCCCAAGATCCCACCCAGCCCTGCCCTCTGGCACTGGCAGCCATTCCCTGGCTCCTGTCCCTGCAGTTCCTGAGGAACTGTCCCTCTCTGGGTTCCCCTCAGAGCCTGGAAGGAGCTGTGAGCTCTCCACACAACCTTCTCCTGTCCAGGCTGAGCAGCCCCAGCTCTCCCAGCCTGGCTCCACAGGGGAGGAGCAGCTGGAATCTGAGCCCTCTGTTGTTCAGATCTGCAGTCCCACAATGAACTAAGACCAGTAGAGTTATTTGGACTGTAAAACTTCTTTGAGACATTTGGAGTTTTCTAATTATCATACCTTTTATAGTGCGAATATCACAATCCCATTATCTGCTACTACCTAAATCTATCCAGACATTAAAATTTGGTGTTGTTTTCTTGCTTTTCCCCATTCATAATATCAGCTATTATTTTTTCCCTTTCCTGAAGTGTACATATGAATTGTGTATCCTTGTTTGCATCCTTCAGATTACTGCACTACTTCTTTTTCCAATACCTGGGAAACGATATCATATTCAAAGCCAGGGTTGTATTTCAATGTACAAAACAAAGGCAGAACTCCCAAGCCCTTGGAATTCTCCCCGAGGCCTCGTGTAAGGGCTGCCTCCAGCTGTGTCTCATTTGCACACACAATCCTTCCCCTGCCCAGCAGCAAGGGGCACTGCCCAAGCAGGTGACTGTAATTAGTCCTTTGCATTCATCATCACCTCATTTGCACATGCAGCGGAGCAGCTCTGCATGCTAATTGAGGTGTCTGGTGCTGCTCCCTCTCTCGGTGTGCCTGAGAGTGAGAGCGGCCCTGGGCTCCCTGCAGGCCAGGGGGATGCAGGAGCCCATGGGAGAGGGGGATCTCTGCTGAGCAGGGCTCCTGTTCCTGCCGAGCCTCCGCAGGGATGGATGGATCCCGCTGTGCCAGGGATGGGGATGTGTCTGTGCTGCCAGGGCCTGGCACACCCAGAGCTGCTGCCTGGCACACCCACAGAGCAGGCTGCCCTCAGCCCCTGGTGCAGCTGAGCAGGGCTCCTGCTCCTGCTGAGCCTCCACAGGGATGGATCCTGCTGTGGCAGGGATGTGTCCGTGATGCCAGGGCCTGGCACACCTGGAGCTTCTCCCCTCTGCAGGCCCCAAAGCACACCCACAGAGCACGCTGCCCTCAGCCCCTGGTGCTCCTGCTCCTGCTGAGCCTCCGCAGGGAGGGATGGATGCCGCTGTGCCAGGGGTGGGGATGTGTCTATGCTGCCAGAGCCTGGCACACCCAGAGCTGCTGCCTGGCACCCCCGGAGCTGCTCCCCTTGCAGCCCCAAAGCACACCCACAGAGCACGCTGCCCTCAGCCCCTGGTGCTCTCAGCCCCTGGTGCTCCTGTTCCTGCCGAGCCTCCGCAGGGATGGATCCCGCTGTGGCAGGGATGGGGATGTGTCCGTGCTGCCAGGGCCTAGCACGCCCGGAGCTGCTCCCCTCTGCAGGCCCCAAAGCACACCCACAGAGCACGCTGCCCTCAGCCCCTGGTGCTCCTGCTCCTGCTGAGCCTCCGGAGGGATGGATCCCGCTGTGCCAGGGATGGGGATGTGTCCGTGCTGCCAGGGCCTGGCACGCCCGGAGCTGCTCCCCTCTGCAGGCCCCAAAGCACACCCACAGAGCACGCTGCCCTCAGCCCCTGGTGCTCCTGCTCCTGCTGAGCCTCCGCAGGGATGGATCCCCCTGTGGCAGGGATGGATCCCGCTGTGGCAGAGATGGGGATGTGTCCGTGTTGCCAGGGCCTGGCACACCCAGAGCTGCTGCCTGGCACCCCCGGGCCTGCTCCCCTCTGCAGCCCCCAGAGCACACCCACAGAGCAGGCTGTCCTCAGCCCCTGGTGCACTGAGCAAGGGATCCTTCTTGTCAAAGAGCAAATACAGAACTGGGATTCCTGCTCATTTCCCCGCGCTGTCGGTGTCTGAAATGATAGCAGTTTCTGTTAGAGTGAAATAATCCAAAATCTAGGTCAAGTTCATTCTCCAGAAGTCTCTTGAGTATTGTTTTTCTACAGGTTGAAATTATATTCAGGCTCTTCTACATTAGTAAAATAGCATGATTAATGGGAATTTAAGATGCAAAGTAGCATCTTCACTCAACTTTCCAGGTCCTTCTCTGCATATCATTGTCTGGAATCCCAAATCTTGCAGATAAAGTACAATATAGTTTCAGAGATTGTAAATCAGTCAAGGAAAGGTGATCATTAAATACATTAAAATGCATGAAAATTACCTAAATTGAAACCATTAGATTAAATGAAGCAGCTACAGTATAATATCCTGATGACTCCAGAAACTTTATTTAGATCATAACTGTACTGCTGTTGTGCAAATCCCATGATTAAAGGGAACGTAACATATCTCTCCCTCTGCCTCCCTTTCTTTAAGAATTTGCAATTTCAATTCCTCCACGGCTTAATAAACAGTTACCTCAATAAAGGCTCTTCCTGGCGCTCGGCACCAATCTGCATTTTGATGTGGTGCAGCATGAAACCTTATCTCAGTGAGGCATGTTTGCAGAAATAACAATGTTTAAATAATGACTGAAATGAAGCATGAAACTCATTGCCAGCTAAAATGGACATAGTGAGAGATCTTCAGCCTCAGCTCCTGTCACCACTTTGGGGTTTCTTCTCTGAGGCTGACACTCGTCCTGCTCCACACCCCATGCACACTTGGGATTAGCTCTCTGTTTTATGGTTCTTTATCACCCCACCAAATGGCAGCTTTTGGTCTTAATGATGAGCAGTTTCATGAGGTTTCATCACAAATATATTTTATTCTATTCCTGTTGGAAGTTCCTAGTGAGGTATCATTTTCCTTCTCCTCTCAGTGCCATCATATTTGCTGTACAGTTTTTGGATTGTGAGTGCCCTCCTGCTTCTTTATGCAGCCCATATACTGTACATTGCATTTTTCTCAGGGAATTAAAAGGTCAAATTTTGTGCACAAAATCCTTGATGCTTCTCTTGATTCTAATGGGTTGTTTCCTTTGGACCTTTTCAGTCCTGGTACCACAGAAAGTGGCATTTCAGTGTTTGATGTCGAACACCCCAAGCTGCTGTCCCTAACCATAGGTGCCCATCCCTGGATGGTGATTTGGTGTTCTCTCAGGCTGCTGAGCTGCTCTCTTTTCCCTGGCTCTATCTGCACTAGATTAGAGCTTCTGGGGAATTGCAATGCAACCACAGCATGGGGGAACAGCTTCCTAATGCAGTCACTAATGGCTATTATTCCACAACTCATCCCAGTTCAAAGGTTAATTCTGATTGATATTAATATAATGAAATAACACTTATTGTTTTTCAGCAATATTTACTATTTGTCATGATAATGTTGCTGTTTGCAGTGGATAGGGGTTTAAACCCCCAAATCTGCAGATGGCCACGTGGGATGTGGGTGGCACCAGCGTGTGGAGTTTGTGTGCCCTAAAAGCAGAGTGCACTGTGTAATTCCAGAGGGAGGATGGTGAGGGAGGAGGAAGATTAGAGATCAGTGGCCCAGGGATGCTTTCAGTTGCAGTGGACTCAATTGACTGCAAACTTGCAATTGCAGTTGACGTCAGTGGAAGCTGCCAGTGTCTAAGAAGTTCTCATCAGCTTAGCAGTATTCATCTGAAAAAAAATTGGAAATGTATTCCACATGGTGCCACTGCACACACTGGCGTTTGCTTTACAGGGAGAGCAAGGGCATGTGAGGAATTCAGGTAGAGTTCAGAGAAAGAAGATACAAACCTTTCACAGAAACTGAAAAAGAATAGCCAAGAGGACTTGCAGCTACTGAGGCACAAGAATAAAAAGAGACCAGAGGTTTCTCTGTAAAGAAAAGGTTTAGCCAAACTCCCTTCATATCACACACAGAATTAGAATTGCCTACTTTGATTTTGAATTAATAGATCTTTTATGAAGAAAGCAGAGAGAATCAGGGCCGTTTGCTGAGCTACATGAGCGCTCAGAGAATGCCATTAGCAAAAGACAAAAGCTCGAAAACCGTGGGGGTTTTTCCCCTGCCAGTCTGCAGGCAGAAAAAGTTGGCACATGTTCAAATCCGCAGTGGCCTTCTGAAGTACCTGGCAGGTGTTTCTGCCCTCTGTGATCTGGGGAAGCACCAGGGGTAGGATGGCAGAGCTCACTCCAGGAATTCCCTGGCTCTGTGCTGCTCCCAGTTTGCACCATGCACTGCTGGGCTGCTCCTGCAGCAGCTGCTGCCAGGAGATGAGGGTGCCAGCCCTTTGCTTTGGTCATCAGTAGCACCCTGAGGAGCTTTCACTGACACACTGGTGACAGCAATTCTGGCACTGTAGCCCCTGATCCCACCTGGCAGCAGCAGCGCTCCCAGGGCGAGCTGTGCAGCCTCCCCGGTGCAGGGAATGCACTCTGAGCTGTGCAGGGAATGCACACAGAGCTGTGCAGGAATGCACCCTGAGCCGTGCAGAGAATGCACTCTGAGCCGTGCAGGGAATGCACACTGAGCTGTGCAGGGAATGCACACAGAGCTGTGCAGGAATGCACCCTGAGCCGTGCAGAGAATGCACTCTGAGCTGTGCAGGGAATGCACACTGAGCTGTGCAGCCTCCCCTGTGCAGGGAATGCACTCTGAGCAGTGCAGGGAATGCACACTGAGCTGTGCAGGGAATGCACTCTGAGCCGTGCAGGGAATGCACACTGAGCTGTGCAGGGAATGCACTCTGAGCCGTGCAGGGAGTGCACTCTGAGCAGTGCAGGAATGCACTCTGAGCCTTGCAGGGAATGCACCCTGAGCCGTGCAGGAATGCACTCTGAGCCGTGCAGGGAATGCACCCTGAGCCGTGCAGGGAATGCACACTGAGCTGTGCAGGAATGCACACTGAGCTGTGCAGCCTCCCCTGTGCAGGGAATGCACTCTGAGCCGTGCAGGGAATGCACTCTGAGCTGTGCAGGGAATGCACACTGAGCTGTGCAGGAATGCACACTGAGCTGTGCAGGGAATGGACTCTGAGCTGTGCAGGGAATGCACACTGAGCTGTGCAGGGAATGCACACTGAGCCGTGCAGGGAATGCACTCTGAGCTGTGCAGGAATGCACACTGAGCCGTGCAGGGAGTGCACACTGAGCTGTGCAGGGCATGCACACTGAGCTGTGCAGGGAATGCACACTGAGCCGTGCAGGGAGTGCACACTGAGCTGTGCAGGGAATGCACTCTGAGCTGTGCAGGGAGTACACACTGAGCTGTGCAGGGAATGCACACTGAGCTGTGCAGGGAATGCACACTGAGCTGTGCAGGAATGCACACTGAGCCGTGCAGGGAATGCACTCTGAGCTGTGCAGGGAATGCACTCTGAGCCGTGCAGGGAATGCACACTGAGCTGTGCAGGAATGCACACTGAGCCGTGCAGGGAATGCACTCTGAGCTGTGCAGGGAATGCACCCTGAGCCGTGCAGGGAATGCACCCTGAGCTGTGCAGGGAATGCACTCTGAGCTGTGCAGGGAATGCACACTGAGCTGTGCAGGGCATGCACACTGAGACGTGCAGGGAATGCACTCTGAGCCGTGCAGGGAGTACACACTGAGCTGTGCAGGGAATGCACACTGAGCTGTGCAGGAATGCACACTGAGCTGTGCAGGGCATGCACACTGAGCCGTGCAGGGAATGCACTCTGAGCCGTGCAGGGAGTACACACTGAGCTGTGCAGGGAATGCACACTGTGCTGTGCAGGGAATGCACTCTGAGCTGTGCAGGGAGTACACACTGAGCTGTGCAGGGAATGCACTCTGAGCTGTGCAGGAATGCACACTGAGCCGTGCAGGGAATGCACACTGAGCCGTGCAGGAATGCACTCTGAGCCGTGCAGGGAATACACACTGAGCTGTGCAGGAATGCACACTGAGCCGTGCAGGGAATGCACACTGAGCTGTGCAGGAATGCACTCTGAGCTGTGCAGGAATGCACACTGACCCGTGCAGGGAATGCACACTGAGCTGTGCAGGGAATGCACTCTGAGCTGTGCAGGGAATGCACACTCCTGGGCAGGGAATGCACACTGAGCTGTGCAGGAATGCACACCGAGCTGTGCAGGGAATGCACTCTGAGCTGTGCAGGGAATGCACACTCCTGGGCAGGGAATGCACTCTGAGCTGTGCAGGAATGCACCCTGAGCCGTGCAGGGAATGCACACTGAGCTGTGCAGGGAATGCACCCTGAGCTGTGCAGGAATGCACACTCCTGGGCAGGGAATGCACTCTGACCTGTGCTGCGCCAGCAGCAATGCCAGAGGGACCCGCACAGGCTCTAATGATTATTAGAGAATCTGCTATAAAATCCACTGATGTGGGCCCTGATTCCGCCCTGTCTCAGGCTTCTCTGCAGCACTGGCTGCTGGTGCAGTGTTTTGGTGAGCAGTCATACACACTTTTCACTGACAAAAGCAGCTGTTGATGAAGTTTGGTATTTTCAATCACAGCTGAACTTCCAGCTGTTTCCACCAGCACATAAAGGCTGTGCAGCAGCATTGTGGATTTGCTTATCCCCTTCCAGCCCCACTTAGGGAAAAAGGAATTTCTTGTCTGTACAGCAAGCATTCCTAATAATTATTATGTTTGCTTATGCTTGGAAATTGCATCCATTAAAAAATGCTGATAGAAAATGAAAATCAAGATGAAAGTCTGTTCTTGTTAGGAGGTGCTTGTTTTTTGCCTTTTTGTCCTTTGCTGCCATGGAGAACACTCCCTGTTGTAGCTTTTGGGGTCCTGCCAGTCCTTCCCCGCCCCACACAGCCCTGGCCTGGAGCATCCCTGACCCTGCTCCTCACCTGGAGCTGCCTGGCCCACCCTGACTCCAACATGTGCCACCTCACAGGGCTGCTGGGACAGGTCCAGGAGCTGCTGGCTGCACAGGAGGAGGTGGAAAGGCAAGGTTTTGACATCTGGGGTTTGTGGGAGGGCAGGGGCAGGAAGATCAGCTTGTTTCCCAGAAATGAAAATATTCCCATGCATCCACAGGTGTTGTCTGTGTACAGAAGCAAGAAGTTTCCTCTGTAGAAAGAAATGTGTAAACCAAAGCTGAAGGCAGAAATTGCTGCTGCATTTGTTAAAAGAGCCACAGAGATGATGCAAAGGAAGGTAAATTTTACATAGTCTGGGCAGTGTTTTGCTGACAGTGCAGGAGAAGGTCTATGAGTCTCAGAAGAGCAACTTTTAGGGAGCTTGTCAAGGAAATCCAAACTTCCATAGGCAGCTTCAATTATGTCTCACCTGATTACTCCAACTAAAGCCTGATGAAAAATTTCAGAAACTCAATATTTTCTTTGCTGTGGTTGGGAGAAACAAGCTGGATGCTGTTAACGCTGTTATTTTGCTGCCTAAAGAGCAGGCTCTGCAATGCTGGATTCTGTTCAGGCTGGGAAGATGGGGACTGGAAGGGGTTGGGGTCTTTTGTTCCTTTTTATTTCCTGATAGCTGAAGTTGGAAAACAGGATGGCAGTCCCAGTAACATTAATTTCTCATTGCACCATATTTTAGGCTTATTGTAGAGGTGTGTAAAGCAGTGTCACCAATTTGATTACTGCTGCAAATGGGCAAAAGTGCCAGTACAGTCGAGAGGGGCAAAAATGGCAGTACAAAAATACCACTACAATCTAGAGGGGCAAAAATGGCAGTACAATCCTGAGGGGCTGGGCTTGGCTTGGGAGCTCTTGCTGGCAGAGCCTCCAGCTCTGGGCCCTTTACAGGACTGGCAGCAGACCCTGAGCATCCCCCCTTCCCGGGCTGGACTCACATCCCAAAGGACTCGCTGCTGCAGCCTTCTCTCACATGAAGCACATTAAAGAGGGCATTTGTACATCCTGGAAGGTTTTTAACACAGTTGGTGTTTGGATCCTCCCTGCAGTACCCAGGCTCCTGCCTCATTTCCAAGTGCCACAGCAGCAGCTCCTGGTGCTTGCAGCCTCTGTATTCCCAACCCTGCACTGCTGTGGGATTTTTATTTCATATATCATTTTTTAGTTACAGCTGTGTTATCATATATCACATCTGCAGAGCGTGGCGTGGAGGATGTTCTCTGAACAGACACTAAAGAGGGAAAATCAACACAGAGAAGTCTGGGGGTTTTACTGCACTTAGGCAGAGCTCATTTCTCAATTCTTTAAAAAACCGTGTGATTTTCTAACAACTGCCGGCCATTTGTCAAGCAAAAAATGCACCTGTATGGATTGAGTAGAGAGCTGGTTTTCTTGGGCACTGATGTAGTATCGGGAATTGATAAATAACCAGGAAAAAAGATTTCTGTCAGCTGTACAGAGAAATGACACGGGAATGGTCCTGAGTTAGGGGTTCTCACATCCAGAACATCCCCTGTCACAGTGAGCAGCTCCATGCCAGCACAACGCCCTGACATAAATCACTGGGAGGAGGAGAACTGAGAGAAGCAGGAACAAACCCATCTATCTCAGCTAAGCAGCACCATTTGTGATATTGAGAGCAGCCCAGTTTTGTCCTCCCTTTGCACCGGCTCTGGAGAGAGGTGACATTGCCCCAGCCTGTCACCAAGGCCCTGCTGCCGTGCCCCAGGTGTGCAGTGCAGCTCCTCAGCCAATTGCCATCCCCAAGTGCCAAAGCAAGCTGCAGCCAGCCCCGTGGGCTGTTGGACTCGTGCTGTGCTCAGGTCAGCCCTGGCCCCCTGATCCTCCTTCCCCAGGAGCTGCTCCCACCCGGATCGGGGCTGCTGCTCCTGGGGTCACTCAGAGCAACAGAAACACCCAGAAAACCTCCAGCCCTGCCACGTTCCAGAGGACAGGCTGTGGACACACTGCTGGTTTTCTCTGTAGGATTGCTTGTTGTCTTAGAGCCCGAATGTGAGATTTGTGTATTCCAGGTCATTAGCCACCAAGACAGAGATAAGAGATTTGAAGATAAGCAAGCAGCAGAGGTCAGAATGTGTTTGGAATGGGCAGCACAAGCCATCTGCATTACTCATCTCCCCAGTATTTTTTTTAATCAGCTCTGGCTTTTTTGGCATTTGTGTGTATTTTTGAATTGCAGAGTGCTCCTCAGAAGAAGGGCCAGTCCCTGTCCTGAGGAGCTAAATGGGAATTAAAAGGTTTCTATGTTATTGTTCCTATGGGTGGCAGGAGATAATACTTGGTTATTCAGGAAATCCCTTCCAGCCCTGTATTTCTTTCCATTTCACAGAAGATAAGTCAGGGAAGGATCATACCATGTAACTCAAGGAATGGGTAACATTGCACAAGAGAAACCAGCGCAGTCCCTCTGGGCCCAGGAACCTGCCCCCATATTCTGCAGTACCTTTAATGATGAATTGATTGAAAGGCTTGTTGGCTTCTCTGGAGCGCTCGTGGTCATGTCACAAGAGTTTGGATGAGATTCTTTGGGGACAAACAAGAGCAACTGCTAGTGGGAGCTGAAGCAGAGCTCAAGCAGTGCTGCCCTTTCCCCATTTCCTGGCTGTGCAGTTGGTGTGATGGGATGGGCCACAGTGCTGGATCTGCTGTGTCAGCACTGGGGGATGCAGGCAGGGATTCATGGCTGTCCCAGGCAGGGATGGGTTAATGGCTGTCCCAGGCAGGGATGGGTCAATGGCTGTTCCAGGCAGGGATGGGTCAATGACTGTCCCGGGCAGGGATGGGTCAATGGCTGTCCCATACAGGGATGGGTTAATGGCTGTCCCATACAGGGATGGGTTAATGGCTGTCCCAGGCAGGGATGGGTTAATGGCTGTCCCAGGCAGGGATGGGTTAATGGCTGTCCCATACAGGGATGGGTTAATGGCTGTCCCAGGCAGGGATGGGTTAATGGCTGTTCCAGGCAGGGATGGGTCAATGACTGTTCCATACAGGGATGGGTTAATGGCTGTTCCAGGCAGGGATGGGTTAATGGCTGTCCCATACAGGGATGGGTTAATGGCTGTTCCAGGCAGGGATGGGTTAATGGCTGTCCCATACAGGGATGGGTTAATGGCTGTCCCATACAGGGATGGGTTAATGGCTGTCCCAGGCAGGGATGGGTCAATGACTGTCCCATACAGGGATGGGTTAATGGCTGTCCCAGGCAGGGATGGGTTAATGGCTGTCCCATACAGGGATGGGTTAATGGCTGTCCCATACAGGGATGGGTCAATGACTGTTCCATACAGGGATGGGTTAATGGCTGTTCCAGGCAGGGATGGGTTAATGGCTGTCCCAGGCAGGGATGGGTCAATGACTGTCCCATACAGGGATGGGTTAATGGCTGTTCCATACAGGGATGGATTAATGGCTGTCCCAGGCAGGGGTTAATGGCTGTCCATGGGAGGGCAGCCAGCTGGTCCTGCAGGATGTCCAGGAGCAGGACAGACACATGCCATGGGTGTGTGGCATTTGCTGTGCTAAGGCTGGCACTGACTGCAGGCTCTCTGTGCACAGACAACTGCTCCCTTCCTCTGTGGAGTGCTCAGCTGTTCTCATGCTGGGATCCCCTAGGATAATGCACTCCCTCGTTTACATGTGCTCTGTATTAACCATGCTTTTCCTCATCTGGTCACCCCATTCACCTGGCGGCTCTGAAATGTCACTGCACAGCACACAGCTCTAGTGCCATGCTTTAAGAACCACTGTGTTCCCAATATCCCCAGATCTCCAGTGCTCCTGGGTGGGGTGGAAAGCAGAGTGTCTGTACCCCAGCACCTCCTCTCCTTCCCAGCCTGCTGCAGCTCACACAGCCCTGCCCTGTAGCCAGAGCAGTGCTCTGCCACAGAGCTCCCATCCCAACAAAACCACAAGTTTTAATCTTATCAGGCTCCAGCAGTGGCAGAAGTCTGTGCAAACTCAAGTCCCTGCTTTTGGACAGTGTCACAGTTCATCCTCATCCCAGCCATCAGTTGTCAGAGCGAGCTGACAGGACACAAAGAGCTGAGGAGAGCAGTTCCAGTTCTGCAGCTGGAGATGAGCCTTAACAGACTTTGCCTCCACAGCCACTCCCAGGAAAAAGCAAGGAAAAAGCAGCCATTGCTTCAGGAGGATGAAGAAAAAGCAGCCCAAAACCTCATTCTTTGCAATACACCTATAAAACCTACACTGTCTATTTAAAAATACTCTGAACATGTTTTGATGCTTATTCCTTTTAAATTTATACATATATATATATATATATATATATATATATATATATATATGTATATATGATATCAGAGAATCCAGAATGGCTTGGGTTGGAAGGGACCTCAAAGCCCAAAGCCCATCCATGGCAGGGACACCTCCCACTGTCCCAGGCTGCTCCAGCCCCAGTGTCCAGCCTGGCCTTGGGCACTGCCAGGGATCCAGGGGCAGCCCCAGCTGCTCTGGGCACCCTGTGCCAGGGCCTGCCCACCCTGCCAGGGAACAATTCCTCATTCCCAAGATCCCACCCAGCCCTGCCCTCTGGCACTGGCAGCCATTCCCTGGCTCCTGTCCCTGCAGCCCTTGGCAATTGTCTCTCTCCATCTTTCCTGCAGCTCCTTCAGGCCCTGCAGGGCCACCCTGAGCTCACCCAAAGCTTCTCCTGTGCAGGTGAACAATCCCAGTTCCATACACTTTATGGTATGCACAGGCTCGCTAAAAACCTTTGGGCAGAGGATTTTTTTCTCCATGTTTGTGGATATTTTGATGTCCTTTTGAGCAGACTTTCTGTTATCTCCTGTCTTTCCTGACTTGACCATCGTTATTTGGGGTAGTCAAAAATGAATAGGAAATACAGTTTTTCTTATCCCTGGAAAGAACCATTTTAAAAAACACCTTTAAACACCCTTGAAAAGAATCATTCAAACTTTCTACTCAGATGTGCTTTAGGAGATGTGCTCTAGGTGCAGAAGTTAAGTCAGGTTTTCCAGGCAGGGTTGCTCTCCAGTTTCCATGACTGCATGCACAAATTGGGCATTTGGATGTGGAAGTGGACAATCCCTTAACAGACAGGTGACATTTCCAAATCAGGCATGCAAATGTGCTCATGAATTCTGCATTCATTTGAAACCTTTATGATGGGATAATTTGTCCTCTTTTCTTACCAATGGAGCTCAGGAGCCAAGATATTCATAAGAAACCAGAACCACGTTTAAGGGATTATTTGCCTGAGCTCTGTCCTGACCTGTGACCTGGGAAAAAGAAGTTTGGTTTTGGCCCAGAGTCAAAATCAGCCCTGTAACTCCACACCAGATATAAAAAAAAGGATGTGACTCATGGGCAGAGTGCAATTGGGAAGGTTACAAATCTCTGATACAAGGTGTTATTTTGAATTTACCAATCTTCTTCCACTAGCAAAGCTACGAATGTCCATATTCCTTGGGAAAGGTTAAAAATGCTTTGTAACTTGGACTTTTTTAGAGTAAAAATCCTTCATATTAGAAGAAAAAGAAGAACGGCTTGGATTTGTCCTAAAAAATTCTTAAAATAAAAGTAGCACAATGTCCAGTTAGGTCATTTACAGAACAGCAGCCTTGCCAAGAGCTTTTCATTTTTTTTTCTTTTTCTGTTACCTTCTTCTCTGGTATGTTTGAAAATAGGAGATCAGAACACAAGGGCTGGAATAGGACGAGGTGAACAGAAAGAGGAGAAAGAGAAACAACAGGGAGCTGTGGGTACTGAGGAAGGGAGGATAAAGGAAACAGCATGGAGATGGGAAAAACAAGAGCCAGGGAGGGGGTGGAGGTACCAGAGCGAGCTGAAGGGAACAGAAGAACAAGAAGAAACTTTCGTCTTTCTGATCTACGAAGCTGTCTTTTACATTTCCTGTTAAATATAGATGGCAACACACATCCTACAAGACAGAACAGTGAAGGAAAGCAGAAAAAAAACAAATGCTGAGAATAAGTCTTTGGGTTATTCTAAAAAGCATCAGAGGCTTTCAAGTTGCTGGTCTTTTGATTTATGATGATATTGCTGGGATTGAGCGGTGTCTGTGCAGCTCCACATCTCAGATTTATGAACCCATGCAGTAAACATGATTTCAATTATCTCTGAAGAATGTTTTGTTTTTATTCATGGGGAAGCTGCTCTCACAAGGAGGGCAGTGCTTGCCCCGCTGTCCCAGTTGGGCTTGGTGTGCCCTTACCTGATCCCTCCCCTCCTGCTGGAATTCACTGCTGCCCTGGGCCCATCCATGCAGAGGAAGGGATTCCTGGGTGGAAGTAGCTCGGGGGGTGGAGGATCTTTGGTGTAGGATCTTTAGTGTAGATGCTAATTAAATATAATGTACCAGCTCTGCTTTTACTGCTGTTGATGCCAGGAGTTTTGCCCAGCTCCAATTAATGTTAATGTAGGGAAAAAGGAAGCAAAAGGCATTCTTGACAAGTTTAAAGAAGATTCTGCTCGAATGTCTTTGTGTTTCGTCTGCTCACTGTGTGTTGATATAAATGTAGATGCCTGTGAGAAATGGAGAAAGGGAAATTTAAAGCAATTCACACTTCTTTTTGGCTGGGAGCAGCAGTGCTTGTGAGTCAGTTTAGGCTCTCTAGCCAAGCAAGCTTGGCCACTCTGACCCTGCCAGCATTTGCACAGGCTTCTATCCTAGAAGCTGCTAGGGGCTGATCCTGCAGAATCCTGTAGTCTCAATTTATGGTAAAGTAAATTTAATGTAAGTTTGAATGGGAGGCAATAAACTCACAAAAAGCAGGCAGCATGACCTGTGCCTTAATAGCTTTCTCCCAAATGCAGGCACCTGATTCCAATCCATGCCTGCTCCTCGAGCAGGTATTCTCTTTTTGCAATTAGTTACACAGGCTGCAGCATTAATGAAGGGAAAAGAAAAAAAAGAACTGAATTTCTATTGGAATTTCTCATTTTCCAATTTCACTTTTTAAAATTGGCTTCCAGATTGCTAATTTCAGCCTAGGAGAGGAAGGAAAGTTTGTTACTCCAGAGTCTGCACCTCAATGGATGTGAGCAGACTTTGTGTACTCATAATATTCCAAAATGGGTTTGTACTGAAAACTGATATTCCTAAAGCAGTAAAGAATGACTGAAAGGGATTCTCTTTTTAAGAAAATGGCCCAAAAGGAAAGCAGCCCAATTAAACTGAACCTTCTTGTCTTTGCCATTGAACAGGTGGGCTTACATGAAAGTCACATTTAGGACTTTAAGGCATTTCTGGACTACAAGAGGGTGTTCAGATGGAAGGGTAATATTTTGGTGGCTGAAGTGGATGTCTGTGGCACTGTACATCAGCAGACCAGCAAAATGCATCATGGTGGTGCTGGGGGAGAGGAAAGATAAGAATGGCTTGAAAATAATTGAATAAAAAACAACCTGGTGCTCCAAGTTAGGATAAGGTTGGGCCATTTACAGCAAAATCAGCATCCAGCCCTTTTCTTTTCTAAGGACTGGTCAGAGCAGTCAGAGCAATCAGTGGCTCTCAGAACACATCCTGGGCTGGATTTCAGGCAACTCTGAATTCATGATGGTGCAGCAATCATTCCTTCCTTCCTTCCTTCCTTCCTTCCTTCCTTCCTTCCTTCCTTCCTTCCTTCCTTCCTTCCTTCCTTCCTTCCTTCCTTCCTTCCTTCCTTCCTTCCTTCCTTCCTTCCTTCCTTCCTTCCTTCCTTCCTTCCTTCCTTCCTTCCTTCCTTCCTTCCTTCCTTCCTTCCTTCCTTCCTTCCTTCCTTCCTTCCTTCCTTCCTTCCTTCCTTCCTTCCTTCCTTCCTTCCTTCCCTCCTTCCCTCCTTCCCTCCTTCCCTCCTTCCCATGTCCTGCTCTCATTTCACCCTTCCCAACCCAGCACTCTCCAGTCCTGTTCTGGTGAAAGCCATCAGCCCTCAGACTCAGCCCTTAACAACCAGCCCAGTGTTGACATTCTAGTCCCTGTAGCCACAGGGAGGGTTTTTGAGAGAGCATGGACATTTTTGAGATAATTCTGAGCCTGTTTCCCAGCCGGGGCTGTTCTGTGTGAGTGACATCAGGCTTTGCTCTTGGGCAGTTTCAGATCATCCAGTGAGAATTTAAAAATTGGTGCTGAGGCTTAAGTGAGTTCTGCACATAGAGATGTGACTTTGGGAACCCAGGGAGGGCTCCCTCAGCACTTCTCCTTGGCACTTGGAGGCATCTCAGTAGCTCTTGGGAGGATTGTGGGGAGCAGCTTGGCCAAGAGCTGTGCACCTCCTGTAAATCAGCAGCAGCTCTGCAGTGTGTGCAGGGACATCCTTTAAACATCCCTTTGTGCAGCTTGCTCAGGTCCCCAGTGCTGCTCACTCTGACTCCAAGTACTTCCTTCCCTGAGAGTGTTTTGTCTGTGCAAACTCTTGATAAAGGTCAGATTAATTGAACAAATGAGACGCTTTCTCTTGAGTATTGCAAGGTGAATGCAATTCTCAGTGGGAATATATTTACAGTTGCAGAATTGTCTTTTGATTTGATTTTTCCCTGAAAGAAAACTCACCCAACTATCATATAACCTCTGGGGGTGAATATTCATGAAATAGAGATAGAATAGTAAAATAGAAATTGATATATTCTTGTGTCATTGGCAAAATATTCCTTCCTCCTCTCTCTGTTCCCAGTAAATATTCTGTAAATAAAATACAGCTGATTGTTGCTTTGGCAGCCATGTTCTACACCAGCAGAGGGGAATTCAATCAGCTTTTCCTTTCGTGTTGGCAGACTTGGAACTCTCTTTGCTCCTGCAAAGCAAGTACACGGTGGGGAAGCTCCACGTGAGGGGTCAGCCCACAACCCAAAGGAAAAATATCTAATTGGTGCAGACCACAAAACACCAAAATGGTTTGGGCTGGATCCTTAAATCCCATCCCATCCCACCCCTGCCATGGCAGGGACACCTCCCACTGCCCCAGGCTGCTCCAGCCCCAGTGCCCAGCCTGGCCTTGGGCACTGCCAGGGATCCAGGGGAGCCCCAGCTGGATGGATACTGAATGTCTGGTGAAGTGTCCCAAGAGCTAAAGGGAACAGCAGAACATTCAGAAAAGAGAGCAAGAATGGAAATGATATAAAATGATGTCAGTTTGTTTTTATAAATGGAGGAAGCAGTGCAATAGCAGGCCAGGCCCTCCAATAAAACCAGCAGAATGCAAATGATAAATGTCAGACCCTCCTGCACTGCCTCATTGCCTTTGTTTCTCTCACTTTATCTGGTTTCTGTTTTTCTATATCTTTGTCATAGTGGCTAAATTTGTAATAGCTTGATGCTTCTGGGTACAGTATAGTGACTGCCAGTGTTTTGAGATGAGTGATTCCTAAATTTGTGTTCCTTAAGTTGCATTTCTGTAGCTATTGCTATGTCCAGGGCAAATGCATTCCTTTGTAGTGCTCATATTACCTACAGCGGGCAGTTCTTTAAGATGAACATTGGAGTTGAGTGCTTATAGAGGAAGAAAAGTACAGAAAAGAAGAAAAATAATAATGGAGTGCCGAGAACTGATACTTTTAAAGGGTTTTTAAAATATTTTAAAGCCTCTTCTTTATGAATTGAGGGGGTTTTTTTACTAGTTTTGTGAGTTTTTAATTTTTTTTTGAGGATTTTATTCTGTTCTCTCAGGTCTGCATTAGAAATATTACATTGGCTGCACAAAATTATCTCCCATTGTAGCAGTGCTGCTACTCAACGGTGCTGCTTCCAGCAGCAGTTCTGAGTCTGTTTCCAAAGGTTTATTTGTAACCTACACCATAAATTGTGCTTGGTTACACCTCATATGGAAACAGTCGGCCTTAGTCAATATTTACAAAATAAATTTTTATTCTGTTAGAATGATGGTTTTTGTATTGCTTAAATTTGGTTTATTTTTTTTTAGGCACATATTCTTATCTTGCTTAAAGAGAAAAGTGAATTCTCTAAAGATGGGGAAAAGCACTGTTCCAAAGAGATAAAAGATAGGATTTAAGTCTGGCTTGGTGAAAAACCTTAGTCCTGGTTCCACAGCTGAGGGAGAAGACAGGAGTTTGTAGTGTGGAGATAACATAGAAAGGAAAAGCACTGAATGGGCTAAAATAAGTTTGGCAAAGTTCAGGTTTATGTTTTAACAAAGTTTTATTGGAAATGGACACAAAGAATCTGGAGATTATACTAATATTTATGGAAAAGACACTTGTAAAGTGGGTGTTTTCACTCAATAAAGTCTCAAATGAGGGGTGGTATTTCAGAAAACCTATGGGTAACACATTTGAAAAGGACTCTTCCCTAAAACTTTTCTTGTTTCTGCAGCAAATAGCTGGGACCACCACAGAAATTTGGGTTGTTCAGACCATCTTACAGGGCTTTCAATTTGTTTGTGTCACAGTTCCTCCCTTTGCCTCTAATGTCACTGAAAATGGGAGTAGAGAACAAAAACTACAAAAATACTTTGACTTTACCAGTGAAGGTTAAAACTCAACCAAAAGTGGAAGCCTCAGAGAAAATGGAAGATGTTTAGTTTGGTCTTTAAGCTGTAGTCACGCTGTTAGAGCCAGGCTGTATCTGCCTCATAACTTCAGGAGGGGCTGCAGCTTGAATGTAACAGCCACAAACTGTGGAGGGGCGTGGGCCCACCAGGGGAAGGTCATGGCCATGGCCTGGAAGGACACACCAGAGGATGGAAGGACACACCATAGGATGGAAGGATACACCATGGGCATGGAAGGACATGGCCATGGCATGGAAGGACACACCAGAGGATGGAAGGACACACCATAGAAATGGAAGGACACACCATGGGATGGAAGGATACACCATAGGATGGAAGGACACACCATAGAAATGGAAGGACACACCATAGGCAAGGAAGGACGCACCATAGGCAAGGAAGGGCATGGAAGGACACACCATAGGCATGGAAGGACACACCATGGGCATGGAAGGACACACCAGAGGCATGGAAGGACACACCATGGGCATGGAAGGACACACCAGAGGCATGGAAGGACACACCATGGGCATGGAAGGACACACCAGAGGCATGGAAGGACACACCATGGGCATGGAAGGACATGGCCATAGGCAAGGAAGGACACACCATAGGCATGGAAAGACACACCATAGGCATGGAGAGACACACCATAGGCATGGAGGGACACACCATAGGCATGGAAGGACATGGAAGGACACACCAGAGGCATGGAAGGACACACCATAGAAATGGAAGAACACACCATAGGCAAGGAAGGACACACCATAGGCATGGAGGGACACACCAGAGGCATGGAAGGACATGGAAAGACACACCATAGGCATGGAAGGAGACACCATAGGCATGGAAGGACACACCAGAGGCAAGGAAGGACACACCATAGGCATGGAAGGACACACCATAGGCAAGGAAGGACACACCATAGGCATGGAAGGACACACCATAGGCAAGGAAGGACACACCATAGGCATGGAAGGACACACCATAGGCATGGAAGGACACACCAGAGGCATGGAAGGAGACACCAGAGGCATGGAAGGAGACACCAGAGGCATGGAAGGACATGGAAAGACACACCATAGGCATGGAAGGACACACCATAGGCATGGAAGGACACACCAGAGGCATGGAAGGACACACCATAGGCATGGAAGGACACACCATAGGCATGGAAGGACACACCATAGGCAAGGAAGGACACACCATAGGCATGGAAGGACACACCAGAGGCATGGAAGGACACACCAGAGGCATGGAAGGAGACACCAGAGGCATGGAAGGAGACACCATAGGCATTCCTCCTACTCAGGGGAGAGAAGGGGCTTCCCCATAGTGCTCCACAGCACCATGTTAATTAACCCCAGTTCTCTCCTCCCCATTGGCCTTACCTGCCCATCTTTCCCATACTTGTCTCAGTTCTAGAAAGTTGCCTGTTCCATTTCCCCAGTGGCCCTTGTACCTCTGCATTTCCAGCCTGGCATTCCCCATTGGTTCCTACCCTTTGCCCCTGTGCCCTCAGCCCATTTGTCCTGATGCTGTTCCAGCCCCTCCTGCCCATATTTAAGCCTGACCCTCCTGGATTCCTTGTGATCTCTCCCTGGAGCCCCTCACCGAGGGGAGCCACTAGAGCTGTGCCAGAGCAGCCCCTGTGGTGTCTCCTCCTACCCAGCTGAGCTGTGTGACTGTGAGTGTTTGCTGTGTGCCTGCCCCAGTGCCTCCCCAAAGCCCCTTCAGGGAAGGCAGCAGCATTCACCATCTCACCCTGCTGCTGCAATTACTTGCCAAAACAGCCAGAGCTGACCAGTCCTTATTCATATCACTGTCAGAACTATGGAAAGCCCAGGAAATTTCTGTAAAGAGATCTACAGGAGGCTGAAAGACATTTGGACCATAGTGCCATGCTCAGACATCACAGATACAATATTTCAGTATTATTAAATTAGTATGCAGAGCATTAATAAATAGATTAAGCATATTTTATGCGTTAATTACAGCAGTGAGGCAGGTGATTATCCACTTCCACTCTGCTCCTCTAAGACCTGGATGCTGGGAACAGTTCTGGTGTCTAGACATAAGAAGGACATGGAACTGTTGGAGAGAGTCCAGAGGAGGCCATGGAGGGGCTGAGGGGGCTGGAGCAGCTCCCCTGTGGAGCCAGGCTGGGAGAGCTGGGGCTGCTCAGCCTGGACAGGAGAAGGTTGTGTGGAGAGCTCACAGCTCCCTCCAGGCTCTGAGGGGAGCCCAGAGAGGGACAGTTCCTCAGGAACTGCAGGGACAGGAGCCAGGGAATGGCTGCCAGTGCCAGAGGGCAGGGCTGGATGGGATCTTGGGAATGAGGAATTGTTCCCTGGCAGGGTGGGCAGGCCCTGGCACAGGGTGCCCAGAGCAGCTGGGGCTGCCCCTGGATCCCTGGCAGTGCCCAAGGCCAGGCTGGACACTGGGGCTGGAGCAGCCTGGGACAGTGGGAGGTGTCCCTGCCATGGCTGGGGTGGGATGGGATGAACTTTAGGGTTCTTTCCAACTCAAAATGTTCTGTGACTCTGTGATTTTTCTGTTGCTGGAAATACGAGATTAATAATAATTTGGTGACTGTAGATAGCATTAAATATTGAAAAATCCAGTTCCCTACATAGAAAATCAGGGGTAGCAGCTCTTGTTGACTCTGAAGTGTCTTTAAAGCCAGCATAGAGACCTCAGCAGTTTCATTGTAAGTGTGAATGTCCCTCTTAGAAGTGACAGTATCCAAACAGGTGTTTTGTGGCCATTTGTCTGAAAAATACCCTGTTCCCTGTGACCAACTTGGATGTTTTGGTAATAATGTCAAAATTAAATGTGCAGCTAATAACTGAGAAGAAAGGAACTAAGTTTTTTCTGATAGATTTGGGTATTTTCAAATGGCTGGACTAGCAAGTGGAAAATGGTGTTCAGTATTTAACATGGACAAATGTGAAATAATCGATGTGTAGGCAATGAACCAGAGGAAAAAGGGTATATACAACAAAAATCTCTGCAGCATAATGACAGAGAAAGGATTTAAATGTTATTATAAACAAATCCATGAAGATATTAGCTTGGCTATGTGCATGGGGAGAAAAAGTCACCATGAAATGGGTATGCACAAATGAGCAGAATACAAATGGAAACAGGAAATATTGAGAGAATATAAGGTTGTTTTACTCTTTGGTTTAAATAATACCACAAATTCCAGTTTTTCAAGTTTAGTATCCTGGTTATAAACCTGCTTTGTATCTGAGCCGTGCTCTGGGCATTTGGATTTCTAAAATAAGATTCTCATATTTAAGCCCTGGGACAGAATATTTGCCCCTGTAATTTCTGTTAACTATCTGTATTTTAGAGGGCTTCTTCAGTGGCCACAGCACAGTAATTGTATGCACAAAAATCCCATTACATGTTTAGCTGGCTTCTTGCAGGCACACTTACATTAAGTGGAGCCACACAATGAAATAATTGTTTATGCAAGTAATGGTTGAACACACTCATGGAAATCAGGGTCTCTTTTTCTAAAGTCTGCTGCAGTGCTTTGGATGGGCTTAATACACAACCTGTGAGTGTTTTTCATAGCTTTGCTTTTTTATTCAGAATTTGGTACCTTGAATGATTAACTGGTTCAATGTTTCCATGGTGCCTGACCTGGGAGCCAGGGACAACCCTTCAGAGGGGGCTCAAGAGCTTGGGGAGATGAGCAGGGAGAAAACATCTAATGATCAACCAAGGCAAATGCAGGTTCTGCTCCATGTCAGGAACCAGCCCAGGGGACACTGCAGAGCCACACGGACACACTGCCGTGCCCTGGGCTCTGGGATGGCCCTGCTGGAGCAGGGAGGTGCCACCACAGCAGCCCCTGTGGGCCCCACCAGCCTGGCCCAGCCTGGGCCTCTGTGAAATGAAAATACTGTTTAATCCTTTAAACCAAACCTTTGTCACTAACAAATCAAATCAAATATTCTCAGAGCATGTGTTTTGCCTGCTAGGATGCAATGGGTAGAGGACATCTGTGACATATTTCAGTGCACACACAGGGGGAGTTTCTTGGGCTGTGACAAAGCAATGGCTCTTTGCTGGCTCTCAGTGTCCTCAGGAGCCCTTGGTTTGTGTGCAAGGTTCCTTCACTTGGCCTTTCCAGTTCAGCATCTTACAAAGAGAGAAAGCAACTTTATGTAAGCCTGGCATAACTGTACAGTACATTGGGTCAGGCCCCCACATTGAAGCTGGGGATGCCCTATGGGATAGCCAAAGGACTGCATCATTTTAACAGCTCTCAGGCTTTTTGCTCAATGATAAAATGTAAACTTTCATTAGCAGGCAGCCTGTTCCTTTGCTTCCTGCATGTGGGCATGTTGTCTTTGATACAAAGATCCTAAAACCATCAGTTTTATTTCCTTAAACTGTTTCTCATAATGGCTAAAGTCACAAGAATATCTCTGCCAGTACAGCATATGTTTGATTTTTCATGTGCCCCATATGCAGTCTGGTCAACACATTTAAGTCTTCTTTTTTTTTTTTTTCCTGTTTTTTTCCTTCACCCTCTGTTACAGATGGTATCATATGATTTCCATAATGTTATAGTACTGCCTTCATATGGATTTGAGTGTCCTAGGATAAATAGATGTGAACTGTAGCTGATTATGTCAAAATTAATAATGTGTGTTGAACCCAATAATCTGATTGATTCTGTGGCCTTATTTTTATCAGATTCCTGAAGAGACAGAGATCGCCTTCTCTGCAGTAAAAACATTGCTTGTTAATCTAAATTAAGTTTAACAAGCTGCTGGGAGATGACAAAGTTTGGATAAACAGGTCTTTCTTTTATTTCCATGTGTTGTGCTGAGGCTGAAGAAACTGTAAGGCTGGAAAGGACAACTGGAGTGCCCAGCACAGCTTGTTATTGGGCAAAAGTCCTGAACTTGAGATCAAGGTCACAATCTGAGACTTGCAAAGGGAGTTTAATGTCTAATATATTAAAATATCTTTACCAGTATTGAATCCCAAATGTATCTGCAACGTAAAATAATTTCATTTTTCCATTTTAAAAACTGTAGCTTTCTCTGATATTCAGAATCTAAAAGAGTGTTTAGACTTGCTCATCTGCCAAGCTCTGCATTGATACATGAAGAAATTTGAAGAAAACTTGAAGTTTTCCAATATTTTCCTCTCACAAAGTAAAATTTAAGAAAGATTTATTGCTGGAATGAACTGTATGTTATTTCTACATTTCTGGAGTTTATGTGATTGTGATTGTGAAACTTTAGTGTATTTTTATTAGTTCTGGAAGCCTTTAAAGACTTTATTCCTTCTACTGTCCTGCTGTCTGGAGTGAATGTAGCAGTTTAAGAGATGACCACACCTTGCAGAAGTTTCCCACAAAGATGAAAAGTGAAAGACCACTTCTGTAACCTCAGTCATGCCGCTCCAAAATAAGGTTTTATAAAAAGTGTATTTCTGAGTGTCTATAAGGATGGAAAAGTCAAGTTCTGTGCTCAGGCAGGTCTGTGAGGGGGAGAATAACCAGCAATTTCCATGGATAAATGAAGGAGGAGACAGTTTGGGCTCATCTTGTGTTGATCCAAACCAGCCTGTTTTTTAATATACCCTTTTTGGGGTGGTTGTGATTGTTCAGGGGTTTTGTTTGTTTGTTTGTTTGTCCAGCTTTAGAGCCAGGAACTTGTGTCTCTTGAAATTTGTGCCCTTTTGAGGCTGGCTTCAAAACAGGACATGGAACTCAGACACAGTAATAAGAACTTAAGGTTAGAAGTGTTGTGGGGAAATACAGAAAAATAAATGTTGGCTTTTGAGTGCAATTGTGAAATAGGAAGTGAAAAACGGTGTAGGAAATGATGGAAAAATAACATGGAGCTCCCAGGTGATGGGCTATATGACACATTTAATGAGAAAATTGATTAAGGGCTACTGAAATGAAATTGGACATGCTGAGAGCAATAGGTAAATCAGATAAGGTCCAGGTAGAATGGAAATCTGTGCAGAGATCAGAGAAATGGGGACTGTGCTGCTCTCTCAAACAAAAGAAAAAACCTCTGATCTCATTTTCATAACTTCTATAATGAACAAACAGCTAAACAGGCCCTATTATTGCCCTGCAGTTGAAATTGTGCTAACTAGGTGGAAGCGGCTGCATGGGGGACAGTCCATGAGAGACAGGATTGGAATTCTCACTCTTGGGAATGACAACCCAAAAGGCTTCTGACCCTGATGACTTCCCCCTGTGATGTTTTGGGGCATTAGTGGTTAAGTTCCTTCTCCTCCAGTCCTGGGCAACTTCTGGGCCTATCAGGGCAAGAGAAACTTTGAGGAGCTGGAGCGTGTCCAGGGCAGGGAATGGAGCTGGGAAGGGGCTGCAGAATCCTTGAGAGAGCTGGGAAGGGGCTGGAGAATCCTTGAGAGAGCTGGGAAGGGAATGGAGAATCCCTGAGGGATCTGGGAAGGGGCTGGAGAATTCCTGAGGGAGCTGGGCAGGGGCTGGAGAATCCCTGAGGAGCTGGGAAGGGCCTGCAGAATCCCTGAGGGAGCTGGGAAGGGAATGGAGAATTCCTGAGGGATCTGGGAAGGGAATGGAGAATCCCTGAGGGAGCTGGGAAGGGGCTGGAGAATCCCTGAGGGAGCTGGGAAGGGCCTGGAGCCCCAGCAGGGCTGAGGGAGCTGGGCAGGGGCTCAGCCTGGAGCAAAGGAGGCTCAGGGGCCCTTGTGGCTCTGCACAGCTCCTGCCAGGAGGGCACAGCCGGGGGGTCGGGCTGTGCTCAGGGCACAGGGACAGGAGCAGAGGGAAAGGCCTCAGGCTGGGCCAGGGCAGCTCAGGGGGGACAGTGGGATAATTCCTTCATGGAAAGGACTGTCCAGCCCTGGCACAGCTGCCCAGGGGAATGCTGGAGTCCCCCATCCCTGGAAGGATTTAAGACCTGTGGATGTGGCACTTGGGGAGATGGGTTACTGGGATTTTCAACATAATGATCCTGTGATTCTCTACAGAATTATGTGTCTTGTATATCATGAAGAAGTGCAGCTTCTGTTCCAGGAAGTGTTCATCCTTTTGTAGATTGGTGAAGGAAGGATAACATTCTCTGTGGCTGGAAGTCATAATTAATTTCCTATATATTTAGTAAGAAAATACATATTTTTTGTTCTCAACCTCTGAAACTGTTATCTATGTATGTTAAATATAGTGTGAATGCTTTGTTAATTTTCACACCAGAAAGATCAAGAACAGTAAATCACCCTGCTGCCTTTTAGCTGTACATTGAGAAAACCCATACCCTGAGAAGTTCAAGGCAATCTGAGCTTTGGCTCCCTTACATGCTGAGATAATTTACATGTGTCTTTAAGATCACAGTGATTTGGGCGATTAACATTTTAATTTTTTCCAATTAACACCAAATGCTATCAAAAACCTTTTGCAAATTGCAATTTGCTGCTGCAAAGAGCAAGGAAGAAGCTGAGCATTTGGCTTCCTATTTGCACCCATAATTCAGTGCCATACAAACATGGGTATTGTGCTTTGCAGGAACTTTATCTCCCAAAGCATATGGGAATGGATAAGCATGTGGGCTTGGGGTGAACCCAGGATGATTTACAGTAATCACAGGCTTGCTTTCATTTTAACTTCTGCCTACTTCTATGCTTTTCATTCTTCATCAGAGAAAGTGTAGATTCAAATATGATCCTGATTCTTCCATCAGTTCAGTTTAGTGGTTTTGAGAGTGATTTTCATTCAGAGAGGGTGAATTGCATGTCTGACAGGTGCTGCTTAGTTGGTTTCATTGCTACCTGAAAGGTCTTTGTCATTATTTTCTTCTCTTGAACCATTTACATCAGTGGGGAATTGGGGGAATTTTGCACAACCTGGTTTTGTTTGGGTTTTATTACAAATGTAAGTACACATTCCTGAAACTCCCATGCAGACAACAACATTCCAAAAGCCAAAAATTATGTAGGGATGGCCTTGAGACTGTCATAGGGCCTTTGCTGGCTAAGATTTTGGGGCAGGACTTCATGGCATCCTGGTAGTCCCAATGCCTGAGTGTTCAGAGCTGCTTTGGAAAAGCAAATTTTTGATGCTCCACACATGGTGAAGATTTAAGGGCAATGCTTAATGCCAGTAAACAGAGACACCAAAGAACAAAAGAATCTCTGGAGATAATCCTCTCCTTCCAAAACTGGCAGCTGCAAAGGAGGGAGTCACATGAGGTATTTATGACAGACAGACTAGGAGGAAACCAAAAAAAATTGCAAAGAACTCTAGCAAAGGTGAAAGGGTGCTAGCCACAAGATGAAAATAACAGAATATTAGGAAATCTGCTGTGCTGAGTGGTCTGCTGGGAAAGTGGCAGATATCAGGTCCGAAGATAACTACAGGGCTGTGATTTGATATGGGGAAGAGAGGGTGGAAAATAACCCCAATTCCACTGATTCTCTGACTGTACCAAAGGAAAATAAGGTGCCCAACCATCTTAGCCAGAGCTGAAAGCAATACCATGGACTGAGACTCTCAGAATTTCAGGGAGAGAGAAAAAGTTGGGGAGGGAGAAGGAAAGAAAGGAAGAGACAGAGCAGGACATCTTACAGGAGTTCAGGAATTTCAGCTGGAATTTTCACATGATCATATGTACAGTCTCATGACACTGTTCTCTTAAAGTTGTCATCTGTGCTGGTGACAACCATTATACACTCAGGGAAGCAGAAATCAAAAGTAGTATATAAATTTCTCAAGATAAAGCATTCAAAACATGGAAATTTAAACAAACCACTTTCTCAAGCTCTTCTGGATCTGTAGGACCAAACTTACTTTTCAGTCATTCCCCCTGCCTTTCACTTTAAGGCACCTTTATGCCAGTAATTACCTAACTAGCCATAATCTCCCAAATGACACGTTTTCAAACACTGATTTTTTTTCCATATCAATTACAGTTCAAAATAAATTCCCCATGTATCAGTCTCAAGGGGTTATTTTTAGAGGCTTCTTAGAAAATGAGGGGAGATTGTTTGAAGATGCCCCAGGATGCTGAGCACAGACCAGGCTGCTCATTGCAGGGGGATGCTGTGCTCCAAAAGGCAGAGTTCCATGGAGGGAGTGGAGAGGGGAACCCAGCACACAAGGATTTGTGCCGTGGGAGAGCAGCAGGGTCACCTGAGAGTTCACTGAGTGCTGGGTCTCTAAATATTTCCCCGAATCACAGAATGTCCAGGGCTGGAAGGGACCCACCAGCATCACTGACCCAGCTCCTGTTCCTGCAGAGACACCCCAACAATCCCACCCTGCTCATCCCTGCTGTGGAATTTTTCCCTCCTTTTCTTGGGGTCACCTCCTCTTTTCATTTCCCCGTGGTCTCTGTCTTGCCTTGTCTACTAAATCTGGAATTAACACCATTACTCTCAAATGCCAGACAGTGTTTCTCAGCTCCTTTTAAAGCATGTGCAAAAGTAGGGGTCTCACTTCAGGAAAGTTTTGTGCTCTGTTTCCTGATAACCCTGGTCACTGAATAATTACTTCTTGTGTTATGTTCTCTGTTTAATAAGGTGGGAAATTGGGGAGTATGTGTTGTCCAAAAGAGTGGCTGCTGAGCACCTTGCAGAGCCTGAGCCCAGGAAATGACAGAAAAAGGGGAAATGGGGTTCTTTGAATGTTGAGCAGTTATTTCTGCCTCTCTCTCTGCATCATAGAAATTTTCATAACTCTGGTATTTGCACCTTTAAGTAAAGATAAGCTGCAGCTCAGACCCTGTAGAATTTTCTTGGTGACGTCTCTTAGTTCTGAGTGCAACTGCTCTGACTGGAGAGATCTTTCTAATTTTATTTTTTAAAATATTATTCCTGTTGTCTGTCCTTTTATATTACAACCATATGCATAAAATAACCTGAATCTCAATGTATTTCAGAACTGTTCCAAGCAGCCCTATCAAATTTCTCCTTTTAAAAGAAATGCCAGTAGATGCTTGTACTCTTGCAATAATTATAGTAATGATCCAGTTAAACTTCTGCCGTTAAGTATTTTAAGTTTTTTGTTGGTCATGCTGTTAGGAGCCAAAAGAAAACCCCAGAAGACCAAAAAATAAAAAATTCAAAGATCATTTTGATGTGTGCCAGATTACTGGGTATGTTACAAATGCCAAGCAGCTCATTCCCAAATCACACAGGCCAAAACCAAGGCAAGCACGTGCTGGGAGCTCAGGGGAATTCAATGTCACTGGCTGGGACATGATAAAGTAACTTCTTGTGCTCAAACATTTTAAGTAAACAACTGCATTATGTCTTTTCTCACTCTGCCTTTCAGTTCAGCTCAGACTTCAATGGTACATGAGGGAAATCTGCTTCCCTGGTGCTAAGCAGTCCCTGGGGTGTGCAGAGATCAGGCTCAGCAGCACTGGGAGTCTGAATGTGCACTGGATCGTTCCCTGGAGGAGCACAGAGCTGCTCTGCCTGGGATCCAGGGTGCCCATGAAGTTTGAGGGTGATAAGGGCTGCTTTGGCCTTGTCACTGTGTCATTTAGTGGGAGAGAAAGAAGCGGCTTGGACTGCAGGGCAGGGCTTGGACTCGCCTGGTCCCTCGGGTGCTGGGCACCGTGGAACTCCTCACTCCCAGCCTGCTGCAAATCACTGAAGGACCACATTAACTCTTAGATCTTCCCAGGCTGAAACCCACTCTCTCCAATGAGCCTAAAAGGTGGGGAGAAGTTCTGAGACTTAAAAGTGAAAGCCAGAGGCATTGCCATCCCTTGAGATATCTGTCATGAGCCAGGATTCCATCCAGTGGCACTAAATGGGACTCCTGGGGAGTATGAAAGCCTGGACTAAATTGCTGTCATCTGGCTTCCATGTGGGCAGTCCCTGATTCCTGCTGAATCCCCCCCAGCTGAAGTTCCTGGGCCTAAACCAACATTCTTTATCTCCCTCATCATATCCAAAACTCGTTTTGTTGTAAACCACCCCCTCAGCCTGGCCCCAGTGATTGATGGAGAGCTCTGCCAAAATTTCCCCCCAGCCTGGCTTCTTTACACAGCCAGCTCTCCTGAAGGGCTGCAGACACCGGGAGGGAGAGCCAGGCTGCGCTGGGTAATTCAGGCCTGTGCTGTCAGCAAGAGGGACTGAAAACAACCTCACTGAGGAATGTAAAACCATCTGCGGCAATGTCTCCTGACACCAGGAGAAAAAAGTGAGGATGAAATTGTTTTTCATAAAGGAGGATAATGTTAATAATTTTAAAGACTTCTACAGCCAGTTTAAACTTAAATGAGCCCTTTATTGCTCTCCTGCAAAGCACAATCAAGGAACTCGTGCTCTTTCAATAAACTCCAGGGTTCTTAAAGAGAGAGTTTAGTCATGGATTGTTCCTACAGTGAAAATATGAAGATAAAAGAGTTTTCTTTTTTTTAATTTACTTACTTTTATTTAGAGCAACATATTCAGATAAAAAGCATAGCTTTGGAAGCATCACCTCCTTCAGCTGAAAGCATTGTGCTCTCAATTGTAAAAATCCAGGGGCCAGGAGCCTGCTCTGTGTTATGAATAAGTGTGAGCAGTAAAACACAACTGCTTCCTGACGAGCCTGGAACATTTTATCAGCCTTCCCTGGGCCTGGCCAGGCTGGGCTGGCTGTTTACTGCTCCCATCTCCCTCCGAGCATTTGCTTATGGAAGCAGCTCTGGTCTGCATCAAGGGGCAGAGCCTTGGAATGCGATCATCCATCAGTCAATCAGTGCTGATGGACCTGGTGGCGCTGCCTGGTGGCCCCAGAGCGCCCCCACACATGGCCCCATGGCCAGGAGCTGCTCAGGTGACAAAAGGCAGGGGCAGAAAGGGTTGGAGGAGCCTCACTTTTCCCTCTAAGTTCGGGAGCCCAATGCTTAATTTTCTTCTCTTCTCCCTGTTCCTTTCCTAACGGGCCCATTTTTGTCATTAATGATGACATCAATGCTTTATTGTCATGGAGAAAAATTTTCCCTCTTTCTTGTAGAACTCATGATTGATGGTGATTAGTCTCAAATTAAAAGGCAATTTTGGTTTGGAGGTGGTTTTTGTTGAAAAGGGGCTTTTCCCTTTCTTTAAAAAGACTATTTTTTCATTTTGGACAAAGTATTTTCTTGGGGTGATCCAAAGATGTGTCCATCTGGTGGTTTGTGGGTTGGGTGGATGATTCCTGAGGAAAGAGCCTCTCAAACTGCTAAATTATTTTGGAGATTTTCTTGGTAGACGATTTGTACCCAGCAACCAAAGGGCATAAGGTGCTGTTGTGTCCAGGATGTCCTAGAAACTGGATTGGCTTGTGATTGTAGCTGTATAGTAGGTCAAAAATATCATCAATATCAATTTAAAAACTTATATTAATTTAAAATGGGCTGTGATTTCACTTTCTACTCTTTTCTCCTGGCTACACTGATCTTTTCCCCATCAAAAACTCAAAAAATCATTTTCTCAGACATAGCTCTATGGTAATCTTGGTGAATATTTGTTGTGTGGACTAATGGAATTTGTCACTAGCAGTAATAAAAAATGCTGAGTTTTTCTAAAAGTGTTCAGGTTTGAAAGCTCTGAAGAACAGTGCATGAAATAAGTTTAACACTATGAGCCTCAGTTTAAAGCTAGGAAAACTGAAGAACAGGTTTTGGTAAATAAGTTGCCAAAGAGGCATGGAAAATTGGTGACAACTTTTCATGTCTGAGCCATGAATGTAGTGTTTGTTCCACAGAATAAAGCCCCTGTAGCTCTTCCTTGCCCAGAAAGAAAAAAATCAGCCTGGACTCTACATCTCCAACAGCACTCTGGGAGGAAAAGAAATAAAAGTGAGGATTTAAAAATCACTTTTTTTTTTTTTTTTCCCAAATAAATGCCTCTAGCTCTTTATTCCTTCTATCAATATTCTAACAAAGAGAACGAGAGTTCCAATTTGAAAAAGGAATCTCAGTAAACAAAATCTTCCCTAATGTCAGCTCAGTGTTCCTTACAGCAAGTCATGTGGGCAGGAAGATTGGTGGTTCTGATATCTGGATGTTTGTAAGGTCTTTAATCACAACATTCTTCCAACTCATAATTCAACACCACAGAATGAAATACAGAAGGTAATTGAAGCTGATTGATAAAATATGGATTTCCTCTACATGGAAGAAAGTTAAGAGTACTTAAGGGGGAGAAACCCCAGAGCATTCACAGTTCAAATGAAAAATATGCTGACATATTTCTTCCAGGAAAAAAATAAATAAAGATAAAAGCTACAGGAAAGAGTAGGTGACAATAATTAGTTTGTTGTTTTAAATTAGGAGGTCTCCTGGGCCAGATGTTAGTTGTCAGGCAGTGATGCCCCCTCCTGAGACATGTAATGAAACTGAGATAGCCAGGGGCCCCGGGGAAAAAAATAGGCTCTGTGTTTGGAGATGGCATTTTATTACAATGTTCTTGCCTTTTGCCTGAAGCACCCTGTGACTGGGGATGGAAGGGAGAAGGCAGGGAAGGAGAGAGTGCAGGGACTGATGGAGAGATGCAGGCAGGATTTGTATTCCAGCAGGGTCTGGCCAGCGGAGCAGGCAGCGTGAGGAGGAGGCAGGGAGCAGCCAGTGCCACAGCCCAGGCTGGCCGTGGAGGGGACACTGAGCTCATGGCCATGCAGGGGACACTGAGCTCATGGCCATGGAGGGGACACTGAGCTCATGGCCATGGAGGGGACACTGAGCTCATGGCCATGGAAGGGACACTGAGCTCATGGCCATGCAGGGGACACTGAGCTGGCCATGAGCTCATGGCCATGGAGGGGACACCAGGCTGGCTGAGCTCATGGCCATGGAGGGGACACTGAGCTCATGGCCATGGAGGGGACACCAGGCTGGCTGAGCTCATGGCCATGGAAGGGACACTGAGCTCATGGCCATGGAGGGGACACTGAGCTCATGGCCATGGAAGGGACACTGAGCTCATGGCCATGGAGGGGACACTGAGCTCATGGCCATGGAGGGGACACTGAGCTCATGGCCATGGAAGGGACACTGAGCTCATGGCCATGCAGGGGACACTGAGCTCATGGCCATGGAGGGGACACTGAGCTCATGGCCATGGAAGGGACACTGAGCTCATGGCCATGGAGGGGACACTGAGTTCATGGCCATGCAGGGGACACTGAGTTCATGGCCATGCAAGGGACACTGAGCTCGTGGCCATGCAGGGGACGCCAGGCTGGCCGAGCTCATGGCCATGCAGGGGACACTGAGCAGACACAGAGCAGCAGAATGGCCCTGATCGCGTTCTCCTCTCGGCAGAGCCCAAGGCTCTCTGCGCTCCTGAGCAGTGTCCGCAGCATCCCGGCCCCTGGGCACGGCATCCTGGGCGCTGGCATGGGATGGGCAGGGCCCTCCGTGCCATCCAGGCCGGGCCGCCTTGGCACACCCGTGCCAGCGCACAGCGCGTTGGCGCCGCCGTGTCCTCGGGAGGGAGCGGCTCCTCTGGGGACAGGGACAGCCCGGCAGCAGCCCCTGCTCCAAAGCCGGCCCGGATGCTCCGCATTCCGCAGGATCCGCATTGCGCCCGGCACTGAGCGGGGCTGGGAGCAGCAGCGCTGCACAGGCGTCCAGAGGGGCCCGAGCTTCCCGCTGGGCATGGGCGAGTGCAGAACCAGCACAGAGCCAGTGCCAGGGCAGAGCCAGTGCCAGGGCAGAGCCAGTGCCACCTCAGAGCCAGTGCCACTGCAGAGCCAGTGCCAGGGCAGAGCCAGTGCCAGGGCAGAGCCAGTGCCAGGGCAGAGCCAGTGCCAGCACAGAGCCACTGCCAGGGTAGAGCCACTGCCAGTGCAGAGCCAGTGCCACCTCAGAGCCAGTGCCAGCACAGAGCCAGTGCCAGCACAGAGCCACTGCCAGGGTAGAGCCACTGCCAGGGCAGAGCCAGTGCCACCTCAGAGCCAGTGCCACTGCAGAGCCAGTGCCACCTCAGAGCCAGTGCCAGGGCAGAGCCAGTGCCACCTCAGAGCCAGTGCCAGCACAGAGCCAGTGCCAGCACAGAGCCAGTGCCAGGGCAGAGCCAGTGCCACCTCAGAGCCAGTGCCACTGCAGAGCCAGTGCCACCTCAGAGCCAGTGCCAGGGCAGAGCCACTGCCACCTCAGAGCCAGTGCCACTGCAGAGCCACTGCCACTGCAGAGCCAGTGCCACCTCAGAGCCAGTGCCAGGGCAGAGCCACTGCCACCTCAGAGCCAGTGCCACTGCAGAGCCACTGCCACTGCAGAGCCAGTGCCACCTCAGAGCCAGTGCCACCTCAGAGCCAGTGCCAGTGCAGAGCCACTGCCAGCACAGAGCCAGTGCCAGGGCAGAGCCACTGCCAGCTCAGAGCCACTGCCACTGCAGAGCCAGTGCCAGGGCAGAGCCAGTGCCACTGCAGAGCCACTGCCACCTCAGAGCCAGTGCCAGCACAGAGCCACTGCCAGCTCAGAGCCAGTGCCAGCACAGAGCCACTGCCAGGGCAGAGCCACTGCCAGCACAGAGCCAGTGCCAGCACAGAGCCACTGCCAGCTCAGAGCCAGTGCCAGCACAGAGCCACTGCCAGGGCAGAGCCAGTGCCACTGCAAAGCCAGTGCCAGCACAGCTGGTCACAGCCTCCTCCGTGTCCCCAGCCACACTTACATCCTTTCCATTCCACTTCCAGTCCCCTCTCAGCCTCTTCTTTCAGCACTGGAATAAGGACAAATATTAACCTGATTTCATATGATGGATAATATGTTTTCCAGTATTCCAATGGAGCTGTGTTAACTTATTAAAACATTTCTATGCTTCGGGAGCTGCAAATGCTAAAAAAAGATGTCAGATATAGAAAAATATATGTTTTGCAAAAGTTTTGCCATTCAAAATTATTTTCCAACAATTAAGTGTTTCAGAGCCAATTAACTTTGAAAACAGCATTTGCATTTACTTTATCTCAGTGGGGTGAAAGACTGAGTTGTTTTTGATTTATTCTTGTTTATGGAATGATTGAAAAATAAATCTCTTTAAAAGTGACTCATTTAAGGTGCCCACATGATGCACATTTTAGTATCTGCTCTAAAAGGTGTGCCAGCAGCATTCTGCATTTCAACAGCTTCTAACTGGTTTAATAAAGTGCAGTTTGCATTTGTGACTTCCCAGCATGAGCACTGTATTGTTTCAGATGATGCAGCTGCTGACTTTTAATCAAATGACAATTTAAGAGACATAAAGACATACCTCCATCTCATTCCCTGGCTGGAATTTCAGCACAGAGGAATTACAGAGGAATGTTACGGCATATTATGGTACTTGTAATCTCTCAATTGGCTTCTGGGGGTTTTATGAGATCCTTTTCCTAAACCCACCTGCTGTCCAAAAGTTACAGGATTTTTCCATTAATTATATAAGATTACTCCAAGTTTACCTAATGGCTCTCTGGGACTCTGTCCTGGCTGCCCTGGGAGCAGAAGATGTCTGGGATTTTTCAGGTTTAATCCCTGGGCCTGTAGATTTCAAAGAACCAGGAGTTAATTAACTATTGCCAGTCCTGGTTTGCTGAGGGAATACTTTAAATCCAGGAGTCAGAGTGAACCATCCACACATATCCCATGGAGTCAAACCTCCCAGCTGGTTGTTCATTAGGAGTGTTTTATGATGTTGATAACTGCTATAATCTCTCAAACACACGGCTAATTGGATAAACTAGGGGTGAGCCTATGGGCATTTTTGGGGTTTATTCAAATTGGTGTTTGCTTACAGAATTCTTTTTCAGCCAGTGTTACAGTCAGAATAATGTTTTAGGAAGCGCTCTCATGATTGAGAAGTGTGTATTTCATTCTAAAAAATTGAATTTGACACTCCTAGGACCGCTTGAAAATCTAGACCATTTTGAAAGCATTTATATATATAAATAGGAATTGTATGTGGAAAATAAATACTTGGAATCCCTTTCAGCTGAAAGTTGTCAAGCAGGATGCAGTCCATTAGAAGAGATTGAAAAGCCCAGTGACAAGCAGGACTGGGTATTTTAGGCCTCAGCACATATTTTTTGGCGCAATGTGTCACAAAGGTTTAGGCAGGAGATGCAGGCTGGGAGCTGACCCTGCGGTGTGTTATCTGTGGTGTGTTATCTGTGGTGTGTTATCTGCGGTGTGTTGTCCTCCTCCCAGGGCAGGGGAACCCCCTGCTCCACTGCAAAGCTTTGCTGAAGGCTCTGATGCTTTCACTTTTTTTCGACTGTTTAATTTACTTAAGGGAATGAGGAGTTTGTTCAGACACTCTCCAGTTTTGGTGGCAGTGCTGGGAGTGTGAGGAGGCTTTGATCTGCTCAGACACTGTGATAAGATGGGGGCACCCCCTCAGATAAATGGACTGCCTTGCTCTCGCCTTTCTCAACAGGAAATGTGTTCATTGCCCTGAGGAATGTGGGAAAATGTGCAGCTAATAGGGAGCCTGTGAAAATTCCCTTGTGCAGCTCTGGGACTGGCCTGGCTGGATTTATGTTGCTTACTTTATAAATACCTGAAAGGTGATAGTTGCTTTTACACTTCTTGTACAGGAATGTCTTGGCTCAGTCATATCTAACTGTTCCCTTGCCTTTTTTTTAATCCTTTTTTTGGTTTTTTCTCTTTTCTTTCCCCCATTTCTTTTTCCAGTGTTTAAATCCAGACTAAAATCCTCTCCCATTATTCTGCTGCAGTTTGACTTCATGCCCACCCCACATCCATCTCTTGCAGCACTCAGGCTGCAGGCTGGGGGCAGCTTCTTTCTCATTTTGACTTTTGTTTTCTTCCCTTTGTTTGCTCATTTTCACAATGTGTCAGAGCAGAAGACAGCTTGGAAGTTGTATTTTACAGTTAGAAGCAAAAGCCCACCATAAGTTACATTTATTATTTTTGTTGTACTCTTCTGGATTTTGTGAACATGCTGAAAATTTTTGATGAAACAGAAACTTTTACAATCTTCTCAAGAGTTTTTGGAATTTTAGCTGATCTTCTTCCATTATCTATTTCTGTTAGAAAAAAACCTGACTGAACTGCAGTTGTTCTCAGCTTTTGCTTTTTTAATTTTTTCCTTTGGTGCATTTCAAAACAGACTTGGGCTGAAATATCCCACCCCACCCACACAGACAGTAGAGGTTTCTGTAAATTCTTCAATGGCTTTCACATGTGTCCTGCCTATTCAGGCCTGATCCTATATTTTTATACACATTATATTAAAGGGAGGAACAATGTTTATGTTTGAAGGAGCAGGATTAGCTTTTCCCAGAATCTCCAGTTATCAGAGGACACTGAATTATGACCAGTTTAGACACTGGTTTAGCTGCAGTGCTGTAGATAAGCTACTTCTATGAGATGTTTTCCTTTCTGCAGCTGAAAATGATGGCTGGAGGTCTTTCAGAAGAGCCTGGATTCCTTATTCTCATTTTCTTTTAGTAGGAGTGAGGTCCTTGGACCTCTTAAAGAGCTGTCGCTTTCCTTGCTGTTTCACACCCTCATTTTCAGCAGGAGTGTGCTGATAACCCATCTCAGCATTGTTATGCCATTTTTCGTGATGAATTCTCTGTGCTTCTGCTTGTATTGCAAGTGCTGGAAGATTTATGGGATAAAGGAGAGTGACTGTGGGTATGAAAGCAGGAATGGAATCAGACAGAGAGAGAGAACAGCCACCTCTGTGGGCCTGTTGGACCTCTTCAGAAGGGGACAGTGCCACCAGAGACCACCAGCAGGGAGATCTCAACCTAAACCCTGCTCTTTGTGGTGTGCCCTGTGTCTCCTAGTTTCCCCTGCTTTTCTCCCCATTCCTCACAAGCTCTTGGTGCAGGGGAGCCTCTCTCTGGATGATCCTTTACCCCTGTGGGAAAGTTTGTGCTGAGTTCTGCCCATACCCAGGCCAGGCAGAAATAATGCTGGTGCCTCAGGGACTGGCAAAAATCCCAGTGCCCTGTAAAAGTGGCCCTCCAGATGGTGGTACATTGATTCATTTGTAGCTTTCTGGAAGCTTTGGAATTCTGTGAAAATGCCTAGGAGCCATCGTGGCCTCTACAGATGTGGTCACATTAAGACCTGGAATGATGGAGCTGCAGCCTGTTCCAGACAGAGGGGAGGGACCTCTGCATGCCCTGTAAAGGTGCCTGAAGGAAAGATGGAGAGAGGGTATTTACAGGAGTCTGGAGTGCCAGGATAAGGGAGAATGGCTTCACACTGACAGAGAAAGGTTTAGATTGAATATTAGGAGGAAATTGTTCCCTGGGAGGGTGGGCAGGCCCTGGCACAGGGTGCTCAGAGAAGCTGTGACTGCCCCTGGATCCCTGGAAGTGCCCAATATATCACAGGTCTAAGATTCCTTGGCCAGCAGTATAAAAATGTTAACTAATTTTATTTTTTTTTAACTTCCAGAAGAACCTTTTATTCTCTGGACCTTGGATGAGCCCCATTTTTCCACAAGGACCTTATCTCCAGATGCAGTCCCAGTTCAGGACATACACCTCCCAGCACACAGTATATTTTTTAAAGAGAAGTACCTTATTAAGACATTTCCTGAGGAGGGAGGCAGTTAAGAATGTTTATAATTGCTTTCCTGAACCAGTGCCATGGAGCTTGGCTGCTGTACCACATTCCATAGTAAACCCTCTGGTTTCTCAGCACCTCTTACAGCTTCACCCCATCCCGTCTCCTCAGCTTCTCCTGTCAGCTTTTTCTGACACAGCACTTGGAGGGCTGTGAAGAAAGGAAGCAGATTTTTTTTTTCATCTCCTGATTTTTGGGAGCTGAGGGTCCTCAGTTCCCTGCAGCTCTTATTTCAGTGTTGACTCAAGAGCGCTGCAGGTGGGGAACTGCAGCAAAGTATAAAACATTAATCTGATACTGCAGATGCTGCCCCAGCTCCTTTCTTCCATGTGTGTTCCAGTGACCATCTTGATTGGGCTTGTGTTTCACAAGTCTGAAGCCTGATTTTTCCCTTGGAGTCAAGCCATATTCAGCAAGATGGAGTAGAGATGTGAGCAAAGCCTGACCTGCAGAGAGGAGGAGCAGAGCTGAAAAGGCTCTCACATGTGCTTGGCCTTGGCAGAGTGGGCACCAAGTTCAGCATTGGGGCCACCAGAAATGTTGTCTGTAACATTCAGTTGGCAGGAGGATCCTCTCTGCAGCAGAAGGAGAGGATTTCACACAGTCAAATAGCAGAAATACAAAAAAAGTCAACAACCAAACCTTTTTAAGAAGTAACTTGCCAAGATTTCAGAGAGGATAAAAAGCCACAGGTCCTTTGTTCCATGAGCAGCCCCTTTGGAAATTTCCCTGCAGATGGACTCCAATGCTGTGAAGCATTTTCCTGCTGTTGGAATATCATGTAACTGGATGGAAAAAATCAGTGCAGGCTCTAAATCAGCATGTGCATGTGCTCTGGAGAAGAAGGAAGAAAGTTGAAATAAAGAGTTGTTTTCCTTCCCTGTCTTCTCTCTAACTCTGTGATTCAGACTGTCCTTCCCTCTTGTGGCAGGATGGGAGACAAAGAAATGCTCCAGTAACCTGGAACATGACTAATTAGCATTAGTGAGAGGTCCCAGGAGAAGTGGAGTGTGGAGAAACACTGTAGGTTTAAGGAGGGAGAGTTCCACTTTAGCTCCTACTTAAAAGCTTGCTTTGCTTTTAAAGCAATGTTTGCTTTCAGCTTGTGATGCCAGGTGTCTGTTTAGCACCAAAGCTGTATTTTTAGGAATGTCAGCCCCTTATCTCTTAATGAAATGATGCCACAGTTCATTCTGAAATTGCAATGCTATTTTCATGTGCTGCTCAGGGACCAAAGGCACCTCCCAAGCTGCAAGTACCAGGAGAGAGATGAAGAAGTGAGGATCCACTGTGGGGTCTTCATGCTTGCAGCTGCTTAAATTCCAGGACGCTACATTGGGCTTATGTCATTGTATCATGGGATGGGAAGGGATATTCCCCCTTTTCCAGTGCTGCAAGTGTTACAGCAGAGGGAAGAACACACTTGGGTCTCAGATGTGAGCAAACCCCAGAGCACAGGGGGCAGCTCCTGTGTTGCTCTGCAGGCAGCCCAGCAGCTTTGCACAGAGCCCAGCTCTGTGTGCTGTGGCACCCTGTGCCCTCTGTGCTCAGGAGAGCAGCTGCTGCCTGACAGTGCAGAGACTGAATCTGCATTTGTTCAAACTGAGAACCTTCCAGAAGGTTTTCCTTGTGGAGTTAGGGATCATGGAATCACAGAACGATTTGGAAAGGACCCTGAAGATCACCCAGTGCCACCCCTGCCATGGCAGGGACACCTCCCACTGCCCCAGGCTGCTCCAGCCCCAGTGTCCAGCCTGGCCTTGGGCACTGCCAGGGATCCAGGGGCAGCCACAGCTGCTCTGGGCACCCTGTGCCAGGGCCTGCCCACCCTGCCAGGGAACAATTCCTCATTCCCAAGATCCCATCCAGCCCTGCCCTCTGGCACTGGCAGCCATTCCCTGGCTCCTGTCCCTGCAGTTCCTGAGGAACTGTCCCTCTCTGGGCTCCCCTCAGAGCCTGGAGGGAGCTGTGAGCTCTCCACACAACCTTCTCCTGTCCAGGCTGAGCAGCCCCAGCTCTCCCAGCCTGGCTCCACAGGGGAGCTGCTCCAGCCCCCTCAGCCCCTCCATGGCCTCCTCTGGACTCTGCCCAACAGTTCCATGTCCTCCTTGTGCTGTTTCCAGAGATCAGGTTTCTTTTACAGAGCTCTCCAGGACTTTTTACTTTGTGTACCATGTAGAGCAAGGGAACAGGGAGCACGTGGAGCAGAGAAGCCACGTGCATTTTGGACTGGGCTCTTCCTATGACTTGTGATGAACATCAATGGAAATTGTATTGAACTAGGATAAAGTGTATAGGAAAGGATCAAGTTTAGACAGAGTCAGAAGCAAAATGTTCTGTATCAATTCATGGGTTCAGTCACTGTAAATCTTGTAATCCTCACCAGACCCTCATGAGTACCACATTAGGGGCTGATTGCAGCAATCTTCAGAAAAAGGGCAGAAATGAGTGTGTGACAAGAGGGAAGAGTTGATAAAGAGATATTGCACATCAGAGCTGGGCTGGACTGGAAATCCTCTGCAATATTTATTTCCAAAGCATTAAGGATATCTCAGTGAAAATCGTGTTCCAGGTTGACGATTTCATTTTAGTGTTACTTGATCTACCTTTTAGACACTTGGGAAATCAGTGTAACATTTTACCTCTCCCCATGCCAAAATGGGAGCTTTTAGATGACTAACTTGCTCTGCATGCTCTCCAGGATGGGCTACACTTGGGGCTTGTTGAGAGGAGAGGTTTTGCATCACTCTGTGGCCAAGCCCTCTTTAGTGCAGGTGCTGGTGAGATGCAAAGGAGATCCTAGAGGAGGTTCTCAGGGGTTGCCTGCAGAGTCTCTTTTGATGTTTTCATATCAGTGAGTCTGTGTTGTACCAAATGCATATCAAGGAATTGTTGGGGTTGAAAGGGGCCTCTGGAGATGATCTGGTCCAGGCAGGGTCAGCCCTGCTCAGCTGACACAGGTGGGTTTGGAGTATCTTGTGAGAAGGGGCTCCACAATCTTTCTGGGCATCCTGCTCCAGTCTCTGTCACCCTCAAAGAAGCTTTTCCTCCCATTCAGATGGAACATCCTGTGTTCCCCTTAGCTCCCCTTGCCCCTTTTCCTGTGGCTGGGCACCACTGAGAAGTGTCTGGCTCCATCACCTTCAGATATTTGTGTGCATTGATAAGGTCTCCTCTCAGCCTTCTCCAGTTTAACTGGCCCAGCTCCCTCACCATCTCCTCGTAAGAGATGCTCCAGCCACATCTCCATCTTTGCAGTCCTCACTACCTGTGATTTCCCCTTGAAAGAAGGAGAGCAGTCAACTTTTAAGACTTGTTTTACAAAATCAATATTCAGAAAGCTTACAATGCTGCTTATAGCATTTTCACCTAAACAGAACCACATGAGTTCTCCTGGGGCAAAGTGGTGTCAGCACAGCCCCGTGCTGAAAGCACAGGGAGCAGCTCAAACCCTGCACCTGCAAAACCCTTTTGTAATGTTCTCTGGGCTCGTGACCTGATAAGTGATTAATTAATGTCTCTGGAGAGCATTAAAGGAAATAAAGTTTTGCAGGTGTGCCCTGAAGGGCTGTCTGAAAATACTGCTTGGGGGATTTGGGGGTTTTCTTTGGGGGAAAAGGGTGCTCCCTAGAGTCCCTATAGTTTGCACAGCAGCCTAACTTGCAGCACACAAGGAAGCAGGAAAGCACTGAAAACTGAATTACAATCAAATTACCAAGGAGTTCACCTCTGGAATTGGGATATTTAGGAGTCTTCTAGTGCAAAGCGCTGCTTAAGGTTCCACTTCAGTGATGTGAATGAAGAGTCAAACACATTTGGTCTGAGGGTGATGCTTTCAAGCTCAATAAATATGTTGGTTGGAAACCTCCTGATTATTGTTAAGCCCCAAAGTGCAGCTTTTTAAAGGGTTTACATCTAAACTGACACCTCAGCATTGATCAGAGCCGATCGACCAATGCTGTGATGGACTTGAAGAAAAATGTGAATAAATAAAGGAAATGCATTGCTGCTCCCCTCTGCAGGGGGAGTGCTGAGCTCCACGCAGCCACGGGAGGAACTGGCTGGGCTGGGGCCATGAATCAGAGTCTCAAAGAGCCCTGGGGCTGGCTGAGGGTCACCTCTCTGCTGATACACAGAGGCAAACTGGAAAGCAGTACAGCAGTAATCTGGAGCACAAAGGGTTTATTTTTGCTGCTGAGAAGGAGATTGCCAAAGCCTGCTCTGTGGGGAAATAAAAACTTTTGAGTTTTGTAAACAGAGAGTTGGTTTACAGAGAGTTTGGTGGGTTTGGTGCTTTGATCTCTAGCAGCTATACCTGGTTAAGTGTATGAGGTAAACAGGTGATTCCAGATATCTGCACTGATGGCCTCTTGTGAAGGAAAGATGGGAAAGCTGGGAGCTGCAGCATGGAGCAGATAGAGGGCTAAAATCAGACATGAGAGTAGAGATGCTTAGAACTTATCAAGACACTTTGCATTGACTGCTGGTTGGAATGACTTCATTTAAAATGTAGCAGAACTCTTAATTCTCTCTAAAGATATAGAAAGTTAAATTCTTTAAATGAAATTATATGTGTGCTATTAATTTGGCCTCATTAAGTAATGAGAACTACAATTTCAGACATTGGACTTCTGATTTGTTCATTTAAAAAAAAAAGGATGAAAAAATATCCAGGCTTTGGTTTGCATTTGTTCATCAGAATCCAAGTAATGAACTGCTTCTGCTAGACCTTAGTAAGGAAACCAGAGAGTGCAGGTTATGGGATCAAAAGCCTTGCAACAGTATGTACAAATTGAAACCTGATTTTTGAAATACAGAAATATGGATCAGGAATGAGCTCTTTCCTCTAAAATAACTGTCAGTGTCGCTCAATGAGATGAAGATCCTGCTCGTGTCCCTCTGTTGTTGTATTTCAGTGGAGGAGAAGCCACATGACTGATCTTTGTTTGCAGAACTTGTTGTAGCTCTTGGACTCTTTGTCAGAGCATTTTCCAGCTCTGTTTCTAGGCCTGCCCATGCCTGTGCTGTTCCTTGCTGACCTTCCCTGGCTGCCTGCACTTTTCTCCTGAACCCTTTCCTTACCTGGAACCAATTTCTTTCAAACACCTTCTCAGTAGCCTCTGAACTCCCCCTTTTGCCTCAATCTTGTTCATCTTTCCTCTGGCAGATAATGCATGTTTCTTTGTGGTTTCTAAAAGAATTCATAAAATTACAGCAGTGTAGCTCTGTTTAATAGCTGGTACCAGTCGCACTGTTCCTGCCCCACTTCCACAGAGTTTTTTCCTCTTTTTGGCTCTGGAAGCTGGGTTTGGGTTGGGTTTGTTTTAAAGTTGGGTTTGCTTTTTAATTGAAATCAGGCCTTATGTAAAAGCTCATTCATATGCATAAGTGTTTCACAATCAAATCATTAGTGTTGCTGCTTAACAAATAAAGGGGGAAAATTAGATTATAAGGTTTACTTTTAGGTGGTTCCATAAGAATTGTGCCTGACAATGTAGCCATGGGAAATTCTGGGCTCATTTAGAGGCTTTGTCCTTCTGCTGTGCCCACAACCTCTGCTCAGGGCTGGTGCAGAGATGTTCACAAAGGCAGCACCTCGAGGAAAACACCATCACAGCCAGGCAGGGACACAATCTGCTTTTCTCCTTGTGTTCAGCAGACAGCAGGGCAGTGATGGTGGGAACAGGGAGGTTCATCCCACACACCAGAAGAGTTTTGCCATTCTCTGACCAGAGCTCTGTGCCCTCCCATAAAAGCACCCGTCTCCTTTTCCATGGAGTGTTTTTTCACTGCTGCTGTCAGGACACCAAGTGATTTTGGGGTAAGTCCTGTGGCCTGTTTGGAATGCAAACCTTAGGGAAATGTGTGAGCTGTGGAAGCAGCCCTCCCTCCCTCCCCATGGCACTTCCAGATCTGCTCTGTTCCTGCCAGGACAGCTGGAACTAGATCCCAGCCAGCAGCAGACCATTGCTGATCATCAGCAAACTGCTGGGTGCTCTCCCAGCCCAGGGCTGGGAACCTGGGGGTCACTTCTGCTGCTCTGGAGACAGAAGGGGCAGGCAGCAGCGATGAAGCACAGATGAAGCTGGATTGGCATCTGGGTTTGTCACATTGCTGAGTTCAGATCCTTCACTCCTTGTGTTGTGGCTTCTGACAGGGGCAGTGCCACCATCCTGGTTCACCCTGCAGCAGAGTCTGGTTCTGCTAAACCCCCCTCTAACTGTGCTTCAGCAGAGATTGTGCTCCTGCATTTCAGCTGTTTTCTCCTCTGGAAGCAGTGTGCTATCTGTTCCTCCCAGATGTGGTGGGTGCTTTGAGGTGTTTTTCCCTTTCTGACAGATGTTGGCAGCTCACGGGGAGCTCGCTGTGAGTGTGAGGAGGATTCCAGGGGGCCTGGCTGTGACTGGCACAGCAGAAGGCAGCTGGTGCCACCCCACTGAGAGAGAAGGCAGGTGTGCTTGTGGGGTGAGAATTCTGCTGCCCTCAGCTCTCAGAAATCGAGGAAACATCTCACTACTGTTCTCCTCACAGGAACGTGTTCCAAGGGATGTGCCAGCCCTCAAAGCAGACGATGGGAGAAGTTTTTAGGTGTCAGATGTGCAGCCTTCATCCCTGACAGCTGAGAGTCTGGTTCATTTTCCACGTGCTTCTTCCTACAGTACCCCTGAGACTGAAAGGGACTTTTAGTCCCATTTTTCAGTGCAGAGGTAGGAAATTCTAGAGCCTAATTCAGTGAGCATGCCTGTGGACAGAGGATAAAGGGGAGGACTGGTCTCCCAAGTTTTAATTCCCTGACAGCAACCACATCACCAGTTAGGACTGACAGCAGGACACTGAACCTGAACCTTTTAAAAATGCACCAGGTTCATCTTGAAAGTTGTTGTCAGTCTTGAGTTGACCATAATTATACATGGAAACTCAGATTTTGTGTCCTATATATCCATCGGAATGCATTTTCCTGATGAAAAATTGAAATAAAGCAAATTTCTTGAGATGTAAGAAGATTCCAATTGACTTTTGGTTAAGTTTGTCAGAGAAAGAGTTTACTCAACTCTGCTTGTTCAGGATACAAACACTTCATTAGCCAGAGCTCACTTCCATTATTCCTTGTGAGACCACTGAAGAATAAAAAAGTCTTTCCTTTGTGCTGAATACATGAAATATTCAGTTAAATCTGGGACATTTCACTGGCCTTCAATCATCTTCCTGACTTGGCAGAACGAAGGGTGTGCCAAGGATAGAGGACTTGATATTTTGCCCCTTGTTCTTCTGTCGCCTTCTTTTTTGGCTTGGAAAACAACACAAAAAAAGGTGAGGCTGAAGGACTGTGAAGCACTTAAGAACTTTATGTGTCATTTTGATGGAGTCAGTGGCCAGGTTTCACCCACAGACTGGGCCTTGATGAAATCAGTGAGAGGCTTTGCTCATGTCTGACACTGCAACTCTACACGGGTCCTTTTAAATGCATGGAATTCTGTACATCTTCCATATGAAGACTCTATTACACAGCAGATGCCTGGTTAAAGCAAAATTAGGGACAGAAAGTGAAAGAAAAAAAAAGAATTTCATAATTACTTCCCATTGTTTCCCTCCTGTCCTTCCTGCCTTTCAAGCTGAGCATGTCCAGCTGCTGCTTTCCTTCCAACTGCACATTTTGCATTTGAAGGTACAGTTCTGGGGGTTGGTGTTTCTGTGCTTACCTGCACAGTGGTTAATCCCTGGGGTCAGGATAACCCATCTGTCCCTTTCATTCCAGGCAGAAATCCCAGGTGCCTCCCAGAGCCTCCAGCCCCATCCTGCCCTCTGCATCCCTCATGTGTGTTCCACTCCTGCTGCACCAGCCACCTCCCAGCTCTTTGTTCCACTCCTCCCAGAAATTGCCCTGTTATTTTCTGCTCAGCCTATGAGCAAAAATCTCAGATAAAATCACCAGTATGAATTACAGGTCACTGAAGCAGATTTGAGATGCTGAGACCTCTTTATGTAATTTAATTTTCAGGGGCCAAATTTGTGAAAATCAGACCTGCCTGATGCTTCCATCTGTAACTGAAGCCTTTAGTTTGAATCAACCGTGTTCAGTGGAACAGCAGATGACAAATTTAGAGCATTTTAAGCAAGTGTTGAGATGTGAACATGATGGATTCACCCACAGCAAACGGAAGGTAGACACTCTGTTTCTGTGGTGACATTTCTAAAGAGGCAATTCCACACCACAAAATGAAATGGTGCCTGATTTTAGTGATGAGCTATGTCAGGGTGTACAACCAAACAGTTCCCTTCTCTGTTTAGGTCCCACACTTGGAAGAGTCATGAACATTTGAAGAGAAACATTGATTTGATCCCCCTATTTTCTCCTTTGCACCTGTAGCTGCTACAGCTGTTTAATTTATTTTTTTGTATGCACTTGACAAAAGAGGAAACGTCATCACTTTTCGTGCTATATTTTTCCCCCTTTTTTTTTGTTGTTGCTTTATGCAAAGCCTTTTTGATTTAGCAGTACTTGTCTGTGCACTTTCATGTTGTTTCTCTGGAATCACTCCCTGTAGTGTGAATAAATGTTATTTGTGTCAGCAGCTAATCTCACTCCAATGCCCGTACTGTTATTAATATGTTTATTTGATACTGTTTATTCCAGCCCCAACTTACGCATTTCCACGTTCTTTATTCCTGAGTGCCCAGTGCCCATCAATCCTCCCCCTCTGCTGGGATTAGAGGGATGAGGGATTACCCGTGCACAACATCTGTCACTGCAGGGCTGGGGAGGGACGGGGCAGGGCCTGGGCTCGGGCTCAGCACAGCTCAGTGCTGTTCTCCTGGGCACAGGGCTGAGCTTGGGCACAGCCTGAGCCCTTCTCCTCCTCTGGGAACTCATCACCAGGGTCTGTGCAGCGCTGCTGTGCTCAGGAATAGCCCTTCCTGGGGAAACAGGCCAAAACGCACAAGGAGGGATGTGCACTGCAGTGTAAACGCTGGGGCTTTAATGAACAAGTAGCTTTGAATAATTATGTTAATTTATTTCCAATATCATCTAGGTTTAGAAAAGCATGTAGTCCCTGGGGAATCTTTGCCTGCTATGGCAGGGTGGGGTTTGGTACCATTTGGAGCAGCTGCAAAGAGCACAGCGGCATTCCTGAGGGCCAGCATGGAGTGCTGGAGAGCCCCGTCCCAGAGCCCACATGTGCTTGCAGCCAGGGCCTCTCCTGTCCTGGGGCAGCTGTGCAGGTGGTGGGAGAAAAAATTATAACCTAATTACAAACAAATTTAGATGATTCTCATAATCTAAACTTCAATTGAAGAAGCCTAAACCTGAACTCTCACCAGCAGTTCCACACAGAGGGAAAACTGGATAAAGTGTTTTTTTCCTGATCTTTCGCAGGCCTTGGAGCATTGACCTCGAGGATCAACTCATGATGCCAGAATTATCACCACATTGCAGCATTTACTGCTTCTGTGGTAGAAATAACTTTTCTTCTAGAGATTTTTGCAATTTGTCTAAAATCTTCTTTAAGAACATTTGTATGAATCTGAAATGTTACTTCCAAATCTCATGTATGAATCAACACAAACCTAATTTGCAATTAGACACAGAAATTCCAGATCATACCACTGGTGTTATTTTATAAATTTATTCTCTTGATTTTGGCCTTGCTGTCAACTGAGGCCATAGCAATTTACACAGGTCACATCTGCCATAATTTAGCTCATTAAATATTCCAAGTCCAAACCTGGCTAGTTGGGTATTGCTAAAGCAGCTTTATTTCTAAAGTCACTCATTCATAATGCTTGAGCTCCAGGTGCCTCAGTGTGGACACTTGAAGTTGGAGAGTTTTCCAAACATCTGTTTTGAATATTTGTTTGGTTTATGAGCACCATGAAGCCTCCTTGAGGCAGTAAATAATCACATATACATCCTCTAAGTAAGTATATAAATCTGACAAGAATAGAATCTTAGACAGAATGTTTTTCCCTTGGGAGCCTTTAGTCCCTTTCCTGTGCCAAGCCATCCTTGTGCCTGCACAGGTTCCCGTTTTACAGGAAAACAGCTGAAGCAGTCTTTCCTTAGGTTTCTTCCCTTTCCATTGCTCCTCTTGTCACGGGCAGAGCTGTTCTTTCAAACTTTTTGATTGGTGCATAATTAAGGAGGTATATGGGACAATAGCTTCTTATTTTAAAAAGCCATAAAGATTTAATGAGAACATGGCTTCAGGGCCTTCCTCAGTGAGAAAGGGGAAAAAAAAGAGAAAAGAGAGGAAGGCACACATCTTGCTGGTTCCTAGAGAACCCTGCTGCAGCACAATGGAATATCTCCAGACAGACATGGCAACGAAATGCTGAGAGCTTTTGAAGAGGCAGCTAACAACAGGAAGAGAAAAGGACTTGAACCATCAGATGAAATGAGTGCTTTGCAAGGAAAATGATCCAGGCAAAGGGAGGCTGGCACTGGCTGATGGTGGACCTGAGGTACTTGATCTGCCTTTGCTCCAGCTTGTATCTCACAACTTCATGCTAGAAACTAACACTCCTCTGCTTTCTTGTGCCTTTTGTTTTCTGCCTAATTATTTCCAATTTGTCCCTTCCAATGCCATTTTTCTTCTAATTTTCACTCTGGAGGTGTTTTCCTTTCTTTGCTGCTTTGTTCCAGCAGCCTGTTCTCACATCCCCACTCTGCAGCCCTTTTAATCTCTGTGAGAGCAAACATGCATCATCTGAGACTTCTGTCTGTGATCCTCATCAGACAGACTGCAAGATGAATTCAGAGCAACAGAGGGATGGGCACCTTGCAAAAGCAAAAGCTTTCACAAAATTTCGCTAAAGACAAAGGGTTCCAAGTTTGAGCAACTCTGTCTTTTGAGATTCACCAGTCGAGGGAATGCAAATCTGGAGGTCTATTCTTTAGCTGGCCATTTGCAACATAAAGTGCCCTTTGTTTAATGCTCTGCTCTAATGTAAAAAATTCCTTTCTTACAAGGTTGCCGGCAGTAGGATTCATCATCACATGGAAACAGTGGTGTGTGCTGGAAAGATGTGGAAAGAGGAAGCGATATTTATAGAGCAGATGCTAAATGAACTGCATGCATTAACCAAAAAACAGGACATACTTCAAACAACATCACATGCTGCTGTTATATTAATTTATGTTTAACCATTGCACCACATCCTGAAAAGAGCTGTGAATGGTCAGTCCAGAGTGATGGTGAACTGCCTGGCTTTTGGGAGATCAAATGGGAAATCAAATGGGAAATCAAATGGGAAATCAAGGCCTTACCCACTCCTGAACAGACTAGAGGTACCACACAACTGCTGTGCAAATTCCAGAATGGCCTGGGCTGGAAGGACCTCAAAGCCCACCCAGTGCCACCCCTGCCATGGCAGGGACACCTCCCACTGTCCCAGGCTGCTCCAGCCCCAGTGCCCAGCCTGGCCTTGGGCACTGCCAGGGATCCAGGGGCAGCCCCAGCTGCTCTGGGCACCCTGTGCCAGGGCCTGCCCACCCTGCCAGGGAACAATTCCTCATTCCCAAGATCCCACCCAGCCCTGCCCTCTGGCACTGGCAGCCATTCCCTGGCTCCTGTCCCTCCAGCCCTTGGCAATTGTCTCTCTCCATCTTTCCTGCAGCTCCTCCAGGCCCTGCAAGGCCACCCTGAGCTCAGCCCAAAGCTTCTCCTGTGCAGGTGAGCAATGCCAGCTGTGCCAGCCTTTCCTCCCAGCAGAGCTGCTCCATCCCTCTGCTCATCCTGGTGCCTCCTCTGGGCTCTGTGCAGCAGCTCCAGGTCCAGAATAATGGACAGAAGGGGGCCAAAAGCTCAGAATAAATGTGGAGCCTAAAGAGAAACAAATGGTGTCACCTTTAGCCCCAAGGCATACAGCAAGGAAAAATAAACACAACAGCTCTGCCCCTTCCCAGCAGGTCGGGGACACAAACTGCAGAGCAGGGCTGCACCCTGGGCTCTCTCTCCTGCTGTTCTCTGTGTTTGCACAGGGCTGGGTGAAATTGTCTAAACAGAAATGCCTCAATCTAGGTTTGTCTGATGAAACCCATTTCTGGCCCTCTGAAAGTTGTGAATTCTGTGAAGTTGATCCAGAGCTGCTGTAAATCAGTGCAGCCTTTCTGTCCATTATCCTTGCTGCTTATGGAACTCAGTTTTAGGGTCCCCATTTTGTAGCAGGGGAAACAATTAACTCTCTGTTCCTAATATTTATTGTAAAAACATCCTCTCTGTATGCTCTCCCAGCTGTCATGTGAAGTAGCTGACTGGATGCATTTCCACACCTTCTTCTACTGAGATTGTTCCCAAAACGGACTCATATCCTTTCCAAAAAGCTGATCACATTAGTCCTATTGGAATCTGTGTAGCCATAGGAGGCCTCAACGCTTTTTAGAGACTTTTTTTAGAGGTTTTAACATTTTATGCTAAAGTATAGAGAAGTCTCTTCTGTTTGATACATATACAAATGATCTGTATTTTCAGAAGCCTTTCTTATGCTTCAAAAACTGTCATTTCTTTTGTGTGCCTCTATTCAGCAAGCTTCCTGTTGGTGGCCAGAACAGTTAAAACAGGGTTTTAACATTCTTTAATATGATTTTTTCTGTCATTCTTTAAAGATTTTGACTGTTTTGCTAATGATAGGTTAGCAGCTCAGTTTTATTTGGTATCTTGACCATGCAGATGAACAGATGGACTCACTCACATCCATGCTTTTATGGAATACACATCCCATTATTTGTCCTTGGTTTCCTGCAGCAGATTGTGCAATGTAAAGTCATTGTAAAAGTCATCTTGCAGTGCCTGGCCTCAGTTTTAGGGTCATCCTCAGCCTCTAGAAACCCAAACACAACGAGTGTTTTGACATGTCAAGCTCTAAGGCTCTCTAGGTGTCTGGAAAAAGACTGTGACTAAATATGTGGAAGGCTGGAATGCTTAGAATGAAGCAGAAGGCATTTAACCTGTGTAGTAAAAAGAAAAAAAAAATGCAGTTTTCCAGCCAAGGAAACTTTGTGCTGAGAGAGAGCTGAATTTGACCATTTCATTTGATTCTGCTTCTTTAGCCAGGCTGCAGTTTGGGCGCTGGGACATTCCAGGGTTTGTCTGCAGGGAGGGAGGGATGGGGGTGCTGCAGCTGCTGTCAGGGTGTTTGGGAACACCTGGGAGTGCTCTGGGAGCTGCTTTGCTCTCTGCTGCCCAGCCCAGTTTGCAGAGAACATTTTAGCAGTCTGCCATAAAATGGGGAAGGGCAGAGGAAGTTCCTGGGCCCTTCCCAGCCGGGCACACAGGGCTGCTCTGCAGGAGGAGCCTGGGCTGGGCAGCATGTGTGGAGCAAAGGTGGCCCCCTGCCCTCCTCCTCTGGACCTTCCTTCTGCTCTCTTGCATTCCTCCATGTGCACAGATGCTTGTGTGGCAGTTTCTGGTTTTCTTTGAAGCCTAAAAGCGTGGTCATGGGTTCCTGTAGGAGAGGTGAGTGTTTCACTTGTCCTAATCTGCGTGGTGTTGAATCAGTGCAGAACTACAGTAGGAACTAGTTTGTCTTTAAAGTGTAGACATGCCTTGAGATACTGAGATCCCTGAGTATGAAAAAGTGCAAACTTGTGATTCAGGAGTTCACTGCCCGCTGTTAAAGTCAAGGGATGCTTTCCATTAATAACATGGCTTTGTGGCTGTCAGATTTCCCCCAAAACTTTAGCAGCACAGACTCAAATTTTCAGTGGTGGGTACTAAATACTGTCCTGATAGGCACAGTGGAAGACTCCAGAATAATTGTCTGCAGAGTAAGGTTTAAACTTAGGGAGCAATAAATAAGATTTAGGCCATGCATTGAGCAGTGATGAGAAAAACAAAATATCGAGTGGCTGTTCATTAAGGAAGCACTGCCTGCTGCACTGGGGCAGGGAAAAGATGGTGGAGCAGCACAATTGTAAAGTTTATCTTTATGATTTATGTGCGTACAGATGCCATGGGCAGGTATTCAAGTTACAGGGTGATGTTGATGGCACTTCCAACTTCTCCGTTTTGCTGTTCCAGCCTCGCTGGTGAGCTCTGTGTCTGTTATATTTATGTGTGTGCCACTTCATTGTCTGGTCAATTGCAATGAAATTAACTGTGTCATCAAGTCTTGCAAAGGCTTTTCAGTTAATGCCAGTATTTCTGAATACCTTTGAAAGTAGAAAGAAATAGCCAACTTGCTGGGTTCCCACTGTTTGCCTTTTCTGTAACAGTTCTAGCAAGAAATGTATGCAAAGCCATTAGAATGAATGGCATGATTGCAAACTGATTATTGCATGAGAGAGGACAGAATTGGTATTTAGCATAATATTGCTTCCCTTTACATTTTGAAAACCTTCGTTCTAGGGAATACAGTAGAACTTTAATTTAAGCCTAATTGTTGGAATTCAGTGTTGTGCTGAAATGTCAATTTTCATTTCACAGCAGAACCGAAGTTTTACAAACACCATGGGATTTCTTGCCAATTTCAGTGGAGAAACTGCTGAAACTTGCACAAACCAGCTAAGATGTGAAAACCTCTGTTTAGCCTCATATATGGACCATGCTCAGAGGCAAAGTGGGTGTTACTGCTCGGGTGAGCCAGCAAAGATCAGTGTTTGGGATGCATGCTGCTAGAACAGCAAAGGCCACTCACCTCACTGGAGGCAACTGAAAGGACCCAAGCTTCCCTGAAGGAATCATTCCTCAGGTGGATCTGGGATGTAGAGGACACTCAGGGAAAGCTTTGGTGTTTTCACATGTGTTTAAAGTAGTCATAATCACTGCTGTCAAGAGCTGCTGCATCAACCATCCAAAATAGTAATCATAACAAAACTTTCCATGGGAAAGATTGGGTTCACATCAAGGGCTTGAATTGCCAGAGTTATATCACTGCTGTGTCATAAATTTAGTACTGTTAACAAAAGTGGCCTCAGCCTCCCGAGGCAGCTGCGGTGTGGCCTTGGAGCAAAGCACGCGGTACAAACTCCAGCTCAGTCTCTGCTGTGGCACAGAACTGCTGCCAGCCCGAGGCTCTGGCCACAGCCAGCTCTGCTGCTGTCCTTTCTCTTAGGGATTTTGGTTCCTTGCAGTGTATGGTGTGCTCTGTAAAACCCCGCCCAGGAGATGGGGGTATTACAGAACACACGATACACTGCAAGGAACCAAAGTCTAAGCGTGCATGTTACCATACATTCCTAGACAATGGTAAGGATTATAGGGGAGATAGGAAGGAGGATGATGGACATGGTGGTGAAGATATCAATTGCAATGCTGGTTGGTTTGCCAGTATGTCATTGTTTTATATGGTTTGTGGCGTGTGGGGGGAGTGTAATTGTTGTGCAGCATGCAAAGCCCTGGGTCCTGCTGGTGCATACAGGGAGCAAAGTGGGAAAGAGCAGATGCAGCCAAGAAGCTGAACGCCCCAAGCCTGTGTAGCCGAATTGTGAATGAACCCACAGTGAAAGCGAGGGATTTCCTCTCCAAAAATGCATCTGGTACCTGATGCACAAGTCCAGCCCTGCATTAACTCTCCTTAGCACCCATGGCAGCTCTTTTGGGGCTGCTCTGCCCCCCTGCTCCCCTCTGGCTCCAGGGGCTGAATGAGCCAGCTAGATTTTCTCCATTTCCCTGTCCAACACAGTTCCAGACTCTTCCTTTGGGAACCACCTCTTGGTAGCAGGAGCTTGCACTCATGCCTCTGTGTCTCCTTTATTTGCACATCCTTTCTTCTCTCCTCTTTTAACTTCTGCATCTCCAGGTGCTGCATCCTGCGTGTTGCAGCCTCCTCGGGGTTGTAAATCCCTCCCAGGCACACAATTCACGGCTGGCACAGGCAGATTGTCACCTCCCAGCACAGTGTACTCCTCCCTGCTGCCTCTGTCCTGAGGCTGGCGTGGAAGGGGAGTAGCTCCTGGCTCGAATGGGTCCTGCATCTCAGGTAGCACCAGACTTTTGGAGCAGGGCCCTTCCTTGCCCTTCTGTGCTCCTGCTGTGCTGTTTGACATAGGGGCTGACTGACACCAGAGAGATGCAAAGGCCAGAGCAGAAGGTGGTGAAAAGGTGGTGAAAGGTCAGTGTGAAATGTGGGAGAGGCACAAGGGCAGGAAGGCACTGGGCAAGGCAGAGGAGCACTGAGGAGCAGTGAGGCTGTGGAACATCTGTGTGTGCACCAGGTGCTGTGAACTGGAGAGGATCTTTGGCATTCCAAAAACAAACAAACCAAGAGGGTTGGGGAAAAAAATAAACTGTACATGGCCTGTTGAGCAGAAGTGAGTGTGACTGTCATGCCTTTGGCAGGCAGGAGGAAAGACAGTAAGATTTGAAAGGGGAATGAAAATGGCAAAAAAATTATGGGCTGCCAGGATAGTGTGTGTTGGAGAAAACAGGGTTAAAGAAATATAAAGAAAGTAGGAAACAGTCCAGAAATTCATAGTTGACATTGCCCCATTTTTTCAATGTATAATTGGAACCTTTTTCAGAGAGAGAAAGGGGAAATGGAGTGGGAAAATGCTGTATATCATGACACCTCTTATTCTGATTTTAATTATCCTACAGAGGAGCAAGTCATCTCTGCACAAATGGGCCTCTTTCCTCACTCCCTAAAGTGGCTTGACCATAACCTGTCTGAGGGGCTTGGTAATTATAAGTTTTACAGGTTGAAGTGTGGCTGGAAATTACCAGGACGTTTAGATGTGGAAGGATGTAGATATTTTAATAAGAGAATTTTTGTATGCCACTTTCTTTGTTCTGAGCCTGAAGTCTCCATGTAGCTTAGAGTGGGAATGAAAATCATGGTGAAGATCTTGCCAGAGCTCTGCATATCCCATTTAAAACAAAATCAATGTGAAAATGGGGCCGTCATCTTCCAGATTGCAACAAGTGGGGTTCAAACTTATAATGTGAGACTGCATTAGCCTGGTCTAATGCAGAAAAATAAAACTGAGAGAAGACCCAATGAACACAATGATTTAAAATATCTTAGAACGCTTGAAAAATCTGCTATTCAAGTGCCTTTGTTTCTTAAACAAAATGTGCTCCTGGCCCTACAGGGTTTCAGCAAATGCTCAAAGATTAGGCAAATTTATTAAAATATTGATTGGATTTGAATATTATGATGTTAGAGTGATTCTTGCATTGGTTCTCTTTGGGAAGAGATTTGTTTCTGCAATAGGGAGTGACTGTGCCAAGAGTTATCGTGCTGGTGTTCACTAAATACTCAGAGCAGCACAAAACTGACTTTGAAGGCCTCTTATTTCAGTCCTAATGAAAATTCTTTTTTTTTTTTTCAGTACTTTTAAGGTTTTGCTTTTAAAGAATTATTATACCCTCTGCTTCTCTGAGTGTTCCTGCACAAAGGTCTCCCCTCACAGTTGCTTTTAGCTGGGTTTCAGCTGAACAAAGCAGTCAGCTCTTGCTAATTTTAAACCCAAGGGGCTCCTCTTTCTGTACATTTCTTAATTACATGGGTTATTAAATAGGGGGCAGAAATGCAGCAAATGGTATGAAGGGCTGTACACAGAGAAATAAACCCCTGCTCCAGCCTGACCCACATCCACATCACACACCCAGGCTGCTGAAGGTGAGGAGGAGCACACACCACCCAAGGGTTTGGTACTTTCTTATTAAAATCACTGTCAGATTTCTTAACAGACTCCCTGGCACAGGAATTCCAAGACAGCTGCCTGCCTGGAGACTGCAGGATTGATGTACAGAGGCTTCTAGTCCACACAGGCTTTACAGATCCTGGAGAATGAGTCCCTAAAAAGCACACGCAAGCCCCACCTTCTCCCCAAAGCACAGTCATGCCCCTTACTTGGTATTTCAAAAATTCCTTTCTTATTTTCTCAGTACAAGAAAAAGCCACAAAAGGAGCCACCAGTGCCCCTATTGATATATTCTGTTTTAATGCTTGGCTCCGGTTTTTCCTGCTAGGTTTTATTCTGAGTGTTTTGGGAGGTCTGATGAGTGCTTGGTGTGTTCTGCTGTGGAATTTTCTGCCATCTCCCCATGCCTGGAGAAATACAAAATTCAACAGCAGCAGAGTTTTTTGCAGAGTCAGGTTTCTTTCTGCCTGTCCCCAAGCCCGCGTTCTCTCAGCACACGAGCAGGTGGCATCAGTATTTCCTGCCAGTGTCCCCCCTGGATTGTGCTCTTGTGGATATTCACAGTGCTCACGCTCATTAAAGGTGCTGCAGCGAGGAAAGGAGGGATCTGCTCTGTTCTTGATGAATAAAAGAAGAAATATACATTTATGAATTGCAGCCCAGAACCAGGGTAGATGTTAGCAAAGACACCCAAGTGGCAAAGAGAGGAAGGACTGGAAGAGAATGCCTTGGGCTCAGGGAACATCAGGGATTTTCAGGGGGAATGAGGCAAATCTTTGCCGTGGACTATGTGGGTATTGTTGGTCCTGCTCTGGGCAGGAGAATGGTGTAGCTGACTTATTGGGACCTTTCCAGCCCTACTTGTTGGAATTTATGCTGCAGAAAAGAAGCTGTGTCCAGATTTTCCCCTAGCACAGGGTCTCTGCCACTTGGGCTTGCAGGACTGTAAGGGCAGCAAAGCTTTAATCTTAGAAATTCTCATGAGAGTGCTCAGAAAATTTATATTCTACGTAAATTTGTTACAGTGCTGTATTAACATACTTAGTGTGAGATATGTGTGTAAAACTAGCATGGGTGAGCAAGCAAGGCTATAAAACCTAATTATCAAATTGGTCTGATGTTTGGCTGCTGTGTTTGCATCAAAAAGAATGCCTTATTCATAAACTCTAGTCCTGGTTCTTGCCTTGATCACTGATTTTCTCTGCTCTTTCCCCAGACCCTGGAAATTAATGACTTTGTCTAACAGGGCTCTTTTCTGTGTGCAGTTCACAGTTATCTAAACTGTTGTTTCCCTGTCCTTCTTTCCCTTTAACTTTTTGACTCCCCTGTCTCTGTGTGGGTTTTGTGTCATTCCAGAGGCCAGAGGCAGCCCTGCAAAGTCAGCTCCGTGTTTTTCTTGCCTGCAGTTCTGTGTTTTGTAGCTTAATGGATGTGATAACAATCTGCAAAAATCTCAAGGCTGTAAACACTGGAGAGGAGCAGGAATGGTTCCAAGGATGTGTGGGAAGCAGTTGACCAAAGGAGCATGTATAGTGTGTACTGTGATAAGTATCTTCACAGCTGGAGCTCTGAGAATGGAATATGCTTTCAAAAGATTTTTCAGACCACTTTAAATAAATGATGGGAAGTGTTCTGCAGCGTCAGCTCTTGATGGTGCTGCGGCTCTCTCAGCACACTATCAGAGTGCATATGCTCATTCTTTCCCCCAGAAAACCAGTTAAAGGGCATGAGAAAATCCTCTGCAGCTGCTACATATCACAGGGAAAAAATCCTTGGAGTTTTGTTGCTGATTTGAAAATGCAAAGCCAACTCGTGATCTTCATGATAGTTGAATATCTCTAAAAAATTCAGCTGTCCTGCTTGTCCTACCTGAGGTGTCTGTGGGTCTCAGGCAGCAAATTTTGCTCCCTTCCTTGCAGGATCCATCATTATTTCCACTTCCTAGTATTCCAAACCCAGAAGGTTGTAATGAATTCCATGTAGTTTTCTGCTGCTTGCCAATGCTGTTTGCTAATGCAATGTGAAAATGCTAATGGCAGTAATAAATTTGGTACATTTCCTATCTTCTGACACAAAACCTCACTGGGTTAGGTGATAAGGATGTCTTTCTTCTGTGCATCTTTATAGGACTGTGTTGCCTGTGGAGCTCGGAGAAGCTGGGCTGATATGGAGCACACCAAGGCATGCAAGAAACAGCCCCTTCTGAAATTCCAGGATTAAAGTCCCCGAGCACACATCTGTGAACCAGCAGAAGATCTCTTTGCCCTGCCTTCCTTCCATTTGAAACTTCCACAGCCACGATTGCCTTACTGTAGGCTCCCTCTTCCAGGCTCTGAGTGGGGCAGGACATCCCCCTGGGTTATTTCCTATCAGGCAGTCATCAGAAACACTGATTTTCCTTCCTGTAGGGATTTACTCCAGGTGGACCCATGGGAAATTATATTTCTGCATTCCCAGTAGCTTTTTTTACTCCACTCCTGTCCAGAACGGGGTTGCAAATGTATAACTGATGCTCCAGCAGAGAATCTGAGGCTTTCAGCTTTTGCCTCCACACTTTAAAACTTCACTATTGGTTTCCTGTCACTTGCCTTCAGGCCTGATTAATACTATGTAAAACTGAAGACTTCACAGCTATTCTTCAAAGGGATTTAAAGTCCCCTGATTTCCCATAGTGAAGTAAGCAATTGCATTATTTCAGTGTGAAGGAGAGAAAATTGAGATCAATATCCCCTCGTAAATACTGCGCTGCAATTCGTAACAACAACTGTGATTTAATTTTTTTGAAGGCTGGGGGACCAAATATGTGGCAGTTCCTGTGTTCTTCCATAGCCATATATTTATGTGTGAAACTTCTCCAGGTGGTTGACTTACAGGGTTCAAGCAATGTGTCTTCAGGATATGTTCTGAAGAAAATAAATAACTTTGTCTTACAAAATTTGGGGAAAACACTGTCAATTCCCAGCAGTTTTGCCTTTTCCACACTCAGTGATGATTCAGGATTCAATTCACCCTCAGACTACAAAGAGTGAAGGGGATTAGGCACTCAATCAGGCTGGAAATTCCTAATCCACGTCTTGACTGGCCTACAGGTGAGGTTTAAATGGCTGAGAAGTAAGGGTGAGTGAGGAGTGCTTTGAAGGACAATTTTTTCTTGCAGAGAACTGTGAGTTTCTCGTGGTGTCATGTTCTGCCACGATGCTTCACCTCAGGAGCAGTCTGCAGGCAGTCAGGAAGAGAAATGGCTGAAATTTTGGTTCTTTTTTAGAAGTGAAAAAGTTGAGGTGCTTTTGCTTAAATCATATGAGAGGAGCTGAAGCACAGCAGAAGTGCTCCTGCAGCTGAAGAACAAGACTTTTATGTGTGAGGACATTACTCCAAAGAGAATCCTCAAGTCTGAACTCTGAATCCTAGGAGGGAGGCTGACTGTTAATGTCAATAGGGCATGACAAGCTCTCCTAGGGACTCGTGGAGAGTGTGAGATGCAGAGTAAATGCATCCAGAGCAAGGAAGAAAGCAGAGGAGGTTCACTGATTGTCTCCTCAGATGAAATGTGTGGATTACCATGCATTAGATCACGGTCATTCTCTGCTTTGCTGTTAATCCTGGTGAACTCAGAAGGGTTCTGGGGCATAAATACATGGATGCAGCTTCTCAAGAAGAATGGATACCCAGATCCCTGTCTGGGTGACAAATACATATTCCTGTCATCCAGAAGGACTGTGATTTCCAGGGTTCCTTATGGTGCTGAGAAATTGCTGAAACCTTTTTTCATTTGAGACAAATCAGTTTGGTTTGAGCTTCAAGAGCCAGATGAGGAGGGCAATAAACTGTTGAGCGTGGAGGGATTGAAGTGTTGGGTAGGAGTTGGAATTAATTTCAGATGAAGAGATGTTTGCATGCCAAAGTCTGTGCTGACTTTAGATTTATTTGGAGAAAAGCTGTGCTAAGGGAGTGAAAAAAGGTTACATGCCTCTCCCAGGAAGTCTGGGGAGCAGGAACAGTGGGATTTATGTATCTGCCCTGTGGCTGAGATTACATAGCCAGCGGCTGTAGCCTGGGGGAAGTGTGCCATCATTTGCATGCAGCAAGGTAATTACGTGTTCCTCCATTAAATCTCCCCCTCTGCACGTGGATCTATGGCTTCCTTAGGACAAGTCCAATTACCTTCCTGCTCTCGGTGTGGAAATGAACTTGGAGTTCACTCAATGCAAAATAAAGCTGCCAGTGTGCTGGGTGGGCTGGTTTGATGTGGATACACTGCACCAGCTGGAGGACTGGGATGTGCTTCCGTTTGCTACCATGTGTAATTCAGGATATTCATTGAGAGCTGAGCATCCCAGGTACCGGAAGGAAACTTTAGGGCCATCCTGGGAGTTCCACTGATTGGTTATCAGGGGAACAGTGCACAAAGCTTCACTCCAGTGAGTGAAATCATTTCACACTCCCAGCTGTGAGAACAGTCAGGCTGTTTCTGTAGCACAGCAGGAGCAGTGGGTGCAGGTAATGGGACCTTGGATTTTTTATTGGAATCATAGGCCTTTAATGCAGCTTTGAATATGAATATTGAGGTGTCATTGGCTCTGCACAGGTGTTATTCTCTCTTCAGCCTGAAAGCTGCCTTTCTGTTGCTTCTTCTCTGACCTGCTTCTCCTTCCAGAGGAGGAAGCTTTCAAACTAAACCAATTTTGCTTATTTTTTCACAAGGTCTTTGTTAAGACAAGGTAAAAACAAAATTGATTTTCTGCCCAAAAAGTCTTTCAAAGTTCAGTGTTTCCCACACTGTGTCTTCAGTGAGCCTGGGCTGTGCCCTGTAGCCCATGCTTCCCTGAGAAGGCACTAATTCATTCTCCATGTGCCTCCAGTTATGCAATCCTCAGAGGGAAAAGGAGTTCCTTGACACCCTGCTGACCAGTGAGGGCTGCAGTGAAGTGACTGACCACATTTCACTCACTCATTTCGGCTTCTTTTCAACTCCCATATCTGAGACATTAAGACTGTGTATTAAACTGCAGGACTTTGCTTTGTCTCCATTTCTTCTTCAGTCTCTCCTTGCTAATAAAAGATACAGGAGAAAGAATAAAGCACTAAACTTGTGCGATGGGACTGAAGTTGCCATCTAACTGGTGATCAAGCCCCATCTGAAATCTATTTGATGGTTTGAGCTTGGTACTTCTGGAACAGTGTTCCTCCTGTGAAGATATTAACTGTAGAAAAATTTAGCCTGGCAAAGCAATCCCAGTTTCTGCTTGAAAAAGGCCAAAGATGAAGATAATATAGAAGCAGGATTGCTTTCACTCCAGAAAGGGTCTCCAGGGCAGCCTTCACTGGGCTGCTGCAGGGCAGCCAGTCCTGTGCCTGCTCACTCACCTGCAGGGCTCTGCTTGATAGACAAAGTGTGGCTTCAGAGCTTGGGCTTTCCAGGGACATCACAGAATCCCAGAATGGATTGGGTGGGAGGGGACCTTACATCCCACCCAGTGCCACCCCTGCCATGGCAGGGACACCTCCCACTGTCCCAGGCTGCTCCAGCCCCAGTGTCCAGCCTGGCCTTGGGCACTGCCAGGGATCCAGGGGCAGCCCCAGCTGCTCTGGGCACCCTGTGCCAGGGCCTGCCCACCCTCACAGGGAACAATTCCTCATTCCCAAGATCCCATCCAGCCCTGCCCTCTGGCACTGGCAGCCATTCCCTGGCTCCTGTCCCTGCAGCCCTTGGCAATTGTCTCTCTCCATCTTTCCTGCAGCTCCTCCAGGCCCTGCAGGGCCACCCTGAGCTCACCCAAAGCTTCTCCTGTGCAGGTGAGCAATGCCAGCTGTGCCAGCCTTTCCTCCCAGCAGAGCTGCTCCATCCCTCTGCTCATCCTGGTGCCTCCTCTGGGCTCTGTGCAGCAGCTCCAGCTCCTGGCTGTGCTGGTCCAGGGCTGGGGCAGCTCTGCAGGTGGGGTCTCACCTGAGGGGCAGAATCCCCTCCCTGCTGCCCGCGCTGGGCTCAGCCCAGGGCAGGGCTTTGGGGTCCCAGGGCACGGCTCTGCCCCACAGCTCCCCCAGGGCTCTCCCAGGGCTGCTCCAGCTGCTCAGCCCTAGCCTGGACTGATCCCGGGGGCTGCCCCCGACCTGGCTGAACATTTTGTGACATTATTTTTTATGTACATATTCTTAAGCACAATTGCGTATGCATATATTATATATGCATATATATATATATGTGTGCATAAGTGTGTGTGTATATACATATACATATACATATGCATATATATATACACACATATAAAAGTAAAATATTCCCTCCTCCCACAGTTGCCTCATAAGGGGGAAAACACCACCTGGCTGTGACTTGGAAAGTAAATGTCTAATGTCACTTACATCACTGCTAGAGCAGTTCTTTTAATAATGAAAAAAATCTACACCTGATATTAATACACTGTTTGCAAATCTTCATAACCAGAAAGTCCACTGGGTTTGACTTTTTAGCCTAATATATAATTAATATCTTGAAAATTGAATAGGAGCAGGAATGAGTCATTCAGAGTTGGACATTTAAGCCCATTTCTGTGTCTTTTGGATTTCTATGGAAAGCACAGTTCTGTACAATCACTTGTCTTCCTTCAAATGAGCAATGATAATTTTATGTGAATTGTTTTTGCATGCCAGAGTGACCTCAAAGTTCTGGCTGAGCTTCATTGCCAGAAAAGTGCTGAAAGAGGGGACGTTTAAGCACCTGTGCATAAGCGCAGGGTCAGGTCAGTGGTTTCTCCTGCATTGAAAAGTGAAGGTGTCAGAGCTTTATGAACGTAGTACTTGGTGCTGTGGTCTGAAATCAGCTCTGGCTTTTGTGATGTGGGATTGGTCATTGGGCTGCTGACTACCAAGATATTAATGGGAGGACTGCTCCCTAAAATTATCCCTTTGTGTCTAAAAATTGTTTTAGTTTTGCTTCTCCTCTCTAGAATACTGGGACAGGTTTCTCAAAGAAGCTGCATCCCTGGAAGTAATTGAAGGCCATGAGATGAGCTTTAAAGTGCATTCCAACCCAAACTATTCTGGCATTCTGAGATAACCCCAAGAGCACTTGGTGGAATGGGGCAGTAAAAAAGTTCTTTTTGCACTGGGAGCATTAGGAGTGTTTTGAGTGGACTGCTCCCTTCCTCCAGGCTTCCACTGACCGAGCTTGAGACAGGAAATTCCTGAGGTTCATCCACTTGTTCGGGCATCTGAAAGCATTTGCATGAAGCCAGTTCAAGTTAGTGGCAGATTACAGACAAAGTTTTGTAGTTGTGCTTTTGTGTGGAGGTAAAAAACTACACAAGACATTACAGAATAGATCAGACTTAGGAATTAATGGTTACACCTCGGTTTTTGCTGTGTCTTTAAAAAGATTAATAACAAAGGTGAATCTTCCACCATTCCGTGTGAAACTCTGTTGTGCTTCAGAATAAATTTTAAAAACCTGACAAAGTGTGCCAAGCTCAATGGAAACCTTCTCTTGGCTTCAGAGAGTGTTGAGGCAGCTGCTAAATGAAATCTCACCGTGAACCCACAATGTTTCTGCTTTCTTCTTCTTTCTTTTTGTGGGGAGAAGATGGGAAAGGCAAGATGAGTACTAGAGCTCTGCATTGCTGCTTGTGGAGAAGCAAAGCCAAGTGAGGAGCTTGTAGGAGAAACGAAGCAGCAACAGGGCCTGATGAAAGAGTCTCAGAATGAGAGAGCACCGGTGGGACTTTGCATCCTGCAGCAATCCCAGGAGGTCTCTCGACAGGAAGTTCCTGCAAGAGGCAGTGCAGGCAGGGAGAGGGCAGGACCAGGTGTGTCCTGCAGAGCCTGATGCAGCAGGGCAGGGCAGAGCAAGCTGTGCCTCAGCAGAGCTCTCAGGTTTCAAAGGCAGTCTGCTCTAAAAGCTGCTGCTGTGGTTGGGAAGCCCTGTTTCATTGCAGAGAAATCCCTTCAGAAACAAAGTGGAGCATTAACAAATAGCAACTAAAATTTTTGTTCAAAATGTTGCCTGTGGCAAATAAAAAATTGTCTTCTTGGGTAGCTTGCGTTCCTATGTCCAGGACACCCATTTCTGCAGGCTCCTGCTCATCACTGGCTCCTCTCTTGAAGGAGATAAATAATACTGGCCTTTGGAAATATGTGGCTCAATAGCTTATCTTGGTTTCAGAACTTGCTAAAGCTCATGACTGTGTCTGGGATGATTGTTTCAGATATATCCATGTCAATAAGAACTTATGTGAGCTAAAATAACCAATTTAGGAGTGCAGGACTCAGTCATCTTGTTGACAAGCTGCCTTCACAGTAGATATGTTCGCTATTATTGATGACATTTCCAGCAGATCCCAGAACAATGCTAGGTGAGTTCTAAAATTAATATCCCTTTCCATGGTTCATTAGTTTGACTAAGTCTGGATAATAAATGGAGCTGCAAAATCAAAAAAAGCAAACAAATCCCTGCATTTCCTTCCAGATCCAATCCTAAAATTGCAAGTGGGTTGGTTTTTTTGTAGATAATTTGAACTTAGACTGAGGAATCTTTATGGAAGTTCTAAAAACAGCATCCTCATTTTTCTTTTCACTTTCATAAGCCTACCGAGTCCCAATCAGAGTGATAATTAAAATGTTGAAATGCAATGAAATAATGTCTGTGAAGTGTTTCTAAGCAGAAGCAGAGCTCTCTTGCAAGATTTCAGTTCAGTTCTGCAGACCCAGAGGATTTAGCTGTTTCTGATAAGCCTAGATAAGCCCTTGGACTTCTGAATGCCCGAACTGCAACTCTGAGCTTGTTGAAGTTTACTTACCAGTGAATTTTGTATTTAATTTAGTATTGTCTTATCAGCTGTCTTTGTATAACTTTCCTTCCTCCTCTCCCCTTCAATCCCCCTCAAAATCCTACCTGACATTTTAAACTCAAATCCCACTTAAATATTAGCACGCTCAAGAAAGAAATTATAGATCAATATATTTTTAATTGCAGTCTACAGACCCTGGTAAAGATCAACAACCATATTGAGCAACAAAGGTGTTTAAATTACTCACAAATTAAATAGATTTAGAATTTTGGAGCAAATAGCTTCACCCTGTGAATATTTAGTTGCTAAATAAGTAGTTCAATTGGAACCAATGTAGGCTTGACATATATAATTGTACTCTTACAACACTAATTTCTCTTACTGTATTAAATACAATCTTTTAATTAGACCAAGACTTCCAAGTAGAAGGATCATTGCTGGTTATTTTATAATAACCAAGATGCTTGAATAGTTCTAATTATTTCCCAAGCATAATATCTGTGATGTGATGTTCTTATTGAAATTTGGGATAATTCTACAAAACGGTAAAATTATATTTTTAAGAGACTGATATATGCTTGCTAGTCTGTACTGAACAATGCTTGTCACTTTGGATTTCAAAATGTTTAAAGGTAATTATATGTATCTTGAGCTGTACTGAAAAAACACATAATTACAAGTTTGCTTCAGGGCCATACAACATGTGTGTTTTGTTTTTAAACTCTTCACCCTACAAGATTTGTAATGGTCCAACACCTCATGGGATTTGCCTGCCTTTGTTAGCTGAGTAATCCTTGGTGCTACATGAGCTTGGAAAAACATTCCCAGGTCTGTGACCGGAGCAAATCCAGACTCCTGGAGTTCAGGGCAATGCCCCTTGTGTCAGTGATTTTGGAACATCTGATTCCATACTAGAACTGACCTTTCCTTATTAACATTTGATTCCGTAATTACTTGATATTTAATCTTCTCATACCATTGGGGAGGGGATGGAAAATGATAATTTTCTGTGGGACAAAACCTGGAAGTTCCAATCAGTTTGATATTAAGTTTCTGCAATTTCAGATGTGAAATAATGTGGTTTAATTATTCTGTCGTTTAAAGTGGCCTTTCACTTCAGTCCAATGTAGTTTCCATTCCCTATTGAATTCCTGGGGTACTTTTAATGTTCTGCTCCACACTCTTAAATGAAGTCATATCAGGAAATAAGAACCTGTGTGTTTCTAACCAGCAAGTTGCATGTGTAATTTGCATTCTTAATTGAATTTAAATACGAGCATGAAGGATTTGTAAGCAAACATAAAAACCTGGCCAGAAGAGATGGTGAAAAAAATGTAAAAGTAATGGGCTTATATAACATCTCAAATTCAAGATTTAGTGTGAGACATGTGCCTGCTCTGAGCAGGACTGGGGGGTGAGGTGGTGCCAGGTGCTCCTGTGTCTGCAGGGAGCCCAGCCCTGTGCCCATGATATTCTGTCTCCCTAAAAGAATATAAATTGTATAAATTGGTCACTGCATTCTTTTGCCCATGGAGGATTTTTACAGGACTTGATATGTGAGGGTAGTTCTGATAAATACTGTAAGACAAAGATTTATGCTCGGAAAAGTGGTGAAGGGAAATTTCTGCTCTGATTTTCATCTTCACTTTGAAAGGAGAGGGGAATGTTCTCTGAGCACAGACAGCTTGGAGAGCTGCATCTTTCCCCCTCAAGCTGTGCATTTAAAGGGCCTTAGGAGATTATATAAAATATGTTGACAGTTTGTGAAACACAGCAATGCTGCAGATTCATCTGCCATGTAGACAAATCTTTATTTGCAACAATTATGAAGTCATTATAGCCAGGCAAGCTTAAAAAGCTGTGGAGTTCTCACTTATTGTGCCTGTTCAGCTGAAATTATTAATTGCAAATTGAAGTTTCTAGAACTCCCACCTCAGAGGACTGGAAGCAGCCCTTCAGACTCCTTGGTGAACCATGTTGGTCTAAATTCAGAGTGAAAACATGTTGCAACTATAATGTTATTGATTCTTTATTGCAGGTATTAATCTTTTCCTTTAGCAGTAAATAGCAAACATAGAGGCAGGGAGAATAGGATGTGCTTCCCAATGGAAAACTGAGTAATTAAATTTTGAACTGTAACTACTGGATGTGTATACTTCATATGAATGCCCTGCTTTTACCATGACTTTTTTTTCCAGCAAAATCCAAGCTGTATTTTAGGTAGAAAAGAGTGAACTCCCTTAGTGTACTTACAGATTTTTACTCAACTTATGACTTTGGGAGGCTGATTCATATGATATTCAGTATCCACTAGGAAAAGAATTGGTTAAAAGCAGGATGGAGGCAGGAAACAGGACTTTTTTCTGTGTATGGGTGTAAAACCAGAAGAAAAGTGAAAAACAAATATAGGGCAGTAGGATTTTCAGAGAACTGCAGCCTCTGCTTAGATTTCATTCGCATTTAGGCTGAAAAGAATGTTTGTACTCATTTTCAAAATTGCTCAGCACTTTCCAAATTCACTCTGAGTGATCTGAGCTCTGTGCTTCTGGAAATCCAGGCACTTATTTTACCTTAAATATGGACAAGAGACCAATTATAGCTCTTTTATTTTAGCCTGGGCCTAAGTGCACTTTATACTATGATAGCATATTCAGTGAATCTCTAGTTCATGGAATATATTTTTCTCTCCCTTAAGACATTTATAGGATCGATTTAGAGGCTCAGCCTGGCGGGATGGTGTGAATTGCCCTGAGCTCACTGCAGCAGGTGGGTTTTGGGAGCCTCTGCAGGGTGAGCAGTGTCCCAGCCCTGGCACTGGCCCTGTCCCTGTGCTCCCCTCAGGGAGGGATGGCCACCGTGCCCCCTGTCCCTGTGCTCCCTTCAGGGAGGGATGGCTGCGGTGCCCCCGGCCCTGTCCCTGTGCTCCCCTCAGGGAGGGATGGCCACGGTGCCCCCTGGCCCTGTCCCTGTGCTCCCCTCAGGGAGGGATGGCCACGGTGCCCCCTGTCCCTGTCCTCCCCTCAGGGAGGGATGGCCACGGTGCCCCCTGGCCCTGTCCCTGTCCTCCCCTCAGGGAGGGATGGCCGCGGTGCCCCCTGGCCCTGTCCCTGTGCTCCCCTCAGGGAGGGATGGCTGCGGTGCCCCCGATCCCGTCCCTGTGTTCCCCTCAGGGAGGGATGGCCACAGTGACCCTGTCCCTGTGCTCCCCTCAGGGAGGGGAGGCCCATGGCGTTGCCCCATGGCCCTGTCTCCCCTCAGGGAGGGATGGCCGCCGTGCCCCCTGTCCCTGTTCTCCCTTCAGGAAGGGATGGCCGCGGTGCTCCCTGTCCCTTTGCTCCCCTCAGGGAGGCATGGCCACGGTGCCCCATGGCCCTGTCCCTGTGCTCCCTGGAGGGAGGCATGGCCACTGTGCTCCCTGTCCCTTTGCTCCCCTCAGAGAGGGATGCCCTCAATGCCCCATGGCCCTGTCCCTGTGCTCCCCTCAGGGAGGGATGGCCGTGGTGCTCCCTGTCCCTTTGCTCCCCTCAGGGAGGGATGGCCGCAGTGCCCCCTGTCCCTGTGCTTCCCTCAGTGGGGGATGGCCTCAATGCCCCATGGCCCTGGCCCTGCTGCCCTCAGGGAGGGGAGGCCCATGGCCGTGCCCCATGGCCTGCCCAGCAGACGATGCAGCAGCCTGGGCTCCTGCCTTCCCGTGGGACTCGGGGCGTGCTGTCCTGGCCTGGCCTCCAGCTGGGCAGGGCTGCTGTAGCTGGGGCTGGAAACGGGCTCTGGCTGTGCGGTGGGCACCGAACGTGACCTAAAATCTCTGTGGGGCAGGAGGAGTGGTGGCACATTTTAAGAAAGTGTAGCTGGGGAGATTTTCTCCATTATGATTGACAGATTAAGGACATCTTTACCTTTCTGATAGTGCTGGAACCAAGGCTTTGCACTGGGGATGTGACACAAAGGTGATGACTGACAGCTGGATTTACTTGCCCGTTTAATGAGGCCTCATTGACAAGGCCTTCTGCAGAGCAATCCCTGTGTCACTGCTGCTCCTTATGCCCAGGAACAGGTGGTTTCTTTATGGAAATGTCCAAACTATTTATTTTTTAAAAATTTTATTCTCATTTGTATTAGAAATGTGGGGTTCAGGACTGATTTTTGTCTGAAAACCTGGGTCAGGCTCTTCTGGAGCCAGATTTAGCTTCTGCTCTGTGCTGTTTCCTTGCCATGGCCTGAGGTTTTCCTCTCTATCAGCTGGACAAGACAGAATCCCATGACACATCTGGCTAAAGAAATCTGTGAGAGACTATTTACAAAGCCCTGGAGTGCCAGGACAAGGGGGAATGGCTGCCAGTGCCAGAGGGCAGGGCTGGGTGGGATCTTGGGAATGAGGAACTGTTCCCTGGCAGGGTGGGCAGGCCCTGGCACAGGGTGCCCAGAGCAGCTGGGGCTGCCCCTGGATCCCTGGCAGTGCCCAAGGCCAGGCTGGACACTGGGGCTGGAGCAGCCTGGGACAGTGGAAGGTGTCCCTGCCATGGCAGGGGTGGCACTGGGTAGGATTTAAGGTCCCTTCCAGCCCAAACAATTCTATGATTATGATTCTGTAAAATGTAGAACTACCACTCTGAAAGTAGCCTGGAATAATTTTTTTTTCTTCATCTTCCTCTATCCCAAGGAATCCACATCTTGCAGTGGAAGAAAAAGAAATAGTGATCCTCAATACAAATTTGTGGTTTCAGTGTGAATAATTGTGTTTATTGGATGAATACAGTGTGACAAGGGAGTTTCCTGATGATAAATTTGTTCTGAGATGGGAATAGATGTGTGAGAGAGAAGGGGATGCAATCTACAAATCATCTCTTTAATGATTAAGACAAATCCCAGGTTGCCCAGAGGATGGCCATAGGGAAAGGGAAAATGTGAGTTTATGACAAAACCCTGAGCCATGCCAACAAAACACTCATCTATATCTTTCTGGTATGAAATTTGGGGAGTTTCTGCTTTCAGAGACACACCAGTGTTTTGCACGCATTCCTCTCTGAAGGAAATAAAGGCTTGTTAAGCTATTTAGAAACCCAGAATTCTCTGCATATGAAATGTCTGCATTTCTTTACAGCTCACTTTTAATCCCTAAGTCAAGAAGTCTTTAACACAATGCCCTGCCTGCATGCAATACAAATGAGGGAAGGCTGTGTTTGAAGCTTTTTGTACGGACAAAGCATAATAGCACTGACTGTGGTGGTAGAACACATCATTTATTTTGCATGTTATGCAGCATGTTAATGTTCACTGGAGCTGGGATTGACTGCTCAGTTTGAGCAAATGCACAATTTTCTGGATCAGAGTCAGTGATTGTCCAGCCCACACCTTAGGGATTAGTTCATGTTAATTGTGTGGGCAAAATACAAGGATTGCTCCTGGACTGGGTTTTCTTCTCGTCTCCTCTAAACAGTGCTGTGAATGAGGATTTCTGGCTCCCATGGCATAGGGAAAGAGAGTAGGGTGAGATGGAATATTGGGAATGAGGAATTGTTCCCTGGCAGGGTGGGCAGGCCCTGGCACAGGGCAGCTGTGGCTGCCCCTGGATCCCTGGCAGTGCCCAAGGCCAGGCTGGACACTGGGGCTGGAGCAGCCTGGGGCAGTGGAAGGTGTCCCTGCCATGGCAGGGGTGGAATGAGAAGATCTTTAAGGTCCCTCCAAACCCAAATCATTCTGTGATTTTCAAAAATCCCATGTTTGCAAACATTATTTTGAAGCTTGACATATCAAAGTACAAAATGAGTGAATTTAGCAGCAGAAACTTTGCTGATTTATATATTGTTTTCATTCTAGTTTGGCACTTTTTGTTCCTCTCCACGCTTTCCATTTTTAGGCTGAGATTCTGTAGCGCATGTCAATATGTGGGAGTTCCCTTAAAACCTCCTCCTCACAGTGGTCTTGGTTCTTCATGTGGAGATGGGGAGCCAAATGCAGGGAACTGGTGCCAGGAATGAGGGCAGGGTGTGCCTCTGCTGCCCTGCAACCGTGCAGGATGGCAGCTCACACCTGGCTTTTCCTCCGGTGCCAGGGAATGCTCCCAAAGCTGCCCTGACGTGTGATGGATGGGCAGAACCAGGGTTCCACCCTCAGCTCTACCAGCCTGCAGAGCTATAAATCAAACTGTGAGCCTAAAAAAAGCCCAAGAGTTTTAGATTTACTCCACATCATCCAAAATAGAGTTTGATTATTTGTAAACAGCTTGTAGAAATGGTGAGCATTTCAGAGTTAGACAAGAAATACCTGAGATATTTTAAAAATATATTTTAAAAATATTTTAGCCATAGGTGAAACTGGCTAATACCTACAGTACTGTATTTTATCATCAAAGTAAATGGGCTTGAAGTCAAATTAGTCACTTATTTTGTTGTCATCTGTGCTCATTCATAGGAAAAAGCCATAGAAATGAAGAAAAATGGTGCTAAAAGGTAATGCTTATTTAAGTAAATGTGTGCTAGTGTATACTTTAGGCTATGCAAATAAGAACTTTGCTGTGTTTGTGCAAAAACATAATCAATACATTTTCTTCAAATTAATTTGTCTTCCTTTAACAGAATATAATGTGTGAGGTATTGGAGGCCTCATGTTTCTGCTTCTGGTTGCGCCAGACCTTGTGTACCTCTTGTGGCTTGGCATGGATTGTTTGGCCTGGAATTTGCTGACCCTTTGAGAAGACATTGGTTTCTTATTTTTTCCAGCAAAGGATGAGCTTAGTGTAATTGTACTAAATTTTATCTTTAGTTTCAAAATGAGTTGTTATTGCTGTGGCAGAGGAAAAAAAGGAGCAGGATCAGGAAATTACTCTGGTTTGAGAGGCATTTACATGTGCCTTTAGGAGTGATACAAGCATCATGAATTACATCTGTCCCGCGTGTTTTCTGTCCCTGAGGGAGGGGTGTGCAGTGGACTGTTTTGCTTTGGTGGGGGTTGTTTCCTACCCAAACAGTCCCTGTTTCTGTGGAAGGAGCATGCCTGGTGTTTGGAGCACCAAGACTGGAATTCCTGCTTCCTCTCCAGGCCTGGCAGAGCCACTGAAGGGAACAGCTCAGTGCCAACGCAGTGACACCACTTTGGAGAGAGTCCTAACAGGGCAATTCTTGTTTAACATTGTGAAAACTCATTTATTCAAAGCATTCTGTAGGGACTTCTCTTGGACATGATTTGGGGGTTTAATTTGTCTTGGTTGCACCAGCAATTACTACATCTACATGGAAGAATTCTGTATCTGGAGGGGACACTGAGCTGGGTCATCACCTGCATCCCAAGGGGACGAGAGGGAGGGAGGGAGGGAAGAAGGGAGGGAGGAAGGGAGGGAGGAAGGAAGGAAGTGGCGGAAGGAAGTGGCGGAAGGAAGTGGTGGAAGGAAGTGGTGGAAGGAAGGAAGGAAGTGGCGGAAGGAAGTGGCGGAAGGAAGTGGTGGAAGGAAGTGGCGGAAGGAAGTGGCGGAAGGAAGTGGTGGAAGGAAGGAAGGAAGTGGCGGAAGGAAGTGGTGGAAGGAAGTGGTGGAAGGAAGGAAGGAAGTGGCGGAAGGAAGTGGTGGAAGGAAGTGGTGGAAGGAAGTGGCGGAAGGAAGTGGTGGAAGGAAGGAAGGAAGTGGCGGAAGGAAGTGGTGGAAGGAAGTGGCGGAAGGAAGGAAGGAAGTGGCGGAAGGAAGTGGCGGAAGGAAGTGGCGGAAGTGGCGGAAGTGGCGGAAGTGGCGGAAGTGGCGGAAGTGGCGGAAGGAAGGAAGGAAGGAAGGAAGGAAGGAAGGAAGGAAGGAAGGAAGGAAGGAAGGAAGGAAGGAAGGAAGGAAGGAAGGAAGGAAGGAAGGAAGGAAGGAAGGAAGGAAGGGAATTTACCAGCAAAAAATATTTTTTCCTTTTCTTGGTGAAGGGCACAAGAAATAAACAGTAGGAGTAAATGTTGATGAAAACAAGTATGGATTGCTGTTATTGCCATTTTTTATTGATTCAGGTGGTGTCCAAACAGACCAGTTAGAATTAGACCCCTCCTGTTTTAGACCCTATAAAAACCAGGATGAATTTCCCAGTTTTTTCTCTGCTGTGTATGCTTTGTCAGTGCACTGCAGCAGAGGGGCTGTATTCCAAACAGAGACAAAGCAGGAAATGTGTTTGTGATTCTGCTCTGAAATCTGTGTGGCTGTGTTAGTTTCTGCTGCTGGGTTCACCTCTGCACAGCACAGAGGCACAGAGGCAGAGCTGCTCTGGCACTTCTCTGTGTTGGCATTATCTGCTCAACAGCAACAGTAATTAGACTAAATTTAGAATGTACAGAGTGATGAATTTAAGTTTTCAAAACAGACTTGTGCTGGAGTTATGCACACAAGAATGCCTTAAATTGAGTATTGAAAGAAAAGAGAAATGGACTAAATCACTTCTAATTTTCTGGTGGGAAAAGACTGTAAAATATGCTAAAGAATACAAATAGGCAGAAAAATCCTATTGTAAGATGGGATTCAGACTTGATCTCATTTCTGGTCCAGCTGTATGACAGGGGAGAATAGAATTTTTATCAGATTTGATACAGTCCTGACTATGTCACTGTGATGCTCGTGCTGTAATAATGAAACAGTTTCCTTTAGTCATCCAGCAGATGAAGAAAGGTTGTGTATTCTTCTAAAAAGAGTCCAAAATATTTTTCTGGGAAATGAAGAGAGAAGTCCAGTCTCATTCAAAGACACTCCTCATATGGGACACCACCTTTTTTGGCTGTTTGTAGGGTTTATTGCACTCATATTTTTAAGTTATTATTATTCTATTGATAATTTGTTTTTCTGTAAGGGCTCAGAATAGATAAAGATGTAGATCAGGCAATGTCCTCTTAGTATTATTTCTATTTTGTTCACAATTTTTCCACCTTTTCATGCAGCAAATTCAAACAGTCACTTGAATGGAACAGAAAGTCTGGATTGCTCCAACGCTGTCTAATACAGAAAAAGTTGAGAAGAATAAGGAAAACTCACCCTTTTTATTTAAGATGCTTCAAATTATAACTGAATTGGTGGGAAAGACCCATCTTTTGGGAGAACCTGTGACTGCAGAACTCCTCAGGGGCAGTGTCTCCACATACAGAGGTCTGTGTGCATTTTTCTACCCCTCCACAATAACCTCTATAAATCATGTCATTAAGAAACTGTCTCAGACTAATAAAAATGGCTTCCATTCTTAAATCACTGTTAGTTTGGAAATCAGAAGAAGTAATGGTCTCGTGTTTCCTGCAGTAGGTAAAGCTGCAAAGCAAACACTGAACAAATGAGGCTCGTGGCTCCTGTTGGCAAAGCCGTGCCAGAGGCTTGGAGCTGGGGAGTGGCAGATCCATCTTCCCTGAAAGGCAATTCCTCGCTGCTCTTTAGGGTAGCAGATATTAAATATTCTTTGTTTTGCCACTCACATCTTTTAAAAGTCATAAATTGCTTTCTCCTGAGTAATTAGGGTAGCTTCAGGTAATAGGGATCTGAATTATGGATCCTTTTATTCTGCTTTTATTTTTGGAGGCAGAGGGGAAGGATGATTTTATTTTACCTTTTTAGAGAAGTAAGGCTTGCCTTACTTGGGGAAGCTGGGGCTGTGAGAAAAACATGCACTATGTCAAAATTTGCAATAACATAATGAGCTCTCATTAACACTGCATTCCACCCAAAAGTTTCCTCCTCTTCCTAATAGCTTTTCATACCAGCACAGTTTCCCCCAGTACCATTAGGGACTATGTATAGTACCTAACTTTAAAATGACAGATCCATTCAAAGACGTGATGCTGAGAGTTTTACTTACCCATTAGCTAAAATAAATACACATTTCCTTCTCATTTCCATGGCCAGCAAAGTAAAGACCCACAATTGCATATTGCTAAAATGCTACGTTTTTCAGCTTTTTTGGAGGGGAAACTTTTTCTAATATACAGATTTCTGAAAATGTGTGTGATATTTAAAGAGAAAATGTTAACTAAATTCTTGCAAGAGCTTTCAACAGGATTTCTATGAGGAAAAAGAAGCCAAAGCCCTAATAATTTGAAAGGGCATTTCAATAAAGATGGGGGTTATACATTTTTTTTTAAGTAGAGTCATTCTAGTTATTTTCTCTCAAACCATCACCAAAACCCCACCAAAGCAGAGGAGTTAAAATTATATTAATCTCCATGAAGACACAGGGACTGCATGCACATTTAGATGGCTGTGGTCTGTTTATTCAGGTCTTGAGAACCACAGAAAATTGAGTTTGCAATGGGGCAGGCAGCATGTGTGGGTGGAGAGTGGATGGGAGTGAAAGGCGAAGTGGGAGAGCGCTGGTTGCATTATAAATGTTTCAGCAGGAGGTATTTGGAATGGCTCCCTCACTCCCATGTTGTGAAGTCAGGAGGGAGTTCTGCTGCATCCCAAATGAGTGCTAATGAAACCTTTATTCTCAGCACCATCGTGGATCCTGCATATGCTACATACGAGGTGGGAAAAACTCAAATTAAGATTGAGGGAGAGGGGGAGCATGCGAGAGAGAGGCAGAAAGGGTTTATCAGCATGAGGTTGGGAGGGGGTGCCTTAGTCACAAAAGCAAAGCTGAATTTATTAGTTCACATTTTTTTCTCTCCCTCTGAGCCCTCAGTCTTGGCACTCGCTGGAGAACAGGGGCTTATGGGCACAGGCTGCAAAAATAGTCTCAAAAATCTATTTTAAAACTCCTTTTCATCTTTCAATAAATACTTTTTTTTTGACAATATATGAGATGGCTTGGGGTACAAAAGTCTTACCAGCACTTGTTTGGAATTTTCTGCATTTCTCACCCCTAATTTTAGTCTTTTGAGTCTTTTGAACTCTCATATCCCAGCCTTGGCCTTTAATCAAGCCAATGGAAATAAAAAACCCCTTCTAAGAAGGAACTCTTCTTTCTCAACCTTCCCTTCTCCACCACTAAACACTTTTTCCCTCTTCCTGGACGTACCATTTGCTCCTCCCTCCCCAAGGCCCAGCACTTGGACCCTGTGCAGTTCTGGGATGGTGAGTTTGGGGTTGTATTCCTGGGGTGATCCAAGGCTGCAGGGGCTCTCCCAGGTTCATGGAATGCTCCTGGAGTATTGCAGCTCATTTGGTAAAAAACACAAAGATTTCTGCCTTTCCAAGGTCAGCACAATTTCCAGTCATGCTGCCTTAGGAATCAATAAGTATTTAAAATACTTTAAAAAACAGCCTAAATCCATAGTTGTGAATCATTTGCCTGGTTTAATGATAGAGAAACATGCACTGTACCATCCTGATGCACCTGCCTGTCTTCACCTCTGCTTTGAGAGATATTAGTGCACCCCTCTCCCTCTGTCTGTGTCATTCTGTTTGACCTGTCTGGGGCTGTAGGAGCAGAACAAACAGCAGCAGTGGGAGCTTTTAATGCAGTGGCTGAATTCTGATTTTCCTACTGGAAATCGGCAGAAACAGTCTTTAATAGAGGTGACCTTAGTTACACTTCAAGATAGGCAGTTCCAGAGGGAGGGGAGGACACTGAAGTATGAAGGGTTTGTGGTATTAGTGACAGGAAAAGCAGTGCAAGTGTTTTATTCCTCATTAAGGTCATCTGGTCATTATGTTCTTGCATCTATTCACTCAGAGCCTTGGAAGCAGAAACTCTTTCAGATTCCACAAGGAGGGGTCAGGTGGCATGGAGGAGGATTTTTCTTCCCATGCCTTCCCCTCTTCCTGACCTGATGCTTTCTCTCAGCAGGAGCAATTCCTCACCTGGCTTTCTCCTGTGTGCCCAAATGAGTGCTCTAATTACACACCCTGCCCTCCCAAACCATTCTTTATCTACAAAGGAAAAATAAAAAGCAGATAGGAGGTCCAGAAGATTTGTGCCTATACCCAAAAAAGCTTCACCTTCTTTTTTTTTTTGTTTTATTATGGTTGTTTTTCTTGAATATATTTTCTCTGATTCATGGATAACAGGGAGAAAAAAATTCAAATAATGGAAAAATAAATGAAAACTATTCTTGCCATAAATCTTCCTTTTTCTCTATTTACTGGAACAGAAAATTGGCTGGAAGTTGAAATGTAGTGTGTATGTGTGTATTTGTGTGCCTCTGAACCTCCCTTTCCAATGTAAGTAGTGACATTTTCCTAATTTCAGTTTATATAAAAAAGGCTTTGCATGACTTTGATTTTCATAACATGAAGGTCAAACAATTCAGAATAGAAACAATAATATTCTTTAGAAATTGACCCATGAAACTGTATTTAAGTTGGGTCTGGAAAACTGCCCTTCAAAGCTCCTTCCCAAGTAAACTTGCAATGACATTTCAAAAACAGAACGTGGGCACCAGTAGCTGTGGGGAATTTTTGGATTGTTTCTACTAATTTGGACACCACACACAAAATACCTGTTACACAAATCAAAGTCCAGTAATTTACTATCCAGGAACCTGATCTTGTAACAGCCAACATGCTGAGAAACGTTTGAGGATATTCAGCTCAGCCTTATATACGTTCTCTATTGCTTTTTCTATTACTTTGATTGCTGATCTTACTTCCCAAGGCCTTTAACAATGAGAGGGATAAAGCTGCTGCCCTGTTAAGGCACAAGGCATTGAAATATCAGAGTAATTTGATGTCAAAGGGGTCATTCAGTTGGGAATTAAGGTTTCATCATGGTTTTATATCATTTTTTTATTATTGTTTGTCATGAAGAAGCAAAGCGTGGTATTGCCTACCTGGACTCGGTTGTTTGGGAAGGTGAATGTCCTGTCTGTGTGGATGTAACACCTGTGTCTGGTAACACCTGGTATTATATTGGTATTATATTATAGGCGTGGGTGAGGGGGGAATGGGGCTGGACAGAAAATGGGAAAGAAAGAAGTCTTTAATTAACCTTCTTTGGATATTCTTTGGCCTTTGCTTTGAGCTCTCTTCTCTGTTGTAGAATATTACCTGAGTACATAAATATAAAGAGTACTTTCTGAATATGTTAAATAATGTGTTGGGAGCATGCAAATCCCCACAGTGATGGAGATCTGGTGAGGGATAAAAATCCCCATTTCTGACGGGCTGTGCAGGGGTGTGGAAGGGCTCACATGCAGAGAAAGCTCTGTGCTGACAGCACAGGGAACCCAGAACACCCAATTCCTGGGGGAACTTTGCTTCATAGCAAAGTGGTTTTGCCTAGTACTGGCCTAGTGATTCTGTGTGTGCAGTGCCTGGATCCTGGGGAAGAATTTCCTGGCATCAGCTCTCATTAGTGATTATCTTCCTGCTGCATGCTAGATAGAAATTCAAAAGCTCTGTTGAATATCTGGTGGATTGTTATTTAATATATATGTATGTATGTATGTATTTAAAAGTAAAGTGTAGCCGTGGGTGAATCCATGAGTCCACTGGCCCTACAAAGACATATCCATGTCCATACCACCCCACAGCTGTCCATGTTTTATTTTTAACATTTTGGGAGTGATTTCACCATGAATCTTCTACTTTTTGCCCTCTGGATTGGGTTATTTAAATACAGATCTGACTAAATTTCCTTTTTATTTTTTCCCCCTCTGCATTTCTAAATGTTTTCAGGCTGAAAACATTATGCCACGATTTCTAGAGGAAATACCATGTATTGATCTGGAGTCATGTGGTCTGTTGTAGCTGACATTGTTTTATTGCCTGGGTTTAATGGTTTTTATTGGTTAAAGCTTTTAGTCTCAAGGCCCAGCAGTTACAAGGGAGCAGTGAGTGTCTTGTGGCTGTAGGAAGGGTATTAACCTGTCTGCTTTAACTGCCAGCTCATTCCTCTGGAGGCATCCTGTTTGTCAGATCATTTTTCAGCTGTGCCACACAGGCCTGGGAGTGATGGTCATTCTCTCTGTAACAAGTTCTTTAATTAATTTATAGATGGGACACTGAGGAGTTCCATGTTGCTGCTTACTATTGTTATTACTTTTAAAATAAATTTTGGTTAAATCTTTGTTTTGCCAATGTTTGGTATGTTTCATGGGAGGGTTTGTTCTGCATTGGATAAAATCTTGTTATGAAGAAGCTCTGAGGGTGACAGGGGTCTGCTCTGGTTTAGGTGTGAGCACAGCAGGACTGGAGGGATGGTAGGAGCCAGTGGAATTTCTGTTGTTGTTACTCCCAGCTCAGCTTCCAGTTGCTTTCAAGACTTCTTGGAGCCAAGGCAATCCCAGTGTTATCCCATGGTTTGTGTGAAGATGGATTGTGAGGACACCTCAAACTTTCCAAGGTTCCAGTTTCCCAAATTTGGGGCTGCTCAGCCTGGAGAAGAGAAGGTTGCATGGAGACTTCACAGCGCCTTCCAGAAGGAAATTGGAGAGGGGCTTCTCATCAGGAATTGGAGTGACAGGACAAGGGGGACTGGGTTCACACTGAGGGCGGGGCTGGATGGGATCTTGGGAATGAGGAATTGTTCCCTGGCAGGGTGGGCAGGCCCTGGCACAGGGTGCCCAGAGCAGCTGGGGCTGCCCCTGGATCCCTGGCAGTGCCCAAGGCCAGGCTGGACACTGGGGCTGGAGCAGCCTGGGACAGTGGGAGCTGTCCCTGCCATGGCTGGGGTGGGATGGGATGAGCTTTAAGGTCCCTCCAGCCCAAACCACTGTGTGATCCTATCCTCAGGTAATTTTTCCTCTCCTCCAGAGCTGGAGCTCCTCATTCCTGGCTGTCCCTCAGAGCTGGGTCCCCAATGCACAGAAGGAAACTCCTGGAGCCCCAGCTGGGATGGAATCCCTGAAGATCCAGCCCTGAGAGGAGCCAAGGGCAGCTCCTGTGCCTGGAAAACATCACTGAGGTGAAAAGCAGGGAAGGCTTTTTTCAACTTTAGTTTTCTGCCTCCTTGTAGCTCCTGTCAGTCACCTTTATCAGCCCAGGGTATTTATAAGGCACATATCACCTCAGGATCTAAACCTCCCATGGAAGACAGTCTAGATAAAATAACTTTGTGGAATAATGAACTGACAACTGCAGGGTGTCCTCCAATGGGAATTCACTCGGGACAATGAATACATCCCACAGCATTTAACTGCTAATATATAAACCCAATTGTAAATATTTATACTCTACACTATAACAGAGAGTTTTGGCAATTGTCCATAAAATCTTGATATTTTGAGACAAGCAGAATTTAATTTTCATATATTTCATGCAACTATATTTTTAATCAGTTTTCTACTGAATTGCGTGCTGAACTGCAGCAGGAGTAAAGTAAATATTAATGAAAATACATTTGAAATAGTATTTTAATTATTAAGATGTGCTGAAACATTATATATACAGAAATATTCATGGCTAAATCCTAAACTAATACTGCAAGATAAATTTCCAGAGCCTCAATTAGCAGATGACCAGTGGAAGAATGATAGGTTTGGAAGAGTAAATGTTTTCCTGTAGGTATGAGGTGTGATGGGTAGAAGCATTTTTGAGAATGTTGCTGAGGTATCACTGAAATGTTACTTTCTGCAGCACTAAAATTCATCACCAGAATTCTATTGCTCTTTTACTTAACTTGAATTACAGGGAGAAGTATTTCAATTTATCTCTAATAAAATACCTGGCAATCATTATAGTGGAAACCGGAATTATTCAGAAGATGGAGGTTACTTTAAGAGGAATATGGTAGGAGTAAATTAAAGAATTCTTATCACATTCTAGTGAAAATGCTTAAAAACCCCTTAAATGTGCATGCTTTAACCAGAGGTTCTGGCTCATAGCTCTTAATTGTGCTCAAAGCTGTTCCCAGAAGTGCTGAACTCTGGATTGATGTATCTGTAGTAAATATACAAATAAGAAATAAGGGCAATTTATTTAGTTAAAGTCTAGAAATTAAGAGAATTGAAAACAAGTTAGAGATTTCTCGGGTTTGCTGTTATTAGAAAAGTAAAAACTGTGGGGCTTGGAGGAGGTTTTTAGTCGCTCACATTGAGTCCATTTCATATATTTGGGTGTTCTGCAGGTAAAAATACTGCCAGTCTCTTGAGAGAGCTTCAATTTATCCTATCTCATGAGCTCTAAATCTGAAAAGGTGACAAAAATGGCTGTTTCAATGAGTTCTTTCAGAGTGTCATGCCAGCCCTAAATCGAGACCATCTATTACACATGCACTGTGCTCTGAGCAAGTAGGAAACATGTTCTGATCCCAGAAAAAAGTTCAGTATTTTTCATCTGGAGTTGGTTTACTGTCAGCAAAAAAAAAAATCAAAACCAAAACAAAAACCCAGCCATGGATGCAGTTGTGTATTTATGAGCAAGTTTTATCTCTAAACAGATTTGTAACTAAAAACAGAAATATCTTTTTATGGGAGACAGCTGGTTGGGAGATTAAAGAAACCCAACAAGGGAGGGGAGTTCAAATTAACAAACATTCCTAGACAAGGAATGCCTGTAAGCATTAGCAAGCTTTTAGCTTGCGACCTAAAACATATCTAATCTCATCCATGGGGCTGCACTGATGGCTTCCACTTGGTCATTTGCTGATAAAGAAACCTTTGAAAAGCCTGGGGTGGAGCCATAACTCTTGGATGTCTTTAAGTATCAGACAGACCTCAAAAATCTGTCAGGCTAAAAATTTCCAATTATGCCATGGGTGTCATGGAGTTAAACCTCAGAGAGCTTTGCTGGTAGTTTTTGTTGGGACACACTGCTCTGAGTCTTCAGCAGCTTCCCTGAAAACTTCCAGATCCTGGAGCAGAGCTTTGTCACCAGAGATGGATTTTTTTCCTAGGGAAAGCAGAATTGTCTCCCTGAAGAGCCAAATATCTGAAGATGGGCAGGCAGGAAGCAGCTTGTCCACAGTGTGTAAATCAGAATGTCACATCAGTAACTGAACCCCCTTTTTGTCACAGGAAACTGTGCAGGACAATGTGTGTGATGTCCCTGTTGGTACCAAGGTGCCTCCTGGGACTGGAGTCCTCAGCACATTTTTGATGGGATGCAGAAAGGCAGCTCTGCAAAACAAGGCCATTGTTCTGTGCAGAGAGGCTTGAATAGCCAGACCTTGAGTGATTTGATAAATCTCGTTGAACTTTTCTCAGAAAGTATACAGCAATGTGTCAGTTAAAAATAGTTGGAGTATGCCTGTGCATATTGTATTCTGTCTTTGCTTGTTTAAATATTATTATTGGGAATGCTGCCAGTCTCCAACAGAACTATTGCTTGTTTTTAAATCAGCATTGTTACATTTGGAATTGTGTTCTTCCTTCAGTCTGGTTGGTTTTTATATGATTTTTCAAGTTCGTCTTATAAGGGCACATCTTCTGCTGGAGGAATCCAGCTCAGATTTACTGTCTTCCAATTGCACCAGAACAGCCTTATCTATGCTCAGAAAATTCCCAGAAGTATTTAGGCCAAGGAGAGAACCAAAGTACCAGCTTACTTAATACCAACTGCTTTGAAGCCTTTTTTTTTTTTTAATATTATTTTTTAAGCTTTACCCAATGCATGACTGTGTTTTTGTGCTCTATCTCATAAATATCCCCTAAAAATTGAAGGGTGGAAAATCCTGTTCTCAGTGCAGTTAGTTAAGTCCAAGTTTCCCAGTATCCATATTTTCACCTCTTCTGCTTGACTTGTTTACAAAGCCCAAGTTTGCTCTAAAAGATTGAAGAGAATAAGGGAAATTATAATTAACTCTGATAATTAATATGTGTATAAAAGGAGCAAAATGGCCAGGATGGGACTTTTTATGTCACCGGGAAGAACTTGGAGAAAAATTTGAAGGAAATTTGTATTTGTGCTTGACCTCAGCTCCCTCAAAGAGCTCCTGAGTACTGATATTTGGCCACAAAATGTGGCTCAATGCAGGGGATGCAGGTGGAGATGAAGAGAAATGAGTTGAGCTACTCAGTACCCTGATTTCTTGTCTGTGTTTCTCTTCTGTGATGTTATTTCACCTGCTCTGCTCAGATTCCAGGTGCTACATGGAGGATAATTTATGTCTGATATCCATATTTCTCAGCAGAGATCTCTTTGAAGACTTGCAAAATCAAATCTTCCTAAAAAATATTCAAACTAATTTGGGTGTTGTCCTCACCACAAATAGGCTCTGGGCCGTTTCTGGTTATTGCCTTTTGGATAGAACAATAAACTCTGTGAATGATGAAAAACACACAAATTAAAATTTAAAGGGGAAGAGTTGTAAAATCCTTAAACTGTGTTTTAGAGAATCAGAGATCCAGTGGAGAGTTTTTGTTTGTTTCCATTGGGTTATTAAGAAATGTTTAGCTACTTAGATATATTTTAAAGATATTTTGTTCCCTGCAGGATTGGGAGTTAAACATTTTAGGGGTTAAATGTGGAATTTTAGAGCTCTTCTATTTGCTTTTTAAAGTGGATTGAGTGCAGGTGCCTGTAGCAATTTATGCTTTCACCTTCCTTGTTGCAATTATGTACATACATTACCAAATCAGAATCCTGCCTCTGAAAATCTGTTTCTTTCAGTGCTTTGTGAGAGTATCATCAGTTTAGATCTTTCTCACACATGTTCCTGATTATATCCTAAAGAGGAAACACTTTTCAAATTCATAAGTTAAAAAAAAAAGGAAACTGTATCTGATTCTTGAACCCAAGAAAGTAATATGAGAATCATTCTATTTTGACTGGAATTCTTCCTTCATTATGTGCAATTCTAATCTAGACCACATTTTTATTACCCTCAAAGTGACATTCTTTCAGCATGTGCTCGGGTGGAGAGCTACAAAAAGATTTAAATACATCCTGACGGCACAAACTTCTTTTACATAAAAATAGTATTGGTGATTATCTATTCCATATATTTATGCTGGGAATTTTTCCCAGTTTTCCAGCCATAAAAATTGGGGTGGAAGGGATCCATGCATTGTTTGATGCATTTTTCTTCTGTACAAAGATATTTGCTGGATGTTTAGAAATTCAATTTGTTGGTATGGTGGCTTTTTCTGGGTTTTGTTTTGTTGATTTTATTTCTTTCATTTGTATTTATGCCACATTAAGTAATTTTGGCAAGTCACATCTTCTAGATTTCTGTAAGAGCTCACCTTGAATGCATTCTGGTGCATTCTTTTGTCCAGAAATAAAGTGATTTTGGATTGGAAAAAAGTCAAAATGGGTTATTTTTCATAAAAATACATAAACTAAACCTTTCCTGTGAGCAGCATTCACTTTTGCGGTGTGAATGGCCTCTGATTGACTACTCCAGACCATTCACCCCCTTTGTTGGAATATTCATATTGAAAACATCAGCCATAAAATCATAAGGGAGCATATGCAATATGTATTTACACACATTGTATGTATGTTTAAATATATATTACAAAAATATATGTATTTATATTGTATATATAATGTTAAACTGTATGTATTTATTTTTTTTTTAATTAATAGATCTCTTTTGCCATCAGTTTTTTTCTCCATAACAAAAAAAAAAAAAAAAAAAGAAAGAAAATCAATTAGAGAACAATAAAAAAGGTGAGTAATGGACCACATGAAGGAAATTCCTCCTGCTGCACAGGCATTTATGAAGATGTGCATGTGTATAGAGCTCAGAGAGCAAGTAAATAAAAGTATTTTTAATTTCAGGATTGGCTGGAACCATAAGATTATCTGTTTGACCTTTTCTGTGCAATAACTCTTGCCCTTTTCTGTGCTGGGCCCGTGATGTGAGGGAGGCAGCAGCGCTTGAACAAGGGCAGCACCTCAATGGGAGAAGATGAAGGTTCCTTTCCTTAATTACTGCTGTGTTCAATTAGCCAGCACAAACCCATGCCTGGTTGGGATTTGTCTGATTTCAGCATGGTTTGTGCCAGGTGTGTTTAGGATTTCCCCAGGAAAGTTTTCTGTCTGTGAGCTCACCATGTTTGCCAGAGAATTCACACTGTAAAATCAGCATTGTCCCGTCACATCCTCCAGTTGTCACTGCAAGTCCCCGTTGTCACTGTGACATGAAGAACAGTTGGTTGGTGCAGTTCTAGTTACAAACCAGCCCTTAAATTCCAGTGTTTCCCTGTCTTTGTGCAGGGGCTGGTCAGGATAAAGCTTCCCAAGTCACCTCTTTGTGCTGTCTCATCTTCTGGGGCTCACACCATTTTCAGCAAGTGCAATCAGTTTAATTTAATTTCCTAATAGCATTCCTGTGAGTGAAATTCATGGATTTCCTTAAAATGAAGAGCCAGCAGAAAGATTCTTATTTAATTTCAGTTTGACTTCTCTGCAGCTTGTTTTAAATGCTAATGTTAATATCTTTAATGCTTTCCGGCATTTTTGCTGGTACTTTCTCAGTAGCCATAATACTTAGAGTTATTAGTTCTGTTAAGGTGATGTTTATGCTCTGCAGAACTGAAATCATAAAAGTCCCTGGTAATAGGTAATATAATAGGATATCCAGAATTACAACAAAACTGAGTAGTAGGTGTGTTATTTTTTAATTTCAGCTTGTACTTTTTCCCCTCTTTGGCAGGGCCACATCAGCACCAGTGTTCTGGCACATTTGTGTCACCCATCAGTGAGAAGCCCAAAGACTCTGATTGTTGAAGCATACAGTGGACTGAAGGATTGCTGTTATGCAAACAGGTCTAGAGTTCTGCACAAATCCAAAATAAGTCTTTGGCAGGAAGATGGAATTCTGCTGGGGGTCTCACTGCCTGGCACTGAAGTGTTTTTCAGATTTTGGGAAATAATTAGCACCAATAGAAAGCAACTCAAATAGCAGGGAATATAGCCTTATCATGCTGGAAATATTAAGAAGTGATGTTAAAAAGAAGAAAACCACCTGAGATTAATACCAAAAGCAAGAAGATTATAGAGTATGCTATGAAATTATTGCTGCTGCTTAATGGTTACTTTAATGATGAGCTGAAGGTTAAATAAGAGTAGTAGTAAAGCGGAAAGAAGGAAAAGAAGCTGAGACAAAGATGAAAAGATAAAGTGGAATAATTTTATTGATAGCCTGGATCAATTTTATTCCCCGGGAGACTTTATGAGATATCCTGTCATTGTCCATAATTATCTCCTGCTAGTGGAACAGCTTTTTCTCTCCTCTCACAGCCAGCTCTGCATCTACAACATGCAATCCAACTTATTTCTCTGTCATATTCTTCATTCGAGGCATAACAACATGGAAACATTTCATTTTTTCACAGCGTTTCCACTGCTGTTTTTCCCAGTGAATTTTCCCTGATAGAAGCACTGTGCTGTCCAGCAGAAGTCCCAGGTGTGTAACCTGTGGATGCTTTGGGGTTGGGTTGGTGCTCTGTATTGTGGTGAGCAAGCCAACACCACCACGTCACAGATGGAGTCAGACTGACAGGAGATTTTAATCAGAATGTCTAAACCAAACATTCCTTCACTGGATGTTTGAGTGTGTGTTCTGGTGGATATTTTAGTCTTTATAAATCCCTTAGTGCTGTTAAAGTTGGAGAGGTTTTTGGCTTCCTCTGGGGAGTCTGTGCTAAGACTTTATTGAGTACAAACCCTCAAGATGCTGTAGAAGGTTTGAATTATGACTTGTGGGGCTGTTTATTCTCATAAACGAGTCCTTTCATACAAGGGAATTCAGAGGAAGAAAGTGGAGATGACACAGCTTTTCCAGCTCCACAGGCTGTGTATAATTCAGGTCCCAGCATGGCCTGGCCAGAAGGATGGAGGAAAAATGGAATTCTGTAACCCTGGATAAGTGACTTAAGCTTATCTGGTTTGGAATAAGTATTTCAGCTGAAATGGGATTGACATTTTAAGGTGAAGATCAGTTCCTTCAGTATTCTTGAAGCAGGAAGATCAGGTGGAAAAGCCAAAACAGAGCCCAGTATCCCCACCTTTTGTGCTATGGAGAGCTCAGTAAAGGTTAGAACAAAAGGAGTTATGGCTGTGTAAGAATTTATCCCCAAATCCTGTGAAACACTGACAGGAAAAAAGAAAGCTAGAAGGATCTGGTGTTTCTTTCTGCATTCCACACCCCATTACCTTTATTGTCCGCAGAGGGAAAACCAGCACCGACACGACTGTGTGATTTACTAATGTAGATCATTAATTCTGCTGGCCTTAACCTATTGAAATATTTGACTTCAAACATTAGCCAAACATACTCTTGCTGTGTTCAAAGCATCTGTGGGGGAAGGCCCAGCCAGTTCTCCTGCCAGCAGAGGTTGGAGTGTGAGACCACTGGGATGGAGTTGCTCCTGCTCCACAGGCCCCCAGAACCTTCTCCAGTGAGCCACCAAGAGTGAACTCTAGCCAGTGTGTCCTGAGACAAAGGAGCAATTTCAGCCACCCAGTCAGGGCTCTAAATGTAGAGGAAGAGCTCCAAATCTTCCACACACTGCATATCTCCATGGTTCCAATGTGTACAGCTGGGAATAGATATTCCTGCAAATTTCTGTTGGCTGAGTGAGGATGATACCTAATAATCAAGCAGAAAGTGCATTCTGATGGGTTTAATTTAACAGTAAATAAAAACCATGGTTTAAAAGCAAACTTTTCTGTTTCAAAGTGATAGTGTCAGGTGAACCAGAACAGAACAGGCCCTGGGAGTCCTTAAACTATATTTTCTGTATCTCCAGATGGTTGTGCTAAATGGTACAAATAATCACGTTAACCTGCTCACTAAGTCATTACTGACAGGATGCTGCAATGATTAAACACTGAACTGGGCTCTCATGTTTTGTTTTACAAATCCAGTGAGTTTTGGTGCAATTTACACAGAATATTCTGGGGGAATTTTTTTCCTCCTTGAGGTTTGAGTCGGGTGGTTTTGCTTTGTATTTGAAGTGTTCTACCTGAAATATTATTCTTTCATCTAACAGGAAGACGAGGGCTAGTTACAGTGCCTCTGAAAATTGCCTACTTTTAAGATGAATGGCAATTAGCACCTTTTTATTTCAGGATTTTGTAATATCTCTCTTCTTTCACCTTTGTACATTGCCTTGTAGCCATTATTCTCTGCTGTTTTTTACGGTATTTGATGTCTTACCTAGGTTTCTTCTCTTTTGTGAATCAAACATCAAGTGTTTATGGTTTCTGTAGGTCACTTGAATGTTATATTCACACTGGATTCTTTCAGGCAGTCGGGGCTTTGAACAGAAGCAGCAATATGCAGCTTCCCCCTCTACCTTTCCTTTCACTTTATATTGTTTTCTTGGGCTTCCTCGACAATGTTTCAGATGAAGTTTTATTGGAGGATCAACACTTATTTACACTATTTTTTATAATCACATTGTGAACGGGAGACAGAAAAGGATCAACATAGAAAGAACCAGAACATTTCTCTTTGCCAGGGGCAAAAATGCAAATGAGTTAAGTGGTGACTTGAAGAACAGCAGCACATAAGAGAAATTGTTTTCTGAACCAGGGGAATGATCCAAATGAGTAGCCAGGGAGAGCAAATGGTGCTCTAAATCACATTATTTTCCCTGTGAACCTTGTGGCCCTTCCATAGAGAGCTGGTTGTCTGCAAGCCAAGAACCCACTGCTGGTTCTTTTACCCGGGTACAAGGATGGGAATTCCAAGCAGTTGGCACCTCTGGCAGAGCTTCCCAACAGTGGTGGTGTGGCCTGCTCTGATCCTGAGCCCTGAGTGTGTCCCAGGTGTGCCCTGCTCTGATCCTGAGCCCTGGATCCTGTCCCAGGTGCTGTGCTCTGCTCTGCTCTGATCCTGAGCCCTGAGTGTGTCCCAGGTGTGCTCTGCTCTGATCCTGAGCCCTGAGTGTGTCCCAGGTGTGCCCTGCTCTGATCCTGAGCCCTGAGTGTGTCCCAGGTGTGCTCTGCTCTGATCCTGAGCCCTGAGTGTGTCCCAGGTGTGCCCTGCTCTGATCCTGAGCCCTGAGTGTGTCCCAGGTGTGCTCTGCTCTGATCCTGAGCCCTGAGTGTGTCCCAGGTGTGCTCTGGCCTGCTCTGATCCTGAGCCCTGAGTGTGTCCCAGGTGCTGTGCCCTGCTCTGATCCTGAGCCCTGAGTGTGTCCCAGGTGTGCCCTGCTCTGATCCTGAGCCCTGAGTGTGTCCCAGGTGTGCCCTGCTCTGATCCTGAGCCCTGGATCCTGTCCCAGGTGCTGTGCCCTGCTCTGATCCTGAGCCCTGAGTGTGTCCCAGGTGCTGTGGCCTGGTCTCGTGGGAGGGGAGCAGAGCTTGCACTGCAGGGCTGCAGATGGATCTGTTCCCTGATGTTCGAGGGAGGCAGGGCATAGATAGATTTGAGGGGTGTTTAAATTCTGCATTGTCTTTGGGAATCACGTTTAGAAAGCCTCAGCCCTGTGCTTTCCTGTAGCAGGCCCTTCAGCAGGCCAGCAGAGGCAGGCTGTGGCAGACAGCTGCACGTCTGCGGTGTGGAGCTGTGGAACTGGATGACCCCAGGAGCACAATCCTTGGTTTCCTCTGTCTGATCACCACTTAGCAGACAGGATTAGCACCGTGCTGATCATCCCTCAGCACGATGAGCAGCTCTGGCCCGTTTGCTCTGCTGGCAGGGTGGGATCAGGGGGAAGAGCAGCCCCCCACCCTCTGTTCGTGCTCATGTGTCCTTTGGTTTCCCCAAACCATCCTCTGCTGAGACATGAGAATGCTGATCATTATTTCCCAAGCCATCAGAAAAAAAGCAAAAGGATCAGAAACCGCTCCCAAACTACTCTGCTGGTCTATTAAAAGTAACAAACACGTTGGTTTCCAGTGTACTCTTATGGAAAGCTCCTCTGAATATCTGATATGTTGTTTCCACAAAGAATTACTGACACCTTGAACGTTATCAAGGCAAAATGAACCCATCATTCCTTAGAGGAATTTACATCAAAATTAAGCTCTTCCACCCCCCTATTGTAAGTAATACAGTGATCCTACTCTTTATACTCCCTTGGTTTTTCAAGCCTTTTTTAAAGAGTTGTACAATACAATACACTTGATTTAAATAAACTGTTTCTTGATAAAAACAAGGAGCCTGGCAGAGCTGTTCTGTAATTGTGGGGTGTCAGAAATAATGGGCAGAATATTCTGCACATGAAAACTGGCCCAGCTCCATTAACTTCAAAACTGTTCTGTGAGTGAACAGCAGAATTAACAGCCAGAGGTGTAATTTGGGCCAGACCCTGTATGTGACTGGTCAGCTGCAGAAGTTTGCAGACTGGTTTGGGTTTAACTGGAGAAGGACAAGGATAGCTTGATCCTCTCCAAGCAGGAACAAGTTCCTTCAGCAGCAATCAATAAAAGTTCCTTTTTTTCAGGAGATTTCCAAAATCTTTAATACACATATTTTCTCTCTGCCCCAAAACTGTAACAAACAAATGCAAAGCAATTCAAGAGAGAAACAAAACAGAAAGGAGAAGTTAATTACGATTTATAAATGTATTCACTTGTTGAATATTCTAATGAACCAAAGCAGGAATTTAATTTCAGGGCAATTCTGCTAAGGTGTGCTGTCAAAACCAGCACCTATGGCAAGAAAGTAACATCCATCAGATCGTGGTTAAAGATCAGTAAAAAATGTAACCTTTTAACCATTGATGTCATTTGCTTACTTCCAGATCAGCGGGTAAAAGTGACAGATTACCAGCACGGCATAGCTGAACCTTGCAAAGAATCATTAATATTTCATCATCAGAAACAGCAGTGGCAAAAGGCAGAGCTTGGGCTCGTGGGGGCTCCTGCAAAGCTCCCCACAGATTCCTCTGCCTGGGCAGGTGCTGCCTGTGGAAATGCTGCTGCTGTGTCACAGGGGATGAGTTGCTGCTGATGTATGGGGCCACAATCTCTCCTTCAATAGCAGCACAGCCCTGTTATTTTAATGACACAGATGTCAAAGTGAGCCTGTGTTGCTGCCTAGATTGGCAAAAAAAAAATCCCTAATCCTCAGCTAATCCTGAAGAAATTTTGAAGGTATTCAGTGTAACTGTGAAGTTAAACTATTACCGTATTCAGGAGGATATTAAAATAAAAAATGCTAATATAATAATAATAAATTAAAAAGAAATGACCTTTAGCTTTTGCATATTATGCATTTGTATTATTTTTTTTTTTTTTGCACTCTCTGTGCAGTATTGTTTAGAACAGCATTTGCATGAGCTTGGAAGAAGCAGATGATTTGCCCACTGTCCTGGGTGAGAGGAGCTCTGGAATTGTCTGCCCAGTGTCCTGCAGGAGAGGAGCTCCTGAGCCAGAGCTGCTGCCCATGGAGCTGGATGCTGAATTGATGCTGCTAAGCTCTAATTCAGATCCAATTCTCTGTGCAGCAGTCTTGGGGCTGGGAGGGAAGGGTTTATTCCTGACAGTTTCCCTTCCTGGAGACAGGTTTGGATCTGATGGCAGCAGCAGCTTCCCCCAGGACTAAGTGAGGATTAAAATCCCAAATGAATTGCTGTGGGAAGTGCCCTTTCCTGAGCCACCACGTCCCATGGCAATGAGGACACCCCTCTGGATCCTCGTGGTGGTGCTTTGGCACCTTTCCTCTCAGGCTTTCAAAGCATTCTACAAAGGTGATGAATCACACCTCGTGTGAAGGGGATGAATGACAAGTCTCATCAGAACTGCCTTATTTTCAAGGCCAATTTTTAGCATTTTTGTTTCATGGAGTTATGGCATTTTGTTTGTTAACGTGGCAGTGCTTAAGTTTTTAATACATTGGCAAGCCTGTAGTTTCATTAGATGTAGTTTTATTTAAATTAGTCATTCTTCCCCTTCCTTGATGTTGATCATCATTCTGTAGATTAAAATGGCTGGGAATCTGATTAGACTTGCAAGTTTTCTTTCCTCTTGCCACTGCTAGTTTTCCAAAATATTTCAAAAAAATACTCTGGAAACATTTATTGCTCTGGACAAAAGGTCTTCTTCTTTAGAAAAAAGATGTGTGACTCTTAGAGTCACAGAACCACAGAATGGTTTGGGTTTGAAAGGGACCTTAAAGCTCATCCGATCCCACCCAGTGCCACCCCTGCCGTGGCAGGGACACCTCCCACTGTCCCAGGCTGCTCCAGCCCCAGTGTCCAGCCTGGCCCTGGGCACTGCCAGGGATCCAGGGGCAGCCCCAGCTGCTCTGGGCACCCTGTGCCAGGGCCTGCCCACCCTCACAGGGAGGAATTCCTTCCAAATATTCCATATGAACTTCCCCTCTTTCAGTCTCTCTTCCAAGCACTGAGATGTCTCTTCCCAGCTCTCAGCCACCATCAGCACACCCAGGTCAGCCCTGTATTTAATGGCTGTCCTGGGTTTTGCCCAGGAAATTTCTAATTCTGTCATTGGGGAAAGCTCTATTTTTAACAAATGAATCAATTCTTTTTTTTTCTGAGTGCAGCTCGTGGATACTACAAACCAATGCAGTGGTTTTATTTTCTGTGGAAGAACCACACTGTGTAGTTGGGAACAACACTTACTACTCAAATTTTCCTCTTATTTTTATGCATTTCTCTACTTTGCTTGTTATATAGCATTTTATAAACATGGATTAGCTAACTCCCTCTCTTTGCCATCTGGATGCACAGGTTCTCAAAGAGAACCTACACTTTCAAGGACTTGGGCTGCAATACAGGATTTTGACCTTCAATGAGTTTTTCTGTTAATTCCATCCCAAAAATGCACAATGGAGTGATGACCTCGTTATCTTGAACAGGGAACTGCTTTTGATAGACCCTCACTTTGCCATCTTCATCAGTCCTCAGATGCCTTGTAATCTGCACTGTGAATAGGGTGACATTGGCGCTCAGTCTTGATATATCTTTATAAATGTTTGGTTTTACACATTTTAGCTGCAGCCTTTCCACATACCACTGCCTTTTAGTTGTTTAATATGTATAGAGATAGGTAAAAATAGGCTGTTCTTTTTTTATTTCTGGGAGTATGTCAATTATAAAAATATATTTATATACTGGGCACATTAACATGAGAACCTATCCATAAGATCCTGGGGAACAAAGGTCATGGAAATACTTTTTTATCAAACCAGTGAATTTCATAATTTACAAGTTCAGTGGAATATTTCTGTGCATGTCATTATCATATTACTTGTTACCAACATTTATAGGTGTTCCCATAAACTGTATTTAAACTGAGAACTGTTTTTTCCACTTTGGTCACTCAATGAAACAATTTAAACTTTTTTTTTTCTGTTTGAAATGAAACTCCCAAAATGTATTTACAGTTGAAATGAATGTTTTAATGTGCTCAAAGACAGTTTTAAACATTTAGGTTTGAGAAATTTAGTTACATTTTGTTTTGATTTATATTTATAAATAACATTTTCACACATTTTGTTTAAAATATATTAAAACAGTTCTTTGACTTGTCTACAATGTTTCCCTTCCCCATTTGTCTCAATCCCATTTGCACACTGGATTTAATGTCAATTTATCAATAATTTGTTGCCAAAATGTCAGTTTAATATTTTGACTAGCAACAAAGAAAACAAGTAAGTCCATTATGGAATTGAACAATTTAAACAGAGGCTGAGAAAAGCACATACAAATTCTGGCCCAAATTGCACAAGGCACTGAATATTCTGTGCTGAAAAGAAACATCCCTGTTGTTAATTGGGGTTTTAATTGGAAAAGCTGAAGAGGAATGCTTTGAGAGGTGAGACATTGGGGGCCAGGAGGGCTGCTGGATTAGGGACAGGGAGGCGAAATCCATAGAGGCCATGGACACAACTGGAAGTAATGCAGAAATAATGACATTTAAGGGATTCCTCAGGAATGTCATGTGGGACAGGCTCCAGTACCTGCCATATTCTTGTTGGGATTTTTATTATAACAAATGAAAAAATTCCTTTCTCTATTTCCTAGTGGCAGATTTGTTTCTAGAGAATTAAGTTATATTGGCATCTGAATACTTTCTTTGATCTTTTACAGGCAGGCTCTGCCCCCTTTTTGTCTGATTTCATGCTGTAATTGCTCTGGGCAATAAAATTAAACTATTTTACTTGTATATGTATTTCAGTTTCATTTTATTCCAGAAAAAGCCCTACATAATTGTATAAAATTTGAACTAGGTCACTGTTGCATCATAAAAACACAAACAGTAAAAAAATCACTTGTAAATTAGAGAAGATGCTTTCTTTAAGGATTTTCCTCAGCCAAATTTAAGGCCAGTAGGATTCAGGGACTTTTTCAAATTAGCCCATTATATAATGTTTCATGTTTAATGTATCATGTCTGTAATGTAGTTTAGATTATTTAAAATTATTCTCTTGGTATCTTTAAAATCTGCATACTTTAGTTACTACAGCACATCTCTGAAGAGGATGATTTACAGAGCTTGATTTTCAGGGTTAAAGGTACAAAAAATTTTGTATGTCTGCTTTGTGTGTGTTTCATTCAGTTCTTTGGTGTACAGAGCCATTACAGTTGGGCTCAGAAAGCCTCTGTAGATCTGTTTAACTTGATTTCTGGGCACTTTGTACATAGGTGCATAAGGAAATTTAAAGGGCACGCGATGCTCAGAACTGCACACATAGTTGGAAGAGTGGAGCATTAATTTCTTCTTATACCTCTTACTCAAAGACCAGCACCAAACCAGGCTTCATTCTTTGTTTATCAGTTCTTTGAGGTTCTCATTTATTCAGGAAAATTTATCAACCGAGCCTATGACTTTTAAAGTATGAGAAGATGGATATGGTGTCCTCTTATGGCAGATGAGAAATTAATTTGAGTGAAATGAAACTCATCCTCTGTTTCAAGAATTACAGATTGGATTGTTGTGCTCCTCTCGCTGATGCTCTGAGAGCTCCCTGCAAATTGCACCTGGAGAGACCCAAGAGCACAGGTTCCAGACAAAAATTAGTTTTTCCATTAAATTCTGTAGAAGTCCTGTTTAATGAATGAAGGAAAAGCTAGATGAGGCATCAAGGTTGAAATCAACACTCAGACATGGAAATGCTGAATATTAATCTTGTGCCTTCTGAGTTCTTTCAGCACAAGTTTTGAACAGAAGACAGGCAGCTGAATGATATCAAAATCTGATATCTATGCTTTAAACCTAGACTCAAATTTTTACTGAATAAGTGACCAGAGCATAAATCCATCCAATATCTGAGTAGAATTAATCCAGGAATGCCCCTGTGCACCCAGAAATGCTCTCGGATCTCCTTTCCCTCATAGCCTCCCTTGTTCTGTTACACTCCCCCAGGATGTTCAGCTCCTCTGCCAACTTCCAGATCCTTAAAACAGGTTCTTTTGGCAGCTGCAAATGCTCTTATCAACAACTGCATTTGAAATTTATCCAACTCTCAGACAGTTGTAAAATCTTGCAAATTGAAAATCCTCGAATCTCCTGGGAAATCACTGTTTAAGATCATGTTTAATCTCCTTTTAATATCCTCTCAGCAATTTGATCCTGATCCTACAGTGATGTAAATTTAAAGTAACTCTCCTGAAGTCAATGTAAAATCTAAGTAAGCCAATAGTGTTATTTTGGATTTATGGTATGAGAATAGAATCTGGCATGGCCTCCTTATGTTTTAGTTCCTTGAGGGAGCAAGTGGGAAAGTTTCTGAATCCTGTGCTCTTGTTTCCTCATCTTTACCTGCCAAAAGGTTTGTTTTCTTTTTTTGAGCTTGACCTGAAGACTTCAGACATCAATAAGTAATGAATCATATTCTCTAATGTGGTGGTTTCAGTTCGAAACCAGGCAAAACCACCAATTTCATGTAGCTGGCTTCAGACCCTCCGTAGCTTCGACTCCAAAATCCCAGTGGTCGACCCCGAGTCTCCTCAGGCACCTTCTGCCAAAGGCTCCAGGACAAGCCATAGCTCCCGGCTGCAGAGTAGAGCACGTTCTTCACCTCTGGTCCTGTCCTGACTGGGCCAAGAGCCACTGCATGAGTGACCTCCTGCTTGATCTGTGCAAAGGCTTGTTGCTGCTCAGGGCCCCAGTGGAAAGTGTTCTTCTTACGGGTGACCAGATAGAGAGGGCTCACGATCTGACTGTACTCAAGAACGTGCATCCTCCAAAATCCTGTGGCACCCAGGAAAGCTTGTGTCTCCTTCTTGCTGGAATGAACACAATGTCTTCGGTGGAGACATTGATGTGATTTTATTGATGACCTCAGAGGGAATCTGATACCATCCATCTTGCCACTTCGCTCCCAGGAACTGGATCTCTCATGCAGGTCCCATGACTTTGCTGTTCCTGATAGCAAAGCCAGCTTTTAGGAGAATCTGGATGATCCTATCTCCTTTCTCAAATACTTCCATTGCCAGGTTCCCCCACACAATGATGTCATCCATGTACTGCAGATGTTCTGGAGCCTCACCCTTTTCCAGTGCAGTCTGGATCAGTCCATGGCAGATGGTGGGGCTGTGCTTCCACCCCTGGGGCAGTCGGTTCCGGGTGTACTGCACTCCCCTCCATGTGAAGGCAAACTGAGGCCTGCATTCTGCTGCCAGAGGAATGGAGAAAAATGCATTGGCAATGTCTATAGTGGCGTACCACCTTGCTGCCTTGGACTCAAGCTCATACTGCAGCTCTAATATGTCTGGCACGGCAGCGCTCAGTGGTGGAGTCGCTTCATTCAATGCACGATAGTCCACAGTCAATCTCCATTCTCCATCATACTTATGCACAGGCCAGATGGGGCTGTTGAAGGGTGAGTTGGTCTTGCTGAGCACCCCTTGGCTCTCCAGCTCAGGGATCATTTTGTGCATGGGGATCACAGCATCTCGATTCGTTCGGTACTGTCGGCGGTGCACTGTTGAGGTGGCAATTGGTACTCGTTTCTCTTCCACCTTCAGGAGAGCTACTGCAGATGGGCTTTGAGACAGTCCAGGCAAGCTGTTCAACTGCTTGACACCCTCTGTCTCTACAGCAGCTATTCCAAATGCCCATCTGAGTCCCTTTGGGTCTCTGAAATACCCACTTCAGGGGAAGTCTGTGCCCAAAATGCATGGGGCCTCTGTGCCAGTCACAGGAGAGTGTTTCTTCCAGTCATTTCCAGTCAGGCTCACCTCAGCTTCCACCAAAGTAAAATCCTGTGATCCCCCTGTCACACCAGCAATAGAAACAGACTCTGTCCCCACATGTCTTGATGGGATTGGTGTGCACTGTGCACCAGTGTTGACAAAGGCCTTATATTTTTGTGGATGTGCCAGGCCAACAAATCCACACAGTCCAGAAAACACAGTTTTCCCCAGCCTCTACCTGGCTAGAGGCAGGGCCCCTCTAAGCCTGGTTATCCTTCTTCCCTTGGACATATGTCTTGGATGTTCCTTCAAGGGGATCAGACATGTCATCATCATCATACCTGGCAGTTTGGCTATGGGCAGTTGGAGCTGCTTTCCTTCTGGTGGAGCTCCTTTTCTCAGCCCTGTCTTCCTTCAATTCACGCACCCGTCGTGCCAGAACGGCAGTAGGTTTTCCATCCCATCTCCTCATGTTTTCTCCATAATCATACAGGAAGAACCACAGCTCAGCTCGTGGGGTGTACCTTCTCTCCCCCTGCTTTGCTCTCAGAACCAGTCTGAAAGGTGCAAAACTTATTCTGGGCTAAACAGACAAACGGGGACACAAGCATCACAAAGTCAACCCAGGACATCTGACTTCTTTGCCCCATTTCTTTCGCCTCTTTATTTTGCAATTCTCATAAAGAGTCTTTTTCAGTTACCTTTTCAACAGAACAGATGCTGAAATGGTGCGGGGACAGTATTAATTTAATTGCATGAATCACAGCAATGAAAGACAATTAATCTCTCTTTTCACTGCATGATCAGGAGGTTCAAACATTCAGGCATATTTTTCTAACCTTGGTTTTGTTGGACCATCATTGTAACCACCATTATTACTAATTTTAATATAACAATTAAAAGTCAAAAATTTCACTAGATCCAGGTTTAAATGTATAAACATGTGTAACTCCTGGGGATGCAGGGGTGTTATTTATCAATATTGTATTTAAATTCTCTGTTTCTGGTAGTCTTGAGTCAAACTTTCCAATACTATGTTCTACCACAAGTAGTGCAGTCCAATTAGATCTTCAAAATAATGCCAAGCTGCATTGTCAAACTAAAAAGGAAAACATGTAGGCCTATAATATAGTTCTGTGTACTTTATCATGACACCATAAAAATCATAGAGTGGTAAAGTGGTTTGGGCTGGAAGGGACCTTACGTCCCACCCAGTGCCACCCCAGCCATGGCAGGGACCCCTCCCACTGCCCCAGGCTGCTCCAGCCCCAGTGTCCAGCCTGGCCTTGGGCACTGCCAGGGATCCAGGGGCAGCCCCAGCTGCTCTGGGCACCCTGTGCCACGGCCTGCCCACCCTCACAGGGAACAATTCCTCATTCCCAAGATCCCATCCAGCCCTGCCCTCTGGCACTGGCAGCCATTCCCTGGCTCCTGTCCCTGCAGCCCTTGGCAATTGTCTCTCTCCATCTTTCCTGCAGCTCCTCCAGGCCCTGCAGGGCCACCCTGAGCTCACCCAAAGCTTCTCCTGTGCAGGTGAGCAATGCCAGCTGTGCCAGCCTTTCCTCCCAGCAGAGCTGCTCCATCCCTCTGCTCATCCTGGTGCCTCCTCTGGGCTCTGTGCAGCAGCTCCAGCTCCTGGCTGTGCTGGCCCAGGGCTGGGGCAGCTCTGCAGGTGGGGTCTCACCTGAGGGGCAGAATCCCCTCCCTGCTGCCCACGCTGGGCAGTCCATGACTTCATTGCACAAGTCCAGATGGGACTAGGCTGAAATAACTGACTTTTAAAAGCTTAGGAAAGTGGGAACTGGGTCATTTTAACATCTTGTGGGTATGGTCTTGAAATTGGGCCAGTATCTGGGTCCCTTCAGGACAGGTCCCAGTGCCTGGTGTGGAGCACTGGGCAGGCAGCAATGGCAGAGAGCATCCACTGGATCCTGAAAAGCTGCAGGAGGCCACCCCTCTCCAAGATGCTTGGGAAAGCTACGGAGAGTCACAGTAATCAATACATCCCCAAAGGTGAAGCAACTGCAGAGAACCTCTCAGAGGTTTCTGCATGGCAGAGCATTGCAGGTGCTGCTTTCCATGGAAATGAGTTCATCTAGATGCTAAACAGTTTAGTGAGGGCTCCCTGCACATTCCTACACGGCAGCGGTGGAAAATGGAGAAAGATGAGGCTTTCTCTGAGTAGGTCTTATGGAAATGAAAGCATTTTCCATGGATTAAGGGCTCTGCAGATCCAGAACATATGTAATTTTTTCCAATACTCCTAGGAAAGAGCCATTCAGCTGTGTTAAATTGTATGAAATGCTTCTGTGAAGCGTTGCTTTGTGTTGTATAACCTGAACAGAGGCAGAAGAGGCCTAGTCCATGTGCAAATTCCCATTTGTTTCTTTTTTAAATACATAGGTTTGCTTCCTTTGTTGATTAAATTAGGAGGAAGGGTGCATTGGATTCTCAGATGGAATGTGTTTGTCTCCTGCTTGCATTTGACAGTGTGGCATTACACTTTGGGCATGTTTTTCAGGATTTCTTAGCACCCACAATATTTCACTTGGAAAAAACCCTGACATTGTTTGATGCATTAAGCATCTGTGTTAATCTACCTCCTGATTTTGAAAAACGGAAAACAAACAGCAACACATCTCCACTGTGGAATTGACAGAAGATTTGTAGGTTGGTTTTTTTGTTTTATTTTTTTTTTTCCTTAAAAGCTAAAAAACATCACCACTTATAAGGAAAAAATAACCAAAATCAGCAAAGGACCAAGCAACAGAAAGGCATTCTCATGATTTCTTATAGATGCCCAAAGGACACCATGTTTTTCCACAGAAGCTTGTTAGATATCTATCTGGGTGAGAATTAAAGGCAAATAGATGGCTGAGCTTCCTGCCTGTTATTTTCAGGCATCTCTTCTCTGAGTGGGATTTATGATCTCTGACTTCCTTGTACATGGAACTAAAAATGGTATTCAATATTTCATTTATATTATTGGAAAATAGAAAAAAAAAAAAACCCAGCAGACTCTTCAAATAATTATCTGGGCTCAAGCAAAATGATACCATATTATACACAGGATTTTAAAAAGATTGTGCTGTGTGATCAATGAGATTTTAAACCCTGTGGCAGATTTATAGTAAAGAGGTGCCATTTCATTTTTTTTTAACAAGTTTAATAACCGAGATTGTTTTCTTGTTTTATGATTGATTATTGTGTGAATCATCTGATGTTTTCAGTTGTGACTCATCTGACAAACTCCAAAGTCTGTTATATTTTTATCTCCTGATAAAATCAATAATAAAGAATTATAATCTTGGGGACTTTAAATAGTGAAGTGAACATATTTCTTTTTATAACTTTTTTACTCCATTAAAGCCACCATGTTTTTACCAATAGCAGATAGATGTGAAAGCAGTGACAGCACATGATTTATGGATAAAACTTCATAATTTTGCCATTATTTTGCTAGTCTACGCACAATTTATAGCTGTTGACTGAACCCGAGAGTGGTTGGTCTCTTGGATCATGGCTATTCACACACAGACGTGAAAATGCCTTTGATTACAGCCTTGTGTGGAGAGATAAGTAGCTCCCAGCTCCGGGTGCCTGGAATAGTGGGGGGACATGGGCAGAAATCTCCAGGAACAATCTGAAATACTCGATGCCTCGCTGGGCGAGATTGACTATCTCAAGCTGTGGGCATTCAATGAAGGAAGATCTTTGTGCTGGATAAGCATGACTGCCTGGTGTCCCTCAGCACAGGGGGCTGAGCAGGGAGATTACAGGGACAGCACTCTCCTTTAAATCTTCCTGAGCACAGCCAGGGCTGTTCACAAACTGATGCCTGGTGTGCCCAATACACACAGAAAGAATATTCCCAGCAGAAGTACATGCTAACAAATCAAACGTGATTTCTCCAAACAAAACAGGAAAATGGACAAAAAAAAAAAACCACTGTGAAGATGATCTATTTTTTCTTAGATTTTGGAAGAAATAGTCAATCATTAATTGTACAGCACATCCTGCACCAAAAAACTGACATTCAGACCTGGAATGAAAAGACATGATTATTAGCAGCTATTTAGCTGTGCTATGTCTTACTGTCAGATGTGTGTGCAAGCTGTGCATGCTCTCTAGGAAGATGCAGTGATTTTTTTTTAACTTGTTTCCTAACAAGATAAATTAATAAGCTATCAGTTGACTACATTAGTGGAATATATTCAGAGGTGTTATCCTGCTTGGCAGCCTGTGCAGACAGTGCCTTACACATGGCTGGAATCACAGAACCATGGAATTTTGGAATCTCCTGGGTTGGAAGGGACGCACAAGGATCATTTGTCCCTCCATTGCTGACTCAGATCCGCCTGGCCATCCACCAGGACCCCCAAGTCCCTTCTCATGGCTTCTCCCCAGCCTCTCATTCCCAGCCTGTCCCTTACTGTGTGTTCATACACATTAAAAAATGCATTTCTTTCTTTTAATGCACAGCGTCAGAAATAAATGAGCCTCAAGTTCCTAACTAAATAATGCCTTCTCTAAATGAGAAATTTAATTTTAGTATTTGTGTTTCTAAAGAACTTATTAGCAGATGACATTTATAGGTTAAAAAGTTTATGAGGTCAGTCTGACTCATCCATGCAAGCCTTTTTTCCCCTTGGATTCTTTGTGCTGTAATTTTTGGATACTGGGTTGAAGCTATAAATAGTTCACAGTTGTGAATCTACACTGGTCAGCAGACCCTTTAGTATACAGCATTTTTGAATTACTGCCCTTACAAATAATGTTTTCTGTGATAATCTACTTCAGTGTGGTCAAAATCACCCAGCTGGGGCTTGATCCCTGCGTGGGCCAAGTGTGTAACTCAAGGCAACTAAAAGTGTCCCTGTGCTTCTGGAAACCTCCCAGGCTTGAGAGCTCCTCAGGACAAAAAATCTGACCAGTCCAGTCCTGCCTGGCCTTCACTGCCTCCCAGCAGAGCTGAGGAAATGGGATGATGGCCAGAGTGCTGCTGCATTCACAACAGTTACTTACCACCTCATAAAACTAAATAAAATAGGGTCAAAAGATTCAGAGGACTGTATGAGGGTAAGATGATCTCAAAGCTCAGTGACAGCAATGTTTCAGTGTCCATGCATTGCCAAACATCCTCAGATTTTATAAAACAAAGCCATGAAGGGAGCTCTCCCACTAAAGCCTTAACGCAAACACACCCAGCTTTATAAGGTCTCTGAACACTGGAGAAAAATCAACTGTTGTCACTGCAGCCTAAATGAAACTGGACTGCATTCTGTTGTCTTCCGTGGGCAGGAAGGTGCTGGTTCTGTGGCCTGAGCCTGGATGCCTGGGTTTGGCTGACAGGAGGGATTTTCATCTCCATGAAGAGCTGTTCCACTTGGGATAGGTGTTTCCAGCTGACGCCTTATCGGTGTAGCCTGCGGCCTTGCAAAATGCTCCATGTGCACATCTGAAATTTAAAACCACCCCCAAATCCTCTGTCTATGATTGTACTATTTCCATAGCTCAGTTTGGTTTTACTGTGATCCTCTTCCCACTTCAAAATTTCCTTTTCCCTTCAGGTTTCAGTGCTTCAAGTCTAACCCACAGAAAATGTTTGCATTGCTAACTTTGTGGAGATTCTGTATCAGTTGTTTTGTGTATATTTGTTTTAACCTCAATTGTTTTGCCTTTGTTTTAACCTTTTTCAAGTAAACAAGGAAGACATTTGTTATTGGAAGAAATGGCTCTAGGTAGCAGCTGCTTTGAGCTGTTTATTATTTATGGTGTAAAAGCCTTGCTTCCTTGCCACAAGGAAAACACTTTTGTTACTTATACTCTTTTTACACACTTGTCTTCTCACTGGGCTGGCTTGTGACTTTAATTAGTTTTCCCTTTTTTTGGCATTATTAAGAACAAGGTTTTTTCTCTCCTTCAATCCTGGCCACCTTTCATGTTTCCACATAGGATTTAAATTGTGCTTTGATTCATTAGCAAAATGACACTGAAATTGAAGGACATTTTGAACAAAGAACTTTGTTCTGGTTTTGTGGAATATCCTTTCCTATAGACCTCTGCTTTTCCCGTTCCTTCCTGTGCTCCCAGCTCCTGCAGATAGCAATATGCTACTCATGTGCCTCTTAAATCTCTAATATTTTCCAGGTGAGAAGAAAAGTGAAGGAAATTGCAGGTCTGTTAGAGGGAGCTGAGAGAAGAGCGTGTGTTGGCAAAGCCAAACAGGACTGGGGGGGCTGCAGAAAACAGGGTCAAAGAGATGGAAAGAAGTTTCTCCTTTCCTATTCCCTGTGTAAATGCGCTCAAGCTGCTGCGTAAATGGGGTACTGATAAATTCTTTTGAGTTGCTAAAGGCTTTTTGCAGTTCAGTTCCTGAAGTTCACAGTTCAAGCTTTTCCATGCACCCCAATGCAAATGTCCAACTCAAACTTGCAGCTTTCTTACCCTTATTTATAAACTTACAGTTTCCTTGAACAATAATTCAATAAGCAGAAGTGCATGTATCCCTTTAGATGCTTAGAAAACAAAGCAGCCAGCTTATCTTCAAACAAAAAATGGGTTAATTTACCCAGCAATAAGCATAATTTTTAAAAAACTTCAGATTCTGTAAACCCACAGTAGAAAAGAAACCTTTTATTTTTTCAGTTTCACAGATTTGTTATCACAGATGTTCTTAACCTAAATATATGGATATGCAAAAACAAATACTGTTTAAAATATGTATAAACTTCCTTTATTTATGTCTGACACTGATTTTATTCTGACTCCAGGTTTCAAGCAGCTGGAAATGCTAACTGCAGGGCTCAGTGTGCTCCCCTGCTGCTCCCCATGCCTTCCTTGGCAGCAGGAGATCTCAGCCTGGTTTTTGGGGGTGCATCTAACATTTTGTGAAGAGAGCTGACAAGTGTATTTAGAGAAACTTTCCAGCAGTGAATGTGACACTGAGTTTAGCTTGGTTCAATGTGCCATTTGTAGAGGGACCACCAGCCCAGGGCTGTGAAGGTGGGGAGTCACCAAAGGCAGAAATGGGCAGTGGCAAATCCACTTTTCCCTGTGTCCGTGCGTGCTGGGAATATCAAGGTGTGGCCTGGGCAGGCTGTGAGCTCAGAGACACTGGCAGGAATCCACAGGGCAGCTCTGCAGCCACTGCAGGCTGCCCTTCCTCCCTGCCCATGTGTGCCCTGCTGTCATTCCCTGGGCAATGCTCTTCTGGAAAGATGGCATGGCGCTTTGGAGCTGCTGCAATGGGAGCTGCAGTGGCTGAAGGAAATATTCCAAATGTCGCCATTTATCAGCATCATGGGCTGACTTGGGTTTGAGCACTTCTTTTTTTTGTGTCCAACAGAGAAAACAGGTCCTGCCTCTTCCCCTCCAGCTGGCAGATAGATGGCTGTAGGTAGGGTTTTAGTGAGGAGGTTGTCTTTGGGATACAGAGAGGCTTATCCAGCTAAAGGCCTGTCCCAGCCCGAGGGACTGTCTATTGACATTGACTGGACTTTTTCTACACACAGCCTGTTAGAGATTCAATTTTTAAATGGTTTAAGGTAGGTGAAATTAATTCCACAGTGGTTATTCAGGTAATCAGCCTTGGGACTTAGCCAGAGATACAAATACAGATTCCAGCAGGAGTTTTCCTTCAATTTTGTTTGCAGATAAGGACCATCCATCCATAGATCCTACGGGAAGATGAACAAATGAGAAAAATAATAGCAGAATGTGATTAGTTTATGCTGAGATTTCAATGCAGAAGGAAGGGAAGACACAAGGCTCTCTCCAGATCAGATGTTACTGCACTCATTTGTTAACGTGCGTCCTTGAATGGAATTAATGAAACCTTTCATTATAGATCAATATGCTCTTTGACTAGAGAATATTATGGGTACCTATTGTATATGCTTAATTAGATTGAAATTGCTTTCACATTTCCTTTATATTCAAAAAAATCTGATCTCAGCAGTTTAAAAAAGGGAATTACAGAAGTCATCCCCTCTGCCATGTGCTGGAATCAGCAAGAGAAGGGGAAAAGGGAAAAGCTCCTCTGGCAGCTCTCAGGTCTCAGCTTGGTGTCAATTATGGCAGAGCTCACTTGTGCTGCCATGTACCCATGACAATACCAAATGGTAATTCTTTTACCATCACCAGGAGATTGACTGGTGTCCATTGAAGGCAACATGTTTGGAGTGGGTCTATAAAATCAATTTTGGGACATACTTGTATTTTTTGTCCAAAACCAATTTCTTGACAAAACTGTTGTCAAATTAATGTGCACCACCGTCCTTCCTCATCCACATCTCCCTAAAGACGTTCTCAAACAATCCTTTGCATCTTTCATTTCTTGATGGCCTTTATTGCTCCTTGAATTCTCTCTCAAAACCCAGTGTTAGAACGTGTTATCTTAGTCCCATAGCCCTATTCCTACAAAAATAAAGCCCTTAGACCTTCAGCACTTATCACTCTGCTGTGCTGTTACCTCATGCTTTCAGCTCAGTCCCTGGGGTGTTTCTGTGTCTGCAGGGCTGTCCCAAGCAGGGCCCTTGTTCCTCACCCCCTTCAGCCACCCAGGTCCCCAGGCATGGCCCTGGGGCTGTGTCTGTGCTCCAGCTCCATCCTCCCCACTCATGCACACCCAGACCTGTCCCTGGGCCCTTCTCAGCTCAAATGGCAGCTCTCAACCACGCTCTGAAGCACTTTGTGTCCTTAATTCTCCAATCCCTGCTCTGCAGCCAGAAGGCTCCTGCTGTTTGCCCCAGGCTGCCATGGGCCTGGAGAAAAGGAGGCTCCCTCTCCTTAGAGCTCTCCACAATTCCCTGACAGGACGTCGTGGCCTCCCGAGTAACAAGGAACAGGACAAGGGAAAATGGCCTCAGGCTGCACCAAGGGAGGTTTAGATTGGCTATTAGAGAAAATGTCTTCACTGAAAGGTTTGTCCAGGGAAATGGTGACTCAAGACTCAAAACTTTGCAGATGTGGCACTTGGGGACAGGGTTTAGTGGCAGATTTGGCAGTGCTGGGAGAGCAGTTGGACTTGATGATCTTGCAGGGCTTTTCCAACCTAAACAATTTTATGACTTAGTGTTCCACTGTGCTACGTTCAGTATCCCTCAGCCTCCTAAGGATGCATTGTTTATCAGCTTTCCTCCTTCCAGATTCTTTGTTTGTACAGTGGCAGCTTTTGTGCCAATTTTTTTCCCCTCCTTTTGCCTGGAGTTATTGGCAGAGCTAATTAGCCACAGAATATAAAAGCCTTGTTCTCCATGGGCGGGCAGTGCTGTCCCAGAGCAGAACCAGTGCTGCCTTGGGGAACGAGCACAGGGATGGGCTGCCTGAGGATGGGCAGGATGTCTTCACAGAGAGGTACCAGGTTTATTCCAGCAGTGAATGCAGCTCTTATCCTGGAGCAGCCACGTGTTGCATCCTTCCCTGCTCCACAGCCACACGGATGGCACCGGCTGTGCTCACAGGCTGGCACGGGTGGGGCACGCTGGATGCTGGTGGAGCAGAGGGGGTTTGCAGGCTCACCTGTGCCTGTGTGGGTGTGAGGGGAGGGCTGTGAGCCGCCTCTGGGCGGGGATGGGTGCCCGGGCTCGGGGTGCTGCTCCCTGCGAGCTCAGCCACACCTGGGAATCACTGCAGGTGAGGGGAACAGGCAGTGGGAGAGGGGCAGCCATGGGGCAGGCCTGGTTGGGAAGGAAAGGGCCCCCCCTCCAGATCCAGGCCTGGCCTCAGCCTCTGGCTGTGAGAGACCAAGATTTTTCCACATGCAGAAATGCTTGAAGAACTTTTTTTTTTTTTTTTTTTTTTTTTTTTTTTCCTCTTTTTTTATTCCTGGACAAATGTCTTCTCCTGACAGGAAACATGACTGGATTGAGTATAAAATGCTGGCGCTGTCGCTGCCCAGCCGAGCCCCGTGTCGGTGTCCCCACACGGAGCTCTCGGGGGGTGCCCTGGGCAAGCTCGCCCTGCAGAGAGGCGACAGCGAGGGGACAGCGGGCCCGGGCAGCAGCCGCGGCATGGGCGGGGGTCCCCGGGCCCCGCAGCCCTGCCCGTGGGTGCCTGCGTGACCGAGAGGGTGCGGAGCGACCCGTGGGGAGGGCACAGCCCCGGGGGCAAGGACGGACTGCCCCGGGCCCCTGCCCCGCTGCTCGGGCCTGCAGCCCCCGCCAGGCCCCGGAGCAGCAGCGGAGCGGGGCCTGAGGGAGGGCAGGGCCGGGGGCTGCGCTCCCCCGGGGCTGGGGGAAGGGACAGGAAAATCGAGACGAAGCAACAGTCTCCAGCTTTTCCCTTCCTCTAATCTTGCTTCACTCCCCTTGCTCCCTCTCCCTCCCTCTCCCCTTTCCCCTCCCTCCCTCTTTCTAATTCCTGCCGCTAGCTCGGAGCCTCATTCAGCAGCCGCTGCCGCTGGAGTGTAATAGGCTGAAGATGCTGCCGAGCCCGCTCCGCGGCCACTTGTGAATGGGACTTGCCGGGTGTCCCCGCTCCGCAGGCGGCCGAGGGACGCGGCCAGCCCCGCAGGTGAGCGGGGAGCGCCGGGGGCACAGCGGGAGCGGGGCAGCCCCGCCGGGGAGGGCACGGCGCCGGGGAGGACAGGGAAGCGGCGGGGCTGAGCGTGTGGGCAGCGCGGGAAGGAACGGAACGGAACGGAACGGGGGATGCTCCGGGCCCCCCGAAGTTGGCGGCGCCGGGCAGGTTCGAGGCGAGCGGGGCCGGGCGCGGTGCGGGCGCTGCGGCGGCCGCGGGGCCCCGGGGCGCGCTCGGCTCTCCGGAGGGAGAAGGAAAACGCTCTGGCAGACGCTGCTTTATTTTTTTTTTTTTTTTTTCCCTGCCTTCAGTTCTTGCTCGGGGGCGGGGAGGGGGATGGCGAGCGTTTGGATGTTTTAAAATGTTCCTCCGGGGAAGCAGATGCCGAAAGCTCCGAACTGAAAATTTTTTACTTGCGCCGTAGCTCCCAGGCACGAAATGGATATGCAGGAATTAGGAGTGCATAAAATGAAGGATATTCTAGCCAGAATGAAAAAGGCAAAGACTTTGATTTATCCCCTTTCTCTCCTCCCCCCCACCCCCCCAGTCCCTTTATTTATTTAATTAATTATTTTGCTCGCTTTCAAATGCATTACTATTCACAAGGTACCAAAATGGTATCTGTCTCTAACACAGGCTAGTCCAAAAAGCATTAGACTCCTGGGTGATGCATGCATAAGCACATCCCCAAGGAAGGTAAAATAGATCAGGCTGCGGGTCCCCATAAATACCATTAAGTTCAGAATAAAAGTGCTTCCTGTGCAGCCCTTCGGGAGCACATATAGCAGTCTGACATCATGATACAAGTGCCTTCACCTCCTATAGAAGTCTCCCTTTATTGTCTACTTTTTAAATATTCATTTGGTGAGGAGAGAACCAGTATATGCTGGGAGAGCTTCTTTGTACCGCTGCTACAAAGGACAGAGTGGCTGTGTAACACAGTATTTACCTACCCAGATATCTGTGACAAAGGAACCTCTTTAGCAAATGAGGTCACTAATTCAGAAATTGGCCCTTTATGAGGAGAACGCTCACTTCTTTTTCACGTTCCAATTACTAGCAAGTCTCTAGGAAAGACTTTCTTCCTGTTGATTTGTGACGGTGCTACGATAAGGTTTTCACAGACTCCGTGCCTCTCTATTAAGAAATTCAATGTTTTGAATTATTTACTAATGGAACTGTTGAACGAGAGCGGCAGTGCGGGCTCAGGGGCAGGGAAGCACGCATTCAGGCGCTGCTGCATGTCCGTCTCCTTCCCCCCTCGCTCTGCCGTCTGCCTCGCTGCTTCCAAAGTCTGTGTGATTCTCCAGGTAAATACTTTGTTCTCCTTTTCCACGCTGGCTAAGGAATCACAATGAATAAATTGCCTTTCAGTGTAGAAGTCCTGCAGTAATTAACGTGACTTGAGCCTCAGCCCGGTGTGTCCGGGAGGTTTGGAACACAAATCGATGCTCGTGCTCGGTCCTTGGGCTGGCTGTATCGGCAGGGATGTGTGAGCCCATAGCAGGGGATCTGCAGATGTTTGCGATCTCCCTGCACGGCTCCTGTGGCAGGGAGAGCAGGGGAAATGGGGAGCGGCAGGTCTGAGCTTCGTGCTCAACACACCAGGCGTTCTTGGAGCACGTTTCTGAGTCTAGAAAAGTCTGTGCTCTAGAAAACACAAGTTCCTGGCTGCAGTTCCAAAGCAGTTCTCCTGCCTCTTGCAGAAGAACAAAATAAAGTTACAGGACTAAGAACAAGGTATTCAGTAAAAGAATTGGAAATCCTTTAGGAAAATTTTACCTAAAGGACATCTTTCTTTGGCACGCTCTTGTTCTTAGGCCCTGAAATAGGATTTTTTTTTTTTCACCTCAGCTTTGCACATCAGAGAATGAGCATGGACAGACAATGCTATTTGTAGGTTTCTCCACATCAGCTTTAACTTTACTACAATTGTGTTGCCTGTCCAAAGAAATCAGTAGGAACTAGATTACTTCATTACCAGAAATGCTGCTACAATAGGGCATGCCAGGGGATAAGTCATTGCAATTTATCAGCAGCAGTTTCAGAGGAAAATATGTATAGAAATGGTTGATTGAGAGATAGGGCAGCTAAATTAATTTTTCTTCTGCATAAAAATATGGGGAAACTGTGAAGATTGGAGTGATTTCTGTGATTTATCTGATAAAATGATTTAAAGTGTATAATGTGATTTCAGCTTCAATTAATATGCTATTCTGACAACATCTGACATATTTAATTTAGTGTAAGAAACATATGTGAAGTTCAGACTTACAGTAGACTGAGACTAGCATTCTTATTTTCTGCAACTGCTCTAGCATAACAGCATAACTTGACAAACAAATCTTTGAGTGATGAGAATTCCACAATAGAAGCTATTTGTAGCTCAGACATCATAGAAATTTCAAATAATCTCACACCTAAAATTGGCATATCTTCTTTTTGGTGGACCCCCTAACTGAATTTTGAAGCCATTTTGTGAGCTGGATCTTTAGCAAAATATCTTCAGTGTGCGAGAAGCGGAGGTCTCATCTGGAATCAATTAATTTGAAACAGTTTAGCAACATACTTCCTGGACTTTGTGCGTGCGTCTGAGTTTTTCTACCAGCATTTTAAGCTAAAATCTCTGTACAGTTTCCTATGCCATAACAATTTCATTGTTTTTAATAGCACTTCAGCTTTCATTGTTTCTTTGTAGAGGCCAATCCAAGGCTTGGGGACAGAAATGACATGGTGGCCATTGATTTAAATGGAGATTGGGTCGGGGGCTTTGTCTGGGTGAACTAAGAGGACTTTATGGTCATTTTATGCCGTCTGTATCTGTGTACATCAGATGCGTTATCTCTTACCGGTCGAGGAGCGCTGTACCCCTCTGCTTGGATTCACGCTGGACACGGAGTGAACCCTTTTACAGTCTATGAGGGGCGAACGCAGCGGCGGCTGTGTGCGGGGTTTGGCGCCGAGGGCTCGCGCCGCGCGGCGGGCGGGAGCGATCCCCGCCGGGGAGGGCGCTGCGGCGGGCGGGCGCCAGGGGGCGCTGCTGCGCCTCCCGAGCCGCTGTGCGCCGCCATGGAGCCGGCGCTGTGCCCGGCGCTGTGCCCGCGCCGCCATGGACCCTCCGTGTGTGCCCGGTGCTGTGCCCGGCGCTGTGCCCGCGCCGCCATGGACCCTCTGTGTGTGCCCGGCGCTGTGCCCGCGCCGGGATGGACCCTCCGTGTGTGCCCGGCGCTGTGCCCGCACCGGGATGGACCCTCCGTGTGTGCCCGGCGCTGTGCCCGCACCGGGATGGACCCTCCGTGTGTGCCCGGAGCTGTGCCCGCACCGGGATGGACCCTCCGTGTGTGCCCGGCGCTGTGCCCGCACCGCCATGGACCCTCCGTGTGTGCCCGGCGCTGTGCCCGCACCGGGATGGACCCTCCGTGTGTGCCCGGTGCTGTGCCCGCACCGGGATGGACCCTCCGTGTGTGCCCGGCGCTGTGCCCGCACCGGGATGGACCCTCCGCGTGTGCCCGGTGCTGTGCCCAGTTCTGTTCCCCCATCAGGATGGACCCTCCGTGTGCCCGGTGCTGTTCCCGGTGCTGTTCCGGTTCTGTGCCCGCACAGGGATGGACCCTCCGCGTGTGCCCCGTTCTGTTCCCGGTGCTGTGCCCAGTTCTGTTCCCCAACCGGGATGGACCCTCCGTGTGCCCGGTTCTGTTCCCGCACCGCGATAGACCCTCCGTGTGTTCCCGGTTCTGTTCCGTTTCTGTTCCCGGTTCTGTTCTGGTTCTGTTCTCGCACCGGGATGGACCCTCCGCGTGTGCCCGGTGCTGTTCCCGGTTCTGTTGCCGCGCCGGGAATATCCCGCGGGATGCGGGGCCGGACCCTCCGCGTGTGCCCGGAGCCGTTCCCGGTTCTGTTCCCGGCTGTTCGCGCACCGGGAGCGCCCCGCGGGATCCCGCCCGCGCTCCCGGGGTTTCGCAGCTCTCCAGCCGCTGACCGCCTCAGCCCCGGCCTGCGCGGCCCCGTCCCGGCTCTGGCGGGGGCGGTTTGGGATGCTGGAGGTGCGGCCCGTCTGCAGACAGGCTGACTCCACAGCTGGAGGCTGGGCCCCTCTCGGGAGGGTTTCTGCTCCATCTCTCGTCCCTTTTCAAAGGCAGGGTCGGTTCGTACCATGCCAAGAGTTCAAAGTTGGAAAACAATGATACAGCAAAACAAGATGTATTTCTTTCAGAGATGGTATCGGGTTTGAGAGATCTTATAAAGAAATCCTTGATAGGAGGGAAAAAAAATTATAAAAAAAAGACATATTAAACCAAATTAGACTAGTTTTATCAGTTCACATCCAGGTCAGTGGAGCTTACAGCTGAAGGACTGAGAAAAGCAAATTGGTCCAAATCACTTCCATATATCCTGCAGCACCCTGGAATACAAAAGATGTTACTACCCACAGAATCACAGAATGGTTTGGGTTGGAAGGGACATTAAAGCTCATTTCCTTCTACCCCCTGCCATAGGCAGGGACACCTTCCACTGTCCCAGGCTGCTCCAAAACCCATCCATTCTGGATGCTAACCAGCACGGACATATATGCTCATATAGATTTGGAATGGTTGCAGGCATGGAAAGAGGCTTATTCCGGCTGCCTTCTTCTGATGTTCTTCTAAACATTCCCTTTGGGGTGTTCCTACAAACTGGACCTTTGATTTGACTCAGACCAACCACATTGCTTTATGGAAGAAGGATGTACCACAAATAACAGTACAGAACTCTACAAAATTGCAGAACATCCACTAGGTGCAGCCAGAGAAGTTCATTAATGCACCTAATCCAGGTTCTTGCCTACACCAAAGCCAGGCAGTGCCATGACAGCTGTACAGCTTTCTGTCCGTGGCCTGAGAGAGACTGTTAATTAAGAATTATCTTGAAGAAACAACCCTTGGTGAGAGCATCAGTGGCTCCTGCACAGGAGGGCACATTTCCTGGCAGGAGTCCTGTCAGTGCCCATCCTCTGTGCCGCAGGGCCGGGAACAGCCCTTCAGCTGCTCCCTGGGCTCAGGCTGGCACGGAAACTCCAGCTGCCAGCGCTGCTCGAGGCCCCCGGGAACATCCTGCATGGCAGGGACAGGGACAGCAGCAGGGACAGGGACAGCAGGAATTCAGACGGGCATGTGGAGCTTGGCCGTGCCACTGAGCAGTGCCCAGGCACGGTGACACTCAGGGCACGGTGACACTCAGGGCATGGTGGCATTCGGGGCATGGTGACACTCTGGGCACGGTAACACTCAGGGCATGGTGACAATTGGGGCATGGTGACACTCGGGGCACAGTTTCATTCAGGGCACGGTGGCACTCGAGGTACGGTGACACTCAGGGCACCATGACAATTGGGGCACCGTGACAATTGGGGCACAGTGACACTGGGCACGGTGACACTTGGGGCACAGTGGCATTTGGGGCATGGTGTCACTCGGGGCATGGTGACACTCGGGGCACGGTGACATTCGGGGCATGGTGTCACTTGGGGCACAGTGACACTCGGGGCACGGTGACACTTGGGGCACGGTGGCATTCGGGGCACGATGTCACTCGCGGCATGGTGACACTCGGGGCACGGTGGCATCCGGGGCACGGTGGCATTCGGGGCATGGTGTCACTTGGGGCACAGTGACACTCGGGGCACGGTGGCATCCGGGGCACGGTGGCATTCGGGGCACGATGTCACTCGCGGCATGGTGACACTCGGGGCACGGTGGCATCCGGGGCACGGTGGCATTCGGGCTCCTGTGCCTGCCAGAGGCACCGGGGCTCCGTCCCCCCGGCTCGGTGCCTCCCAGGCGTCCCCGTCCTGCCCAGCTCTGCTGGCTCCACCAGCCATAATTTGGCCCCTCGGTTTTGAAGTGCTGGCTTAAGCGAATTCTAAGGAGGTTTTGTGTGTGTGGCTGGTTGCTTTTTTCCCTCCGAGGTTTGGCAGTGAGTGAGAGCCCTCTCCCTTCTGAATCAGCAAGAGTTCATCAGAATTCTTAATTGGAATGCAATGGCAGGCAGAGCTGGAGTAGTAGAAATCAATGTAAATGGATTAAAAGAAAAGGACCAAGTAACCGAATGTAAAAAAGGAGCCAGTTTTCCAGAGTGATTGGTGAACAGTGCAGCAAGAGGTTTCCAAATACAATTCATTATTATAATGATGTTTAATTGTTCATCAACAGGTAGACTGTAGCCATATTATAGATACACCAACAGAAATTGTGGATCACGGAGCATGATAATGCAGACAGAATGGACAGGACTTTGATATGTGAATGTCAGCTGTAGGAAATGGTGTCTCAGACAGTAATTGCAATTAGGGTTTGATTCAGTGGTGTTGGTGCAGCCTGACACTGTTGCAGTGAGCCCTGGGTGATGCTGTGAGGACACCAGCCCATGCTGGGAAACACTGAAGGGATGAGCAGGAGGAATTTTATTCCAAACCCCTTGAAAGCAGAGTTTTTGTGTTTGTGAGCTGCAGAGCACTGCGTGTTTAACTCCCCTGCCTTTGTATGGTGCACTGGTGCAGGTTTTGGTGCCCTGTGAGCAAGCTCAGCTCGGCTCAGCCTGGCTGGGTCAGGCTTGTCCCTGGATCCAGGGGAGCAGTAAATCAGAGCTGTGCCCTCTCACAGCCTGCTCCCTCCCCCGTGAGCCCCTAACCACAGTCTGTGCTAGCCTGGAAGCCAAATCCCATTGAAGGGCTCCTTCTTCTGCCCCACATTTTAGTGCTCCTCCTTTTACAAGGGATATTCCAAGGGAGAGAGTCATGCTTAAGGTTAAACTGCTGCCATATAAACTCTAGTTCAACATAATTTTGATCCCAGTGAGGTTGCTGATATATACTTTTAAATAAAATCAAACTTCAGAAACACATTAATTGGTCTCAGTGGTTAAGTTAAATAGTTAAATACATGCATGCATATCATTCTGCCAAGGCTAAGTCATTAGTTCGGTGGAAAGCAGAAATGATGGCTCTATTGGAATCAGGAGACTAAACCCTATTTCCATTAATGCTAACTGTTTTATTAATACATGCATGTGTCAGCATTAAGTAATAAATTTAAATGGTCTGCCCCTTCTTGATTTAAAGTAATTATCTCACTGATCTTGGCTGCTGAATGAATAACTCTGTTACTCCTTTCATCTTTTATCAACTAAGGTTTTTTGGGTTTTGTTTTTGGTGGTTTGTTTGGTTTGGTAGGCAAACCAAAGAAATAGACTGTGGGCAAAGTTGGCTGGTATTTGAACCATTTATAGAGGTGGCTGGAAAACTTTGATGGAAGCAACAGGTAAAAATTGCAACCTTCATATTGCTAAAGGAAAATGCCATTCAAAAAGTTTATCCCTAATTTTTTGACACAGTTTATTTGATAAAGAGTGTCCTGAGGCAAATACAGGACTTTGAATGGCATTTAGAAATTAAGAAATGTCTCATTAGAATAGAAAGCAGTTGAAGTGTTGGATTCAATCTCACCCTCCTCAGAGCAGTGACCACACACTGGTGCAGTTAAGGATTCCCCAGCATCACTCAGCTCATGGTAGATCTTTCAAGACAAGGGTTTAGTGCATTTCTTGCTTTCAGGACACTTCCTGTTCAGGCAGGAATGGTTGTGAGCTGTTTTCCAGGAAGGAGCAATACTGAAGCAGCTGAATGGTGCCAGGTTAATTCAGCACAGCCAGAGCACTGATCCAACCCTCCCATTCCATATTGCATGAGCCACAGGGATCAGCAGCTTGGTGGAACTGAGAATCACTCCAACATTTACCCAGCGCACACAGAGAACAGACTTTTTTTATGATAATGGCTCCTTCCTATTCCCTTTCAGGATATTTTTCTTGCAATTGAAATTCCAGACATCTTCAATATTTCACATTAGTGAAAAGTCACTGTTCATTCACAGTTTCAAACCCAATTTCTCCAGACGGAAGAGGTTCCAAAATTTTGAAAAGCAGCTGAATAATTTTACTTGGGGCTCTGATTCAAATAGAAAATTTTGTCCAGTGCTGATTGTTGCCTTTTTATTTGTTACTGTTCCAATTATAGCTGGTATAGCTGGGAGAATATAGCTGATTAGTATGCATTTCAATTCTTTTTAGCACGGTGGCAATTTCCATAGCATTTCTCTTTCTAAAGCAAGAAGAAAACAGAGCAGGCAGTGGCATTTGCATGCAAACAATTTGTCATTTACATACAAAAGGGCTGATTAGGTAGCAATACAAGTGGCTGTAGGTCAGACAGCCTGTAGGTCATAATTGCTTTTTCTGTCCTTAAAATTAGGAATTTTGTAATATTTATATGAAAAAATTATACTCATAAATTCATTATGTTCATGTTTCAAGTACTGAGTTACAAATCCTCTTGGAGATCTCTGGTTTCTGTGGTGCTTTGGCTACAGCCCTGCGTGTGACACTGGTTTCAGCTGCTGCCTTGCTCAGCGCTCCCCAGCCCGGTGCTGCAGGTCCCAGTCCCCTGCTGGGACAAGGAAAGCTGCTTTGGAGCATTGGCAGCTGATGGGGCCCTGCACAGCCTGGCTCACAGGGAGCCACACTCAGCGGCTGGGCTGGTGTCTCCGTGCCCTCAGAGTCCTGCCTGCGCTCCCGGCCTTGGCCTGGGCTCTCTCAGGTTCAGCACCTTCAGCTGGAGGTCACTCACCTCACGGGGTGTGCCTGAGATTCCTTGCCCCTCAGTTTGTCAGGTTCTGCTCTCCCTGTGCAGCTCCAAATCTAATATTCAGTGAACACTTCACCCCCAGACTTTCCCACTTTGCAATGCAAACTTTGCCCTGCTGTAACCTCACCTTTAGCAGGTACAGCAGCCTCTTCTGACCTTTCTTTTTTAATTTTCATATTTCTCCTTGACTCAGCCAGCTCCATTTGTGTTCAAAAGGTGGAGACATTCTTTGAAGCTTCCTTGGGTCAGGCTTATCCAACATTTGCCTTCTCCTCTGGCTCTTCCTACTCCCTGAATTGAGCAAGGTTTCCACATCCAGCCTGCAGGGCAATCACACTCCTCACTACGAGCTTGGAGTGATGTCCAGTGACCTTCTGCTGACATTATTTCACTTTTTTGGATCCAACAGCAAAAGCTCATTTGTCTGTGTATTTGTGTCAGTAGATATCAAAGTGCTGGGAGCAGCTAAAATTAAGTCTTGGTGCATTTAATGACTTCAATAATTATTTACTTCATGACAAAGAAAACCCCACATTGAAATGAGGCAAGAGTGTGATCTGAGAAATACCTGAGCACTCTCCTGAGAGAGGAGTGGGAACCAGCCCTGCTGCCTCACTCAGAAGCGCAATATGCAGCTGTCACATGGAACTAGGACACGATGAACTCCTTGGAAAAGGTGGCACAAGGATTCACTCCGGCTGCAGTGATGTGCTGTCACTCTGGAGCACCACAAATTACCAAGTGGCTGCTGGCTTGGGCTTTAAAGGAGCAGTCAAAACACATGAGGAAAATCGAAAGTCAAAAGTAAAATTGCTGATTTTTTCCTCATGGCATGGACTTGACATTGAGTTCCACCTTATTGTGCCCTTCAGTGTGGATTTGTACTTTTGGAAGGCACTGGGAATATCCACCTTGGTTAATACATGCTCAGAACTTTGTTATTGTGGTTAGCAGCCTTTTTACAATATTTTTATGAGTGGGCAAGTTTAAGCTGTTTATCTGATGTCTGCACCTCCTGGCTAAACTCAGACTGGTGAACCTGGAGTGCTGCTGGAGTCCATGGGTTATTCAGTGACACTGGGATTACTGAGCAGCACCTTTGATGTGGCATTTCAGGGAGTTTTGGTGGTTACACTGAGTTTGTGTTAGAGTTTAGATGGAGCTGTGCATCCCAGGGCTCAGCCAGGTTTTGGAATGTGTTAGGATTGCACTCAATGCGCCATCAAATGGATGAAATTGCACTAATACATGTTTAATTATCCAATCAAGTTGAAATTAGTTGGGCTGAAATAACCAGCTCTGCAGAGGAAGTGCCAGCTCTCAGATCTACCAAGATTTACCAAGATTTGCCGTTGCTCGTGGTCCTGACCTTGGCTTTTTCGGGATGAGCTGCAAGTCAGGGAATGTGCATTTCTGTCTCCCAGGCATCCTGAGGGCTCCTACCAGACTGTGCAGTGTCCCCCATCACTGAGGGACTGGGTGCAATTCTGTATTTTGATCACAGAGCTGTGAAATCCTGCTTGTAACTGTCCCCACAAACAGTCTGGGGAACAGCTCAGCCTTTAAGGTGTTTCCCTTCAGAAATGAGTAACCAGCAAGTCATTTCTTGGAAGAGGTACATTATAGGAGAGCTACCAAAACTCAGGACTTTTAATTTCTATTTACTTTTTTCTGCCCTAAATTTACAGAAGGCCATTGATACTTTATAAAGAAAATAATGTAACTTAAATTAATCATGTCTACAAAAGACTTTGCCATTGGAATTTAGTCATTTTGCCTACTGGAGGAGAGAAGGAGAATGTTTTTGCCTAGAGGCATCTACCATCTGGAAATCACATCAATTTTTACTAGAAATGAAATAATTCAAAATAAACCAGAGTAAAGCTTGTGTTTTAACTGTTTCCATGTTCTTTAAAACATACTATATTTAACCCATAATTGCCTTGGGCATTTTATTACTCTGGGCTAATGAATGCTAATTGCGTGTTGAATTGGAGATCAGCAACTCCTCCTTTAACACTTTTCACTGGTGTTACCAGGAGTATTGGCTCAAAAAGGAAGGTTTCCCATTTCTCATGTTAGTTCTATGTGCAGCTCCTTTGGCTTTATGGAAAATGCATAAAATTGTGTGTACATTGACTCCTTTTCTCATTCTTACTAATTCATTATACATATTTCCCCTCTGGGCTTTACAGAAGGCCCCAAGTTTTATCTTCCAACAAATCAGAAACATCCCAACTTTTTAAGAACTTGTCAAGCATTCTAAAGTAAATACATGAATTTCCATCTACATCCTCATGGCCCAGAATAATTTGCCTGTTATCTAGGGAAAGGCAGGCGTGCTCGTTATGCTTTTTGCAGGCTGTACCCTGTGAATTGAGATGTCACTCTGCATGACAGGGATCCTTTCCCCAGCTGTGCTGTGAAGGACAGATGCCTTTCTGCCGTGAAAGACCAGAAAAGTCCTGTTGCAGAACTGTTTTTGTCACATCTCAGTAGTCTGGTGAGGTCATTTCCATCATCCATGCAACTGCTGCTAAAATTAGGGATGTATCCATGGCTGTTTTGTTGGAGCTGTGTAGGAACTGAGTGAGAGATTTCTATATATTAATTATGCCTTCTAATTATGTCCTTTTAGTAACCTCCTCATGTCCCAAAAGAATCTTAGAATGAATGAAGGGGAGCCTAACTCCTCATTTATGTGGAGGAATTCTCTCAGTAATCATATTCAGAATGGCAATCAGCTGAGAGCACAGTGTCTGCATTGACTAGTTTCTGCTTTTCTGCAGGCAGTACCACCAGGGCTTTGACTTGGTCATGGCACAGATTAATTCATCCAGGTGCCTGTATTTGAGGAGAGGGAAGGCTTAGATCTACTGGATTTTCCTGTTTGAGGAGTGTTCTTTCACCTGACGAGAGGAGTCTGTGCCCACTCCCATTTCTTTTGGGGGGAATTGTTGGGAAGCATGAACGTGATGAAATCTCTTGTACAGCCAAGGCAAACCCCTTTGCTCCTCAGCAGCATTTTTATGTCTCAGCGCCATTCCATCCAAAGAGCAGCTCCCAAAAATGCTTTTAACACAGGTTCACTCACTGGGAAATAATTTCAGCTTGTTTAGAAGATGAGCATCCCATCCAGTCTGGCACAGGGATCCTCCTGGACCTGCCATGCCTCCTGTGCTCCTTCTGGAGCAGCATTCCCAAACGATGCTGGGAGGCTCGCTTGGCAATGCCAGAGCACTGCTGCAGTCTGGCGCCAAAGGGGTTAAACCCCGTGCGGGCCGGTTATCCGTGCGGAGCTGCAAACAGCCTCCATCCACATCAAACACGGACCGCAGCGACTCCTTGATCAAAGCCCAGGTAATTGAATTATTTGCCTTCATGAATCAAGGGGTCCTTGAACAAGCTCGGGATGCTGGATATTAGAATATGGGAAATTTATTGTTGCACTCCTTCTAATGTTCCGACATCAAAGAGAGCCTGTTCCTATAAACAAAGCAGTGGGAAGTCAAAGAATTCAAGTAAAAGCTAATGTGGAGAGACTCAGTTTTCTAATGTCTTTGTGAGCTGGAAATTAAGATGATTCCTGTGGGGTGAGATATTTACCGCTGTGATTCTTTGTGCCTGTTTTATGTAAGGAAGCATCTGTCCCGCGCAGGAATGCTCAGTCCCACCCTGCCCAGCCCCTTGGCTGCAGTTGTTGTCCCCGTTCCTCAGTTTTGGGCGATGTTTCGCAGTTTGGGTTGCAGTCTCTGTGTGCCGAGCTCTGAGTGGCTCTCTGACCGCGTCACGCTTTGAGATTCCAATTAGCACATCGTAATTAGCGCGGGCAGCCGCGTGCGGGGGGCCGGCTCCCGCGGCACGCCGGCCAAGAGCGGGATAAATGCCGGGATAAATGCCGGGATAAATGCCGGGATAAACTCCGTGAGGGAGCGGAGCTGGCCCGGGGCTCCCGGAGCCGCTCCCGATGGATGGGGCCGGGATGGGCCGGCATTTCTGAACCCCAGAACGCCCCGACTGATGAGGCAGAAATGGACCGGCATTTCTGAACCCCAGAACGCTCCCAATTCACGAGGCAGAAAGGGACCGGCATTTCTGAACCCCAGAACGCTCCCAGTCCATGAGACACAAGTGGACCGGCATTTCTGAACGCCAGAGCGCTCCCAGTCCATGAGACACAAGTGGACCGGCATTTCTGAACCCCAGAACGCTCCCCATTGATGAGGCAGAAATGGAGCGGCATTTCTGAACCCCGGCCGAGCAGAGAACCGTGTGCTGCCCCCAGAATGGATCCTCCGCCCGCACAACTAAATGTCGCTTTATTTCTGGGAGAGATGAACTCCTTTGTATCTTTCCCTTCTCTTTTCATTTTAACATTCTCTTTTCTCGCTCTGCCGCGTTTTCTTTCGCAGCTGGGGCCTGACCCCTGTTGTTTCCTTGTTCATGGAGCAAACATAAAATGCTAGAATTTCCTCTGGTAAGTGCCAGCCTCGGTGTGTGTGTTGTGTGTTTGTGTGCTACGTCATTTCTGCATCAAGGCTCTCTCCTTGCCTGTGCTGCCCCGGTTTTGGATGCGCTTTTGGATGCGTTTGATTCGCAACCTGCACCAGTCCTGTGTGTGAAGCTGCTGCTGAAGGCAGCGAGATGTCTCTGTGCCTCCTCATAGCTCAGCAGGAGCCAAAATAAATTAGTGGGAGACAAATCAGCAGAGAGAGGAAACAAATGCAGTCACTACGTGCAGTGACAAATGTTTCTGAGAATGGTATAAAAGTTCTCTAAATAGAAAATAAAACAGTGGCTCATTCCACCTGCTCGCATTTACCTGTGCAATAAGAGCCACAAATTTCTAATGATGCAGATCCTTTTGCAAATGAATTTTTTTTCTTTAAAAATGCGATGGGAATATTTTAGAGGAAGGGCTGCAAAATGCAAAGTATGAAAAATAAACTGTTGAATTATTTTATTCAACACAGTAAATAATTAAGATAGCAGTGCAGTATTCTGCAGCTCACCGGTGAGGAGCTCTACAGAGAATTTTGTGTAAAATGGTGAGAGGATGCTTGGAGAGATGTTCCTGGCTTGGTGTAAAGGTGCAACCTTCACCTATTGATTTACTGTAGAACAGCTCTATCAGCTCTGTGCATATCAGTTCCCTGCAGATCACAGGATTTAATCAACTGAGCTCCATTCTAGTGACATTCCAAATTCCTACAGCAAAACACAGGCAACTGTTATTGGAAGAATGTTTTGTTTGAAACTTTTAAAACCTTTGGGTCCCATTTTTCTGTTTCTTTAATTTGGACAGGGAGCTTTTAGCCTGAAAGACTTAATTTTAATTTCCATGAACTAAACATGGTCAGTTTGTTACCAGGTGAAAATCCTATTCCTTATTTTCTGAGAAGTCAGCCGTAGAAAGGCGATTGTTTTGCTCAAGGGGAAGTAGCATCCAAGACAGCCAGGCAGGATTGCCAAAAAGTTTTCCAGGTTGGATGGGGTTCAGAGCAATCTGATCTTGTGGAAGGAGTCCCTGCTTGTGGCAGGGGGGATTTTTAGCATCCTTTCCCCCCAAAGCACTCCATGATCCTGTGTGAAACACTCACCCTCCTGGGTGAGTCACTGAGCTCCTGTGACTCCTGGTGCCAGCAGGGGTTTCTGGCAGCCCCAGTGTGTGCCCCGGGGCTCAGGGGCTGGTGGGCAGTGGGTGATACAGCTCATGGTCATGCCACTACCAGAGGAGGAGGAATTGATTAGCAATAACACACTTCATTAACACTGCACTTGCTCAATCATTGCAATTGTGGCTCTTCCCCTAAAACATCAAGTGGATCAGGTTTTGTTTCAACCAAATCAATCTAATGTGTTAGAATTTACATAATTTCCTCTCATTTCGTTTATGGAGCAGCAGGAATTTTAATTTGCATTGTCTGTATAGCCTATAATCAAAGTGTTAAGAGCACAAGGTTTATTCATTATGTATGGCATGTGGTGACAAATTTGCATAATGGGCCACATCTTGCTGAAATGTTCCTTCTTTCCCCACACCCACCTTGGCAATTTTGCCTATAAATGATTTTCTATAAACCTGGTAATTCAATTACACAAGACTTTGAATCCCTTGGAATATTTAGTGGGGATAAGTATCCCTATAAAAATTAAAAAGTGGATAAAATATCATACTGAAAGATGAGAAGGGCTGAGGGAAGTCCTTGAAAACTGGGCCGTGTTTTGTGATTTAGGGAGAAAGCTGATATAAAGCCATTGTTGCTGTAGAGTGAAGGTGAATATTCAGAGGATGAATTGGAAGGTGCCTTTATGTTTATTTCATGGCAACTCCTACACAGACTCCTTCCTATGAAAATTTCAGGTCTAAGTTAGGGACTAAAAAGCTATTGAGGTGCTGCAAATGAAAACCTCTATCATACACTGTTGTCTGCCAAGGCCAACATTTTCTTTATGAAAACGAAGTTCTTAGCACAATTTAATTTTTTTAATAGAAGATTATTATATTTTAGTACACAGAGAAAAAAATGTAGGAGCTAAAAATATTATCTAAATGAGGAATGCAATGCATCCTTTGGTTTGGATACCCAGGCCCTTCATGGAGCATCTCAGAGCATAAGAGTTCTCATTTAGATCTTCAGTTGGTGAGTTTTGGATTTGGAACAGTTTCATTCTCCCTTTTGCTGCCTGAGGATAGTCAGACTAAAATGTAGGAATATACATTTATTTCTATTTTATCCAGCTATCTCACAATCCAACAGTATAAACAATATCTTCTATGTGCTAACATGAACAGAAATTCAGGTAGTACAAGATTTACCCACCTTTGATCAAAGCAAAGCTCCTGACAGAAATGCAGAACATCTTTAGATACTGACAGCCATGCTCTTTGTAAGAGTACATGGACAGGTGTTTCAGTTCTTTTAGGAAACATTCATACAGATCATTTTGTTAAACACATCCTTAAATCCCTCATCTGAGGTGAAGAGTTTAAATCTCCCAAAGTGCATTGTATTATTTTAGCTAAGAAAAGGGGCTGTGGGTGTCGTACATGCATGGTGACTTGTGTTTGCAAGTTATGTAAGGAGAGGAGCAGACACAAATCTGACATTTGAATCATGAATCTTTCAATCTCTGCTTGAAACTGGAGTGAAACTTTGACAAGGCTGTTGGCACCCAAAGTCTGCCAAAAGGCTTTTAAACAGAGTTGTGTCACTGTGGATGCAACAACTGCAGACAGGAAAAGGATGGGAGGACTCTGAGTTCACACTACCACAGTGTCCAGAATAATGCCTGGAGAGAGGGTTGCTCAGTTGGTTAAGAGAGGTGCAAAGGACAAAGGTAAAGCCACTTCGCCTTTGAGAGAAAGAACATCCCAAGAGAGGGGAGGCTCATTTTGCACTGGGTTCACCACTAAGAGGTCCTATTGAGGTGATCAAGCTGCAACACTCTCAAGCCCTAACACTGGTCACTTTTTTCTCCAGCTTTTCACAGAAGTTGCTGTATGTACTGCACAGTCTTTGAAAATGCCATCTCTTCTCTCCAGCTCCTGTGGCAAGACCTCTCTTGCCTACTTTCCATCTTTTTACTTGCTTACTTATTTTCCTGCCATTTCTCCATGTCCATTAAAAGCTGTTGAAAAATCTGAAAGGATCTCCCAAGGTTTACAGAGAGAGACAAAGGGCAAGTCAGTCTTGGGTGTCTCTTAGCCCAGCCTATTCTCAGAGATAAGCCATGGGTGCTCAGGATTCACTTCCTTAGAGAGCTCCTGGATGACCTTCAGAAGAGGGGGTGAGGGAATGTGTATGGTTATTTTAATTGTGTCCCCCACCCCCCTCATACCCATTGTGGGCAGCTGCAGGCACCCCAGGCTGATCCTGGGAGCCTTGCAGAATATTCTTGTCAAATTGAAATCTCTCTTGGACCACACCAGGCTCTGGAATCTGCTCGAGCATCAGCACATGGTGCTGATGATTAAGCACCAGGTGAAAAAACACCCAAAAATGAGAATGTCCCCCGAGCTCCTGCTGGCCACCAGCAGGGAGCCAGCCTGTCCAGCTGAGAATTGCTGCTCCCAAAAGGCCAAGGAAAACCAGGGGAAAGCTGAAATATGGGAAGGGGCATGTATTAGGGGCAACACCAGCTCATCCCATCCAAGGACATGCCCTCTCTGCATGGCTGCATGGAGCTGCAGCTGGAGGCTGGGGGAATCAGGAGCAGCCCTGTATTTGTATTAAGAGAGGGAATTAAATCTGGGAAGCCACGAGCAGCCCTGTGTTTGTATTAACACAGTGAATTAAACCAGCCAGGTCAGCTTGGGTAATCTCAGTGTGCAGCAGCACCTCTGAACTGGCTCTGTCCTTTCTGGGGGAATCAGAGCTGCTGAAATCTGAGCAGTGCACTCAGCCTGCTATTGCCACGAGAATGAAATGCAATAGTCAGGGCAATATATCTTAACCCAGCTCAGCAGCTCCTGGCTGCTGCAGGTGCTATCGCTCCCAGCCTGCTCCTTGCAATTTCAGATACAGTTTTTCTTGTCCGTGGCTTCAGCAGCTGTCATGTAGATCAGGCTCCAGCCCAAATCTCTGTCTGTGGCACTCTTAGTGAATAAGAAAAATGTGTTTTACAACTCAGTGTGAGAGATGAAAGCCAAATCAGATAAAGTTAAAATGTTTTACAAGTTTAGCAAGTTGTCTCTTGAAATGGCTGCAGAACTTGGGCAGCCACTAGAACAAAATGTACATGAATCAGTTGGAATAGCAGCTATTTGTTGTGAATGCTGTTATGTACAAATAAAGAGGAGCACTTTTATTTTTGTGAAAGGCTATGGCTAGTCCATTCAGAGAAGTGCCTACATTAGGGTAATTAAAACACCAACTGTGGGGCATAGTTTGGCACCCAGGCAGGAGAACAAGGGGATGTTGTGGTTTGGACAAGACTTAGGCAGGCTTGGGTCACTCAGTGGGGTTGTTTTCCAAGTTGTACTCTTCTTCCTTTGGAACATGGAATGGGATTTTATTTTTTTTTTTAATAGTATCATCCAGGGCTTTTACATTGCAAATATGTTCCTCTTCCAGAATATGTGATTGATTTCTCAAGCTCTATTCATATGGCACTTCAGGTTTTCCATTTTCCAGTGCACATCTGAAGCTTCCTAAACTCAAACCTGTCTGCTGCTTACCTGTGATGGTGTTTCAGGAGCTGCACCTTTTCCATGTCCTTTTTTATTCAGTAGTGCATAGAGGCAATTTCTTTGATAATTTACATGATAATGTAGAAGGGAAAGTAGAACCCCTTTGCCTTAAGTGCCATTATTTATAGGGTACTTGGAAACTCTTAAAAATATTGGCGTTGATAGCTTTCAAAGGAAATAGATCTGGTGCAAATAGACAAAATATTCCACTAATGGCTCTTTCTCTCCTTGATGCTGTTTCAATCCAGGGACTATACAAAAGAAAAACCAGTGGGCTTAGACCTATTAAAACCTATTTAATAGGTTTTTGGAAACTTAATTTTAAATCAGGGAAAGATCAGCAATATGACACTGCCGGCTCGAGAGGCAAAATGAGATGTCTTGTACCTGAAATAAGTGCTACAAGTCTTTGTGAGGCAATGGCTGTATTTTTTTCCCCTGCCTGATTAGATTTTATAAATATCCTGCCTTGTTCAGGTGTGTTCTCATCTGCCCATCAGCAGCGCAGGGCTGTGCTCCCCTCGCAGCTGACAAGCAGCCAGCAGCTGTTAATGACAGCTCTGGGATTTTTGGCACCTTTTTCACACCGCTCTGACTCCGTGCTCACAGGGTAATTATCTCTGGCTCAGTTCTGTGGCACTGAGCACAGCGTGTGCATCACTGCTCCTTCCAGAAATTTCCCAAGAATTTCTGGTGATTTGAGGGGAAAAGGACCCTTCACTTCATATATGATTCATGCAGGGGTATTACCAATACCAGTTCCTTCTTTCTCTTTTCTGAAATACTTTCAGTGAATTTTGGGCAGGTTGCAGCATTGGGCTGGGAGATGATAAGCAACTTTGTATATTCTTGGATATCAAAGGAATCCCAGCACATACTTGTGTGGAAGGCATCAGAACTTTTGAGGATGATTAGTAGGGTTAAATGCGGGTAAATACAGAGATCACGGAGGTGTTGCACCTAAAGCCTTTGTTTCATGTAAAGTTTGACCCTGCAGGAAGCTCCTTGTGGGCTCCATGATGAGAGCTGAAATGTAAAATACACTGAGAAGTGCCAGAGGCAAGAGGAACATGGATCCTCTTTGCTCTATATGCCCTTTCTCAGATGAAAGACAGATATAAAATTCATTCTTATTCAAAAATTTTCACCCCAATGTTGCTTCATCTTTCACCTTTTCAGTGCCTGGATCTTTTATCCTATGTCTCTACTGCCCATTTTTCAATATCCTCTCACCATGGATTCCCTTTTCACATTCTTGATTTCCTTCAGCTCCGTGAAATTCTTCCTGCCTCAGGTCTGAGGGTTCACAGCGCCACATACAGTGGATTCCCAACTTCAGTTCAGGGTTTCCAGGACACTTAATACAGGGATCCACAGGGATCCTCCTTTTGTGTTTAGGTTTCCTTCCTCCTTCCCTTCCCTTCCCTTCCCTTCCCTTCCCTTCCCTTCCCTTCCCTTCCCTTCCCTTCCCTTCCCTTCCCTTCCCTTCCCTTCCCTTCCCTTCCCTTCCCTTCCCTTCCCTTCCCTTCCCTTCCCTTCCCTTCCCTTCCTTCTTTCTTTCCTTTTCCTTCCTTCTTTCCTTTCTTTCTTTCTCACGCTCTCTCCCTCCCTCCTGTAATTGTAATTATTTCAAGCATGATTACATACTTTAACATTTTGAGAGTAGTAAACGTTGCAAAACACTGAACCAGCCAGTTTAAATGCTCAGAACCAAACAGTGTCAGCGGTTTTTGAAGAGGCCGGGGATTGCCGAAGGCAGTGTGAGGAGTGTTGGATTTCTGCTGCCACAGCCCTCAGGTGGCTCCAGCCCAATGCTCCTCAGAGGAGTTCCTCCTGAGGAATGACCAAAATGAAGCTGTCACAGCCCCCCCAGCTCAGCTGCACAAGATTTCACTGCCTGAACCTGCACTGACCCCTCCAAACCAGGTTGTGCTGAGCCCCACCCCAAACAACATCCTGAGTCAGTTGCTCCTTGTAAAGTCACTTGGAGGAAACACCACTGGAATGGGAACTTTGAGTGAAGGAACACCAAAACTTGTCTTAAAAGATTCTGATAAATGAAAATACAGAGTGGAATTCATTTTTTATACTCATCCTGTTCAGATTTATTTGCCATCTTTTGGATCAGAGAAGCCAAATTCTATTTGCAGTGTTTTTTCTGTATAAAACATCTGTTGTGCTCTTTCAAATTAAATATTGCGTGTTTGTTAAATTCCCACAGAACCTGGGAAAACCAAGGCATGTATATTGGATTAATGGACCTCTAGTGAAATCCATAGTTTTGTCCTTACAGTTTTAAGAATAAATTTTGTAAAAATTCCTCCGAGTGTATCAGTTCACAAGATGTTCCCTGTATTTCATTTGTTCTTTTCTGACTACTTCAATATGACTATTTCAGTTCTGATTACTTGTTCCTTCATTTTAAATAGAGGAAATGGAACAATTTTATTCCTGTAGTAAAATGTTCCTTGAGGAGGTGTGAGAGTACCACAGAATGAGACAAAATTCAGATAAAACTCTGCAATAATATCTCAAGGAACCATTAAGGTTTTCAAAAGAAAGAACATTAAATTAATACAGGGTAGTCATTTCTTTCAAGTATTTTCCTCAGATAGTGAGATACAGCTTTGGTATTACTATACTACGGTATAAAATTGCAATATTTATTTTTCTTATTCTTGAACTGTTATTATTTTCTCCAGGTTCTTTTAGGATAATGTTGTCAGGTATCTATTTCACTCATAAATCCAATAGTTGCATCCTTTATGCAGAAAAGAAAGGACATTTACTACCTTGGAGTGATGGTTTCTCAGATGCTAAAACAGGCAAAAATCATAAAGCGACAGACTTGCTGTAATTTTAGCTACTTATTTCCTGGAAGAAAAAAACCTTGAATTTTTAATTCAGAAGAAAATTAATTCCATCCCTTAGTATTCTTAGTAAATGACTCATGTAACAGTTTTCAGGCACCAGCAAATCTGTCTTTGGGTAAGACATAAGATTGAACTTCAGAGGAACTGCTGACGCCCACATGGTGTCAGTTGGACTCAGTTGACACTACTTGCCAAATTTATTTCTTTGTCTGCCTCTTGTTTCTCTGTAGGAGAATATGTGGATATCTTGGAAGGCGCACAGAGCATGGAAATGTGCGTGCAGTTGGTGGGAGAGCCTTTGCTTTGTGTAACAGCAGTAGTAGCTCTGTTCAGAGGGGTGGGAACAGAGAAAAACCACTGGCACAGACCCATGGAGCTGTGGAATAGAGGTGGACTTCACAGGTCAGAGGTCTGAGATGATTCCTGTTTTTAACATTACTATTTGTAATTAGTTTTAGGTCAGGACAGTGGCAGGAAACAGAATCTTCTTCAAATGGAGACGTTATCTTCTAAAGAAATGTACTCTCACCACACCGTCTGCTCCAAGTGTGGAGGTTTTTTGTGGTTCAAATTTTAAAAAGAAAAAAATATTCTCGTGAAGAAGACATGTTTTGGGTCCTGTTCTGCAGCAGAAAGTGTTTGCTGATAGAGTTCTGCCAGGATAGCTGTATCAACAACACTCCTTATTTTAAGCACAGCATGTGCTGGCAAAGAAACGCTTTTATCGGCTCATGGATAAAACTCATATGGCAGAAAGGACTTGAGTTTTGCCAGATGAAAAACTTCTCAGGTTTTTGTCTTACACTGTCAGGAGGGGCTGAAGCAGCTCTGATGTAGGCTGAACCCAAATTTTCAGGAAGCCAGAGAAAGTGAGACATTGCTAATTTAGACATCTCTAAAGTTTCTGCTATTTTTTAGACATTATTTCTAGAGTCACAATTTTAAAGAAACACTGTTATCACCAACACAGAGAGGTGTCAGTGCAAGGGATTTAAGGTCTTGTAAAATCTGACAGAAAAGATTGATAGACTATATGGTTAATGTCACATTTGCTAATCTAGAGACATCTGAGTAAAAAATGTGGGTTCTTTTCCTACCACTGTGGATTCCTTTAGTGACTTGTTTTATGGCCTTTATCCAGGCCATTCATCTCTTTGCACCATCCCAGGTGGCTGTGCCCATCTCTTGGAATAGGTTTGCACATGGTTTTAGAAATCTAGAGGCTTTAGGGAGATAGGTCCTTCTGTCAAGGCAGGAAGAATTTCCAATCTAAGTAATCTAAAATGGATAAAGACTTTTCTTACATAAAAGCTGCGTGCTAACCTAAAAACCTGTGGATGTTACAGTGACCAGCAGTGTCCTTCAGTTCAGAACCTTCAGGAGCTGTATCTCACTAGCTCCATCATTATTAAATTAGCAAAATTAAGCACTTCATAGCTTGAAAACGCCACTAATTGCTGGTGAACAATGGGTCATTCATGCACCATGCACGACAATCCTCAGGGCAAAGCACCATTTCCATTTTCCTCTATAAGCTCCTACTTGCAGAATGTACTTACTCCAGGCCTGTGGTGTTTTTCTGAGAACAGAACTGTTTATGGAGAGGTAGGACAAAAAAAACTACAGAAAGTTCTCAAACCTCTCTGCCTGGATCCTGACAGGAATATCCCAGGTGTGTGTCTGGGTCTGCCCACAGCGGTTATGTGAGGATACTGCTGCCCCCTCTGGCTTCTCACCCACCAAGGCATTTCCCAGCAGTGGCTCCAGAGCCTCTCTCAGCTGTGCAGAGAGCTCTTCATGACTGCTGATAGCTGAGGGATGTGCCAGCCTTCTTTCAGACTCAGCTGCCTGGCTTTTCTTTGGGTCAGAGCTGTGGCTGGTGCTGTGGCTTGAGACAGGCTCGAGCGGCTGAGCAGGGATGAGACACCAAGGCAGATGTTCAAGGGGAAAAAGACGCAAGGGATGGGAGATACAAATGCAAGGAGTGTTCCTTTCCATTGGAGCCTTTGCGGGGCTATTTCCCTTTCAGCATTTTTGGTTTATAAGCAATGAAACTGTGAGTTTATACTGGGGGAGGGAGTACAAACACAGGGTGAGGATCAGCTGACACCAGATCATTTCTTTGCTGGTAGGTTGAGAAAAGTGCTAGAGAAACATATAAATTATAGCCTCATATATTGTATATATTACTGTATAGTATGTACAGCAATATGTACTCTTTTGACAATATTGTCTTTACCACGATTTCTGTTCTGTTTGTTTGTTCTTCTCTCTCCAAAAGTTACATTTAATGAAAATATGCTGCAGGTTTGGTTTTTATTTTCTGTATATAGGAGAGAGTTCTGCCCAGTGTTTTATATTCCATTTTCTTTCCTGCTCTGTATTTCATAGACTGCTTTGGATTTTATTAGTTGTCACATTCTCTACATACAAAATGCATGTGAATTAAGCAAAACGTGTTCTTTGGTTTGGGGATTTAGGACTTAGGAAGTGAGTTAGGTCAGCACAAGAGTTACCAGTGTAGATGCACAGAAGACGCTTCAGGCTGTGAAAAATAAAAGAACAAGAAAATTTTAAGGCATTTAAAACTTGCCGAGTTAGGGATGAAAGGCCTTGGCACAGCAGCTGTACTGAGGAGATCCTGGCAATGGCATTCTGGCCATCCAGAAAAGGCTGTGCTCTTCCTAAAGACACTGTGAGCCCCATCCTGCCTCCCCTTATCCTGAGCCCTGCTTGAACTGGGAGCAGTTACAGGGTGTTTCACCTCCTGCTAAAAATCTGACCTAAAACTGCTACTGAAAATGTATTCAATGCAAGGCAAGAAAAAAGTTAACATCAATTTACTGAATTGTAGTTCTTCCTTCCCAAGAACAGGAAGAATCTACTCTTTGTGCTGTTTATTTGGAGAGGTACTAAATGGTGATGAAGGAGGATAGAGTGCTTGCTAAATACTGCAGAGATGCTCCAATAGCAGCCTGAGCTTCTGCTCACATCTTACCAGGAGTGCAGAATAATACACCAGCATGGCTTCAGCTCTTAATAATTCTTCTAATGAGCTGAACTTGTGCTCAGATTGTCTCCTTTTCCCTAATTTTGTGGACCTAAAATCTGAGTATAAATCAGAAGTCACCTGACTGCCTCTCATGATATTTGTTGTTTCAGTGCAGCAAAGCCATTTATATTGTTGAATAATAAAAGTAATGCTAAAGCTAATATATCTTATCAGGCTTCATGTCAATGGAAGTAATCTTCACCAAACCTGTATTTCAGCCCAAGTGGGGGGAGTCACAAAACCTCACAGTGCTGTTTGTCATTGAGACAGCCATCATGTTTGCTAATTGGAGCTAATGATTGCTGTAAATTGGGATACAATTAGTCTGGATTTGACAGCAGAACTGTTGGGTGTTCAACTGGATGGAGCTAATGAGAAACTCTAACTGTGATTATTATGGTTTATTCAAACAGATGCTCCTACCTTGCCATAAAATCATGGTCATGCGTTCTCCTTTCCTTAGAATTTATGTGTTAAAATTAAACAGGTGGATGTGACAGGGAATGGCTCCTACTGCCAGAGGGCAGGGCTGGATGGGATCTTGGGAATGAGGAATTGTTCCCTGGCAGGGTGGGCAGGCCCTGGCACAGGGTGCCCAGAGCAGCTGGGGCTGCCCCTGGATCCCTGGCAGTGCCCAAGGCCAGGCTGGACACTGGGGCTGGAGCAGCCTGGGACAGTGGGAGGTGTCCCTGCCATGGCAGGGGTGGCACTGGGTGGGATTTAAGGTCCCTTCCAACCCAAACCATTCCGTGATTCTATGACTCTAAGAAAAATATGCTGGTTTGGTGTAATTAAGAACATACAGTAATTTTTTTAGATTATTTTAATAGCATTACTTAATTTATTACAAGAATTCATTTAGTAAAGGTCATCCTGCTTTTCCATTTGCAGTATTTTCATGCAATAATTACATGCTGACATAGTAATTGAAAATTAGTTAATCTCAGTGAAGACTCATGTATGTGATCAACTTTTCTCACCTCACTTGACTATTTGCACAAGGTCACTGACATACACTGTTGGTGGAATTGTGTTTATTTGGGGTTTTTCTGTGAGCTGCTTGGTGCATTTTGAGCTGGGTTGATGTGATGTACAAGTGATGTGTGATAACCTTCAGTTTCCTAAATAGATGTGTAGTTCTTGGAGTTTGGATCCTGACAGGAATATTAGCAATGACAACTTGAAAGGCTGCTGTGAATAGTTACACAAAATATGCTGTTTCAGCAAATGCACTTGATAATATGGATTCAGGGAAGCATTTGCAGATGTAGGACCTGAAAGTGTGTGAATTTGATCAAAATGTTTTAATCTGAAATGAATATTTATAGTGCTTTGGCAATATTTGCACAGCTTTTAAAATGGCTCGTGAGTGCATCAGACTACTTTCATTTTCTTACCATGGAAAAAGAATTAATTACGTGGGGCAAGCAGCTAAATGGAGACAAACTTTGCTCCCAGGGGGTTGGAGTGAGGTTCTCATCACAGCTGATGGCTGAAATGGTGTCCAGGAGCCCAAGGCACAGCTGCTCAGCTCCGTAAGGCAGAGCAGTGAAATCCACGGTTCTGCTTCCAGTCATAAAATCACAGAATCATTAAGTTTGGCAAAGTCCTTTAAAATCATCAAGCTCAACGAGGACCACCACCACGTTCACCACTCTGAGAAACCCCTCAGCATCCCAGCAGAAACTGTAGGGTCCCCCACTCAGCCTCGCTGTTCCATGCTCACAGTTATTTTACATTTGTTTGTGTTGTCTGCAGATCCAGAAATGAATACATCTCTTTTTTTCCTACTTAAAAATGTCAGTGGACGCAAGAATCTAACAAGCCTTTTTCCCATAACACTGGGGAACTTAAAATGCTTACATTGTTCCCTCACCCAAAGATGAAAATGAACTTGTGGGTCTTGCCTTCTGTCATGAAGCTGAGAAATTGTGGATTTAACACCAAGTGCCTGTAGAAAAAATTCATTATAAACATTTCCTAACAATTCCCAGCTTTTGATTAAAGCTATCCACCCTTGCCATTAAGGCATCAGAAAGTTTGCAGCTAAGCCTTCCTGATGGTTTTTTAATGCATCAAACTTATTTTTAACCTTTTATTTATTTGTTGCAAGCTGATGCTTTCAGGTCTCTGATGCCATTTTTTCCCTGACATCTGAATGAGTCATAAGGTGCCTTTTATTCATTGTTTTGTTATTTTTCCTGTGTTGCTGATACATCTTTTGATCTACCTGGCTCACAGATTCTTAAGCTTGGAATTCAACTGCAAGATCAAGCACTGCAGCCTTAGACTGTTTTCACCTTTTAATTTTTATTTACTTGGCCACATGAGCATTTAATTAATACTTTCCAGTTATTTCCATCAAGGTCACCAGATTCTTCATACCCTTCAATATCTTCTGTAGTCAGGGCCTTCCATCATTGTCCAATTCAGCTTTTAATTTTAAATCTCTCCCAAGTTTTAATATTTGTTCTGTGGTGACCAAAAATCAGTGGGTTTTTGATTTTGTTTCCTCTGGAGTTACTGGAACTTTCTTAGAGTAACTTTCATTTTCCTGGTTGTGATCACTACTGATAACTGGATTCTGAAATTCAGCTTTTACCTTCCCTTAATGCCTCATGCATTTTATTATTGAAGAGTTTAGAATAAAAGGTAATTTTGGATAAAGGTTAAATGTAAGCGGGTAACTTTCAGGAAATGTCAACTTAATTTTAGCAAGATTATATAAACTTTTTTTTGCAAAGCTTTAGAAGATGGGACGTGCTCTGGTTCTTAAGGGCTGCACAATCTCCAGCATTTTGGACAGTGACCCTCTAACCAAATTTGGGTGATAGTTTGGTTGAGACTATGAAAGTTGGATAAAAGTAACTTGTCCTTGAAGTTTTATTCAGATCATTTTTATGTCCACACAAATTTATTATGACAGATGTTTCTCCTCTGACTTACTTTAAATTTCAGAATATTTGATGATGTTCCAGCCTATAATTGAGTTAAAATAAGACCTATAAGGAACTTCCTTCATCTGACTGCCAGCACAGGTGATGCACCTAGACCCTGCCTGCTGCCAGCTGATGAACCCCCAAGGAAATCCTGCCTCTCTTTTCTGAACTTTCTCATCCAGAGGTTTTATTTCTTTGTGCAATTTACTTGTTAAAATTAGGCATTTTCGCTGTTTTCTCATAATTCCTATAAAATTTCTGGATCCATCTCAGTCATTCATACATGATTTTCTTATAATTTTTTCCAGCAAAGTAATCTTGGGTTCCTTCTGAGGCTCCAAAATGTTATTCAAAACCAGAGGCGTTTGTCTCCTCCTGGTTCATGTCAGTTCATGTGCTCAAGTAGATGTTAATTAACAGAACATTTTATAAATTTTATAAGAGCATAATTTCTGGATCCACTCTTCATTTTAAAAACCATGTCTGCTCTACAGCTTGGGGAAAAAAATAAACAGAGAGTGGCTCTTGCATCCTTGTTCCCAAGCAAGATCTTTCTTTTCAGCTGCTTAAAGTGCTCATTTTAAATATTGTGCTGTACAATTTACAGACAAGATTGTGGAAGGGAAAAGAGTGGCAGGAGCTCTTTTGGCTGTGAGCTGCAACCACAGAATCCCAGAGTTGGGCTGGGACGTTAAATCCCACCCAGAGCCACCCCAGCCATGGCAGGGACCCCTCCCACTGCCCCAGGCTGCTCCAGCCCCAGTGTCCAGCCTGGCCTTGGGCACTGCCAGGGATCCAGGGGCAGCCCCAGCTGCTCTGGGCACCCTGTGCCAGGGAGGAAGGGAAGAATTTCTCTCCCATGTCTGCTCTAACCCTGCCCTCCTTGAGCTTGGTGTTGCAGGAAGCCAGCAGTGAAGGAGAAAGGGGCTGTGCCTTGCCTTGGTGCTTCCCTGCCCTGCAGCTGGGTCAGGTGGGCTCCCAGTGAGGTTTTGAGGAAGTTTAATATTGTGCTGCCCTTTTTACATGACTTGAGACAAACCTGAGCTCAGCTGCTGATGTGCAATGTATTTCTCTTACCAGCCAGACCTAACGAGGCTCAGCCAGGGAGCTGCTGGGCCTTTGCTCAGCTGACTGACAGCAATGGGAGCTGAAGAACAAGACAAAGCCTTGCAAGTCTCATTTTCCTGCCTTGCAAATGCATATGTACTGCTATACATGCTGAAAACCCAGCTCATTTCATCATGTGGTTCAAAATACAAAGGTTGTATGTCCTTTAAGTGTGGGCAATAGCCTTCATTGTAGTGCTCAAGTTATCTCTTCTTTTCTCCTCCTCTTTAAATCTAAGCACATATCAAATCTGTTTCATCAGATCAAGATATTATTTGTGTGGAAGGCAGTAGAAAACATTGTGAAGTATCTCAGTATTTCTCAATATCAGCTCAGCGGGTAAGCTGCTATTGCTTTAAAAATATAATGTGGAAACTATAATGAGAAAAAGTTTGGATTTGGGCCAAAAAATGTAAAACCTTTATGGTAGATTAAACTGTTTTGCAACTAAATACTGCTTTTCTCTGAAACAACCCATTCCCTCACGCAGCTAAACACTGCCATATGTTTAAATTCTTGCAGGCCTCCTAAGGCTGACCCAGAAGAAATGTCAACAAATGTTTGTGAGTCCTTGTGGCCTTGTAACATTTCCTTTAAAAAGTGAAGAATGGAACAGCAGGAGCTGTAACACTCCCCCAGAACAGACATATGAAGGCATATGGCTGACATGGGAGCCTGCTGGCTCTTCCAAGATTGCTGGCTTCATTTTTAAGGATCCTTTTTTTTTTTTAATTCCTCAAGACAGCTAAACTTGTCTCTCTGTTTAGTGAGTTGCTCTGCTCTGCTCAGAGCAGCGTTTGGGATGCCTGGGGTCCTGTGCAGCCCCTGCTGTGCCATGAGAGGGCCCACAGGTTGTTCCTACACGCGGCAGATGGGGAAATGCAGGGAGGGTGAGACGTGGTGGCTGCGAGCTGGGGGTGCCCCAAAGGATCTTCAGGCAGCTCTGTACCCTCAGGAGCTTGGGTAGCTGGGGAGGTTTTCTCTGTAGAGCATTAACCCAGTGCTAGCTCTGGTTTTGATAATTAAAATTACATTTGCTGAGCAGCGCTGAATAGTTGCACTTTCATTGCAGATGTGGGTTTATTACTTCTTAACTATAGGGTTTGAGTTTGCTGATATGGGGAAAGATCTTTAAATGTACAGGATCTCAAGTTTTTTCCAAGCCAAAATAATTTATTTGTACAAAGCCATTACACTTCCAATAGAATTTGTGCTCAAAAAAATCTTTGATGCCTTGGATCATTTTTCTTCTTCCCTGTAAATATCCTTTCCTCCAATTATTATTTTTAATTAATTGAAATATTCCTGTGCTGTTCTGAAGTAACTCCAGCCCTGGAAATCTCAATGGCACAAAGCAACCAGAAGGGTAAAACCAGGTCCACAGCTCAACTTCCAGCAGCCTGGGCTTCATCTCCCTGATAGTGTGCATTTTCCTCCCTGTTCCTAAGGCACTTGGGAACATCTGTGTCCTTAAGTCCAGCTCTGCAGGTTTTTGTGTTCTCAGAGGCTGCTCCAGGCCAGCTGGGTGAAATTGTGGATTATCACAAAGAGAAGGAAGAGCAGTGACTGTGCCTTGGGTACTCATCCAGATTTCTTTCTTCATCTTTCTGATGAAACACCAGATCTTACTCTCCAGGTTACAACTTTTGGTCACTTTTTTCTCAGTCCATTGTTCCAGATTTGTGGATGTGCAGTGCTTTAGACCCTGAAACCTTGACCTTTTGAGTTACAGCAGTGAGTGTTTCTCAATACCACAAGATATTTCTTCACAAAATATTTTGGAAGGTAATTTATGTAATTGCTCATAAAATTATACTGTCTTGATGTGGGGACTGTTGAGGTTTGTTTTCTCCATTGTGGCTAGGGCAGTTTCTGTGCCCTGAAAGATAACATAAACCCAGCCTTTGAGTAAAATGCAAACTGTAAAAGAAAAAAATCCAACCTTTAGTGGAGTTTCTGTGGTTTTCTCCTCATGCTCTTTTTTTTCTCTGGGCACTGCCGTTACAGTAATAAGAAAACAATTATGTAAAAACAATGAACATCTTGCATGAGATTGACAGAATGAATAATTAGATTTCTTTTTTTGAAAGGGAGTGGGGAAGCATATTATTGGCGTTTGAAACCTCTCAAAAGAATTTTGTGAAGTGTTCAGCCACAATTGAGCATGCAGAATGCTGTCTGTTAGAAAGGGCTGCAGTGTAATTATCATTTCTGTGACTGGAGAACCAGCAAGGTGTTGAAGCTGAGCTGTCCACGCTCTCAGGTAAACTCAGGGGGCTTGTTTCCCTGTAACTCCAGTTGACTCTATCTGAAAATGAAATAACAGGTTTGTTTAGCCATGTTGAGCTGTCAAGTACTCATAAGTCTAACAAACTCGAAGCTGATAGCACAGACACGAGTGTGTGTTTATGTTCTCCAAGTGGAGAGCTCACCAAATTGAACATTAAGTGTGCAGACAGCTTCAGTTTGGCTCAGTTCCACAGCACACATATGGAAAAAGGTTGGCTCCCTGAAGAAATAATTATATGGCCATCTCATTCTGGGTTTAGAGCATCTCGGCGTTGGCAGTGCGAGATGCTCCCCTCCCCTGCCGGCCGCTCCCAAGCCCGGCGTTAATTGCTGTCTGCAGCTCCCGGAGCTGAGGCGCAGAGCCCGCGGTGACAGAGCTGCTGTTGGCAGATGGCACCTCAGCAGCCCCGTGCTGTCGCCGTGCCAGGGCTGGGGGAGCAGCTCTGCTCACAGCGCTGTGCCCCTGTGCCCGGGCACACCGTGCGGGCTGAGCCAGCGCCAGCTCAACCCGCAGCTCGGGCAGGAGGAGCTCGCATCTGCCCGCTGTGCCCTGTGGAGACACTCCCAGCAAAGCTGCCCAAGGCCACCCAGAATGGCCTGGAACATTCTTCCACCCCGGGCCAATTCAGCTGAAAAGGAAAAATGCTGTGGGAGAATTATTGCACTTATCTATTTTAGACAAGCCTTTGGCAAACAGGCTTCTCTGTGCTTTTGGGGAGAGTCACATTTCTGCAGAGCTGGTAAAGTGACTCCATTATTATAAAGTTATCTTTGACTTCTATTAGTAATTAGAATCATGGAATCATAAAATTATTTAGCCTGGACAAGCCCTCCCAGCCCACGGAGTGCCAGCTGTGCCCGATGCCCACCCTGTACCCAGCCCAGAGCCCTCAGTGCCACCTACAGCCCTTCCTGGGACACTCCAGGGATGGGCACTGCAAACCCCCCTGGGCAGCCCCTGCCAGGGCCTGAGCTCCCTTTCCATGGGGAAATTCCTGCTGTGCCCACCCTGAGCTGCCCTGGCCCAGCCTGAGGCCGTTCCCTCTGCTCCTGTCCCTGTGCCCTGAGCACAGCCCGGCCCCCCGGCTGTGCCCTCCTGTCAGGAGCTGTGCAGAGCCACAAGGGCCCCTGAGCCTCCTTTGCTCCAGGCTCAGCCCCTGCCCAGCTCCCAGGGAGGTTATTTCCATGCAGTCTTCCTTTTTCTCTAGGCATGCTAACACTGGGCACTCCTTGCTCAGCCCCAAAAAAGCCACTGAAACTTAGGGAGTAGCTGTGCTTCTGCAATCTGGTGAAACAGTGGAGACAGGTTCTCAGCATTTAGCCAGTGAGGGTTCTTGCTTTCTTAGTGTTGTTTTCTGTTTCATCTTTGTTTTGTTTTGGTTTTTTTTTTAATGATCCTTTTATTTTCCTAAATAGATCCTCTTGCTGGTTGAATATAAGTTTACCACATGATTGCAGTGGTACCCTGGAGCTCATTTATTGTTATTTAAAGAACTGCCTACAGCACCTAGGACTATCTCCACCAGGCAATGTCACTGACAGACACCAGCAGGAATTTTTCCCTAATTGTGCAGTTTCTCTGGAATATGCAGAGCACTTGCACTGTTATTGTTTGGTTGTGTGTATTTCTACTTCACAACCATTGTTTGGAAGAAACCTCCTAATGCACTTGCTTGTAGCTTGTTATAATTACACCACAGAAAATTAAAGCTTTGGGTGGCATATTGAAGAGCAGACAGATGTTAAATATTAATATTGTCAACTATTCTGGTTCGTTTTGGCTGTGAACTTTGGTGTTATGAACATGTCATTACCTGCTGCAGCTGAAATATAGATATGTGCTCAAGTTACAGCTCCAAGAACAGATGGGAAGGCAGGTTAGCAAATAACAAAGTAACTCCATAAAAAATATTAGTGTATTGTAATTTCTGCAGTGATATCCTGAAATGATTGGTGGTGGAAAATCATGTCATCCTTGCTATAAATATTGCTGAAATTCTGCAAAACTCTATTAGTTGTGAGTAGGAACTGCACAGCAGGCATCAAGAAATGCTCCTAGTCCTTTCTCATCTCCCAAGTTCTTACTCACTAAGTATTGAGCTCTGTTTTTAATGGATATTTCTTAATTTTATTAGATATTTCTTAAAAATTATATGCATATATATAATATACATAAAAATATATATTTGTGTATATATTATATACAAATAAATGATATTATTACAGTATCAAAATATCAATTGCTCAGTACTGTTCAGTCCTGAAAACTGAACCAGTTTTACCAGTTGAAGAAGATCTGGGGGTTGTTTTCCTTTTTGAATCAGTACTGTTTATCTTGTCTGTCTGCACTTCTTCAGGCTTTCTTTTGTCCACACTTAAAGACTGCTTCATGGACAAATTAATGTGCTTGACATTGCCTTGCCCTTGATTGAGAAGCCAAGTGTGTAATGTCCTTTGAGGAAACACAGAAGGAAATGAGGAAAAGCCAGTGAGGAAGGACAGAGACAGAATGGCTTCTGGGTGACCTAAAATGAATTTACAATCCATTTTCCCTTCCTGCCACCCTCCCTAGATCTAGACAAGCTGTGACCTCTGGGAGTCTGGGAGGAGAATGGAATAGGAATAGGCAGAGGGATATATTTGGTCCAGAAATAAGAGTGAATGAAACTTTTTTAAAAGCCTTACAAATGTTTGAAGAGTCATTGCAGGGTTTGCAATAGGGTCCCCAGAATGAATAATGAATCTTCCTGGGCTGACAGAGATATTCAGTGAGTTGAATGAGGCTCACAGAAATTCAGAAGCATCAGATCTCTGGGGTGGCTTTGAACAACTCCTCTTTTCTTTATTTATTAATAAAAGGAAGAAGGTAGGAAAAAATGTCCCTGAGACCAAAGAATTCTGTCTCTCTTGAGTCTCTTGGACAGACTCTGAACTATTCTCCTTTATGGTATCTCTGATGTCCCAGAATTATTCTTCCTTGGGTGTCTCCAGTGGACCTGGAACCAGCAGGATGATTTTGTAGAACATTTATATAAAGATTTTTCCAAAGGTTAGTTGAATTTATTTTCTGTGCTGAGTGTCCCCTACAGCTTGACTAATGGGGGCATTCAGCATATACTTCAGTGGCTCTCAATTTTTAGGTTTTCTTTTCAGATCACTAGAAGAGATTGATAAAAGAGAGCAGAAGAAAGCCAGAGGAAAGAAATAGAGAACAGCCTTCTGAAAGATAATATAAATAGAGCACCAAATGCTAGTGAAGACAGCCTCTGGTACGGATTTGCTCTAGAGGAAGGATCTGGCCATTCATGTTTAGTGGAAGAAAAGCACCAAAGAATAGGAAGATGGCAAGGGGAGGATGCAAACCAGAAAAAAGCCCCCAAAACTGTAGGGCAAATTTGCTATAAAAATCTTTCAGTGCCGACAAACTCCCAATCCGTGGTGTCTGACATCTGCTGCCAGTGGAAGCTGAGCTCCAGTGTGACTCAGAAGGCTTCAGAGCAGCTCTGTGTGCCTGCTGCACTGGCAGGAACTGATTTGGTATGCTCTGCATGTAGAATTTGCTTTTCCAAGAGAGAATATATACGAGCCTTTTACTGGTAGCGGCTCAAGAACAAAGGTTTGAGATAATCTGCTAGACAACGAAAATAAAAAGTCAAGTTTTTAGAGTACAAATGAAGTGCTTTTTCCACATGTAGGTCATTTGAATTATATAGAGTGTGGTACATAGAAATATTTATTTAAGCATTAAGAACTTGTATAATTTTAAATTCATATTTTTTTACATGCATATACATCTCTATAAGTGTGTATGCACAAAAGGTCTGTAGCTGCTTGCTGTGGATCCAAAATGCTTCCAAATTTAGATTTTAGAGGAAGCTCAGGGAAGTTGGAAACATTGAAACAGAGGGCTTGATTTATGATATTTAAAATGACAGAACACACCTGCCTGCAGGCCTCCCAACCCACTTGTATTCCTGGTACCTGGGTAGGACAGGGTTGCAGCAGCATGAGGATAATTAATACAGACTTCCCCCTCCAGGGCCCATCGTTTGCCTCCAGGCCCTGGTGACCCAAAAGCAAGAAAAAGCTGATAAAGTCATATTGTGTGGGTGAGCACAGCACTGGGCACTCATGTGATTTGCAGGGGGATTTTGGAGGGAGGTTAATTTGTTCCTTGTGAGCCCACATGAACCTTTTCTGTCCTGCTGGGTAATTTGGCCTCAGATGGGTGAGATTTGGGCTTTAGTCTGCAGACTGTTAGCACCCTGCAAAGCACTGAGATGCGGTTTTGTCTCTCAGGAGAGCACACAGCTGCTCTGCTCCTGAGCTTCCTTGCTGCCTGGTTGGAGCCCTCCCAGCTGGGTGCTGGGCTGTGGGTTTGGCAGAGCTGCTCTGCCCTCCCGGCTCCCTGTCTGTGCCACAGCAGTGTGGGTGGACAAGGGTTGGGAGCACCAGGGGAAATGTTTGGGCAGAGTATAAAGTCAGAACAGTTCAGAAGAAAGCGAATCAGGCTGTTAACCTGCTTAGAGCAGAACCTTGTCTGTGTGAAACCTTCTCTGCAGCCCTCACGTGTTGTCCTGCACAAGGCATCCCCCTCGAGTGCAGAGGTGCTTTCCTCCTGGACAAAGGTACAGGACTGTACAACATTTGAGCCAGATTCTGGTTTTGATCCTCATTTTATGTCAGGCTTCTTGTGTCGAGAAGGGCTCCTCCAGGCTGAGCCCTGTGTGCGGACACAGGCATCAGCTGTGCCCTGCCTCGGACGCAGAGGGCAGCAGAACCATCTCAGGTGCTGCAGGGACAGTGTGTGCTCCTGTCCTGCTGCTCAGAGTGAGTACGGGGCAGGGAAAACACCCCAGCTCTGAAATCAGAGTTATTTATTTACCCTGGGCTGCCTACAGACCTGTCACTGGGGGTGTGTGGGGAAAGCAGGTTATCCAAACTGCTCTTCTGTCCTTTCTGCTGCAATTCTTGCCCTTTGCTTTGTTCCACACCTCTGCACCTGACCATATTTCAGCACAGGATGGAACCCTTACATGTCCATGTCCACACAGGGACCTTGGTCATGCTGCTGGTGTCAGCTGTGGACATTAATTAAGTGACAGCCTTAATAACCTAAATGAATTTTGAATTTGGAGCTGCTTTGGGCGGTGCAGTTGGACCAGGTGTCCTCCAGAGCCCCTTCCCATCTGAACTGTCCTGGGCTGCTCTGTTGGTTGCTGACTGTGGGATTCCCATTGCTTGGCTCAGCTGCCTGCAATCAGAGGGAAAAACAGTTTCTCCTCAAGGTGATTCCAAGCATGAGCTTATTTCCTTGCTAAGATAATGGCTAGCACAGGCGCAATTCCTACACAGCCAAGGAAAATCACCCTGGCCAAGGCCCCCAGATCTGAGTTCTCCAGAAGGGTTAAATAATCCCTGTTGTATGCTGAGACTTAAACCCCAGTGCAGATCCATTTTTTTTTATACCTAAACAGAGATTACTCTATATAAAAATATGGTGTGGTGCTGTGGTGTGTATTAGGGCCTAGAATAAAACTCAGAGAGCTGACAGGAAGCAGGTTTTGTTGAAACTGTGTTGCTGAAATGCAAATTGCAGAAATAATCATAATAATTTCATGCAAATTATATTTATACAGATGATCCAGCTTCAGGAGAAAGGGGAGTTTGGGTAGTGCATAGCACAGAGTATCAAACACCAAAAACAGCATCGGGGAAGTCAAGTGTAAACTTTATTTTAAGACAGAACTTATACCTACATCTTTAGAACAGTTAATTATTCAGTGAGGAGAGAAGTGAGAGAAGAAATGGGGAAGCTCTGCACCCAAACAGCAGAGATCCTCAGCTGGCATGTGGGAGCTCTGAGTTTTATATGGATTCGTGCATTTTTCAGAAGTGAAATGTTTTATAGTGTGCCTTTGCTCACTTTCAGCAATGGCTCCAAGGTTAAGTGACATGTGGCAGGGCCAGACTGCAATTCACGATAGAACCATGGAAAGCTCACATTTTCCTAAACCTTTGTGATTGTGAGCTCAAACCTGCATAATTTTTATTTTAAATTACATTAGCTTCTTTTCTTTTTCTTTTTGTTAACTTTACCATTATTGATGTTGTTTATTGCATACATTCTGAATATTTAATACGAGTAATCTGTTTCATAGGTTATGAATACTTGCATTTTTTGTAGGCTTGTAATAATTAATCACAGGGGGGAAAAAGCCCTAGAGCCACGCAGTCCATTGGCCTGGGCTGTGTAAAAACTTTGTTCCTGTATTGGATTTGAATAAGTAGTTTATGATCAATAATTCAGTCAAGAAGTTTTGACTTCTCCAGGTTTTAATTCAGCCATGCAGATGTCTCTGGCACTTTGAATATGATCAGCACTCTTTGCTTAAGCAATAATTTAGATTATTAGGGTTTTTCTTTAATCATTGTGTGTGGTGTCAGTTGTGTTTCCATAGGCACTTCTCCAGCAAATTGTAATCAAATAACTATTTATGTGGAAACCTGAGGCAATGGAGTTCTGTGTTAGAAATGCTTTTTGAAGTGTCATATTTATGGAATATTTTAGTCTCTTTCAGTCAGTTCTGTGATATTTACCAGAATTTTCATTGGGCTGAAAAGAGTTGCAAAAATCTGGCACCATTTCATTTCAGAAACTCATCCCTGATGCTTTTGGATTTCTCTGTAAGTGGGACCTAAACATATGTAGTTAGAAATCTACAGTTTAAATCCTTTTGTGATTGTGAGCAATTTGTCTCTATTTCATTAAACTCTCAGATATGCTCCCAAGTTTATTTCTGGAACTGCTCTCCTGGAAATATTTAATTTTAGGGGTACAGTGGATGCTATTTTTCTCCAACTTGAGATTGTTGTGGATTTCTAATATTTTTCATCTCTTTTGATAAGAGTAATGTACCTGGGTGTTTTTTAGAGGGACAAATGTGTGTGCAGTGCATCAGGAAAAGGGAAAATGAAAATTAACAGAGGTTTGGGGTTGTTTTGGATTTCCTCGGCATAAATTTGCGTATTTTGCGTGCACCTCGATTGTATTGGTTTATTCACTTTGCCAAATGGCCCACAAAGCTGTGAATATTTATTTAATGCTGTTCCTAATCGTTTTTCTAATAGGGAATTATTTGGGTACAATGAAAGACATTTGTAAATGAAGCAGATAAGCGCTTTGGCAGACAAGGAGTGTTTTGTCCAACACAAGAATTCTATTGTCCACTGCTTTAGTTGTCAAGTGCCTGGGGAGCCCAGGATTTATGGTGATGTTACAATGGCCCTTTCAGAGGGACTCTAAGAAGCTGTGAGATTCCGTTCCTCTGCTTTTCAGACTCCCAAACCTTTTTGTGGGGCTGGGACAATGCCGGATTCAGGGGCTGCCGGGCGCTCTCCCACTGGCCTTATGCGGTGATTTCCCTGGGACAATGGGCCGCTCTCCCACGGGCACTGTGCGGTGATTTCCCGGGACAATGGGCCCTGCTCCCACCCGCACTGTGCGGTGATTCCCCGGACAATGGGCCGCTCTCCCACGGGCACTGTGCGGTGATTTCCCCACGACAATGGGCCCTGCTCCCACCCGCACTGTGCGGTGATTTCTCCGGGACAATGGGCCGCTCTCCCACGGGCACTGTGCGGTGATTTCCCCGGACAATGGGCCCTGCTCCCACCCGCACTGTGCGGTGATTTCTCCGGGACAATGGGCCGCTCTCCCACCAGCACTGTGCGGTGATTTCCCCGGGACAATGGGCCGCTCTCCCACTGGCCTTATGCGGTGATTTCCCCGGACAATGGGCCTTGCTCCCACCCGCACTGTGCGGTGATTTCCCCGGACAATGGGCCCTGCTCCCACCCGCACTGTGCGGTGATTTCCCCGGGACAATGGGCCCTGCTCCCATGGGCACTGTGCGGTGATTTCCCCGGACAATGGGCCTTGCTCCCACCCGCACTGTGCGGTGATTTCCCCGGACAATGGGCCCTGCTCCCACCCGCACTGTGCGGTGATTTCCCGGGACAATGGGCCGCTCTCCCACGGACACTGTGCGGTGATTTCCCCACGACAATGGGCCCTGCTCCCACCCGCACTGTGCGGTGATTTCCCGGGACAATGGGCCGCTCTCCCACGGACACTGTGCGGTGATTTCCCGGGACAATGGGCCCTGCTCCCACCCGCACTGTGCGGTGATTTCCCCGGACAATGGGCCCTGCTCCCACCCGCACTGTGCGGTGATTTCCCCGGACAATGGGCCGCTCTCCCACCCGCACTGTGCGGTGATTTCCCCGGGACAATGGGCCGCTCTCCCACGGACACTGTGCGGTGATTTCCCCGGACAATGGGCCCTGCTCCCACCCGCACTGTGCAGTGATTTCTCCGGGACAATGGGCCCTGCTCCCACCCGCTCTCCCACCCACACTGTGCGGTGATTTCTCCGGGACAATGGGCCGCTCTCCCACCAGCACTGTGCGGTGATTTCCCCGGGACAATGGGCCGCTCCCCCACTGGCCTTATGCGGTGATTTCCCCGGACAATGGGCCTTGCTCCCACCCGCACTGTGCGGTGATTTCCCCGGACAATGGGCCCTGCTCCCACCCCCACTGTGCGGTGATTTCCCCGGGACAATGGGCCCTGCTCCCATGGGCACTGTGCGGTGATTTCCCCGGACAATGGGCCTTGCTCCCACCCGCACTGTGCGGTGATTCCCCGGACAATGGGCCCTGCTCCCACCAGCACTGTGCGGTGATTTCTTTGGGGCACTGTGCGGTGATTTCCCCCGGACAATGGGCACAATGGGGACAATGGGCACAATGGGGACAATGGGGACAATGGGCCGCTCCTGCCCCGCTCCCGCCGCCCTCAGAGCGGCCCCGCCTGTGCTCGGCATCCCCGGCCCTGAGCCGCGGCTCCTTCCCCACAACAACCCTTGTCAGGCCGTGTGCTGTAAAGAGACACTGTGACAAATCTCTTTCGAGCATTGCAGCTGGTTAATGGATTTATTTTTAAAGTTTTCTTGTACTTGTAATTGGACTTTGAAACTGTAAATACAGCAGTTGGAGGCCCTTGGCTTTTTGCCCTTTTGTAAGCTTTATAAAGTTTTTAGAACTCCTGAAGGCATATTCAGCTGCAGAGGAAACAGGAAAATAAAAATGTTATACAATAAGTACTAGGCATCTGATGAATGAAATGGTAAGAGAAAGTAAATAGGTATCTGACACCTAAATATCAATTACTCAAACTGTTCTGTCTACAGTCACAAGGATGGAAATAGTCTCAAACTATATTTTTCATGAAAATTGACATCTGGAGGAGTTTCTCCTTGCTTGATGTTAGTATGAAGATTTATTTACTTCTAATAATGATTAATGCTACAAAAAGTATCCGTTTGAAACCCCTGATATTTGCTGAACTGCAGTGTGACTGCAGAATAGAGGCTGTGATTGGCAGTGAAATGATCATTTGCCATTTATTATCTTTTATTCTTTGAGATGCTTGCAGCCCAGCCCACTCTGGTTCCATGACTGGTGCCTTTGCTGGTGGCCCGGTGGGTGCAGGCAATGGAGCTGCAGGTCAGGTGGGGACTGGCGGTATTATCTAATCTCTGAGGCTTTTAAAGACGAAAGAGCTTTAAAAATTGGATGGTAGGGATATTAGGGAGGATATTTTGAGAAGTCCTTATCCAAGCAAATTCAAATGTCTCGGGCATAAAGTAGTCTTGGGCTGCAAAGTCATCCATAAAGATGTTGTTTCCTGTAAAGATATTGAACAAATTCTCAAAATGAGGGAGTTTATTCAGTTTTAGTCATTCATATGAATTGTGAATTAGTTCAAAAGGGTCCTTTATTTAAAAAAAATACTTGCAAAATGAATATATTTCAAAGTGCCATAGGTACTTCATAGCATGAATGTGTGGAGTACTTTTACCAACCAAGTGCTTTTATATTAGTGGCTCAGTCATCACACAAATCATCACTTCACAGAGCTTAACCTTAGCAAAATGCACTGTCTAAGAATGTGCTTTTATGGCACATGTATCCCAAGTTTTTAAAAAAGACTCAATGTATTTGCAGTCGTGAGGGGCCACAGAAGCCACATGAATTTATTTATTCCTTTGGTGGAGCAAGAGTGAAATATGTTTGTGCAATACTGGATATAAAATAGCCAGTCAATGCCTGTTTCCTTTTCAACACTTATGCTGAGAACTCTGAAATTCCACCTGTGCTGCTGAACTGTTTTTTTGCAATTAAAACTCAATTGGTTTAACAGGGGTGAAAAGTGGGTATAAAATGAAGGATTGATACAGATGAGGTATCATCAGCAATTAAACACTACAGAAAATTACTGACTTGGATCTATTAGCCCAAATTACAGAGGTTATTTCTTAATAATTAAATAATTAGTTCTAGAAATTTTCTAGAGCTAATTATTCTAGAAACATTATTTTCTAGAAATTATTTTCTAGAAATTTGGAGGTACTAGGGAATCTAGCCTAGTTTCCTTGGCTAGAATGGATCATAGTGCTGGAATTCAGTTAGGGCTGTGTCTATCAAGGTCTCAAATTAACCTCAGGAATGCAGTGTCTGTACCAGTAGGGAACAACAGATCACACTGAGTTTTTCCTTTGCATTCAGTCACATTAATTATATTTTATCTATATTTTACTTGTGTGGGGACATTGTCAGAAACACCTGGGATGATGAGGTGTGAAATGATGAGGTGTGCGGATGACTGCTCTGGGAAATTGTGACCATCCTTAATGTACCAATTTAAATTCAAGACTTGTCATGAGAAATGATTCAGCAGGTTTCTTTTTTGTTCTTGCTCCCTTTGTCCAGACTGACTCAACTTCCTGCTCTGTTTATGAAAGAATTGTAACTACTGAAACAGCTGTAGATGAACTTCTTACAGGCACAGGCGCCTCTTATGTGTTTGGGGTTTTTTTGGGTTTGTGATTTTTTGGTGGGTTTTGTTTTGTTTTGTTTTTTGTCTTCTCTTATGTATTTTTTCACTACTGTAGTGGCAGTTCCACTTCCTAAAATAATCTTCTCCCTTTTCCATCATAATGATAAACCCACTAATTTTCTAATATGCCTTTAGAGCACTTAGAAATGTTCAAAGCACGTCTTGCTGGTTAATGGCATCTGCAGCTGTTCCTTTTTTCACTGCAGTGTGTCTTGTCTTGGATAACATTGCCAGAACAGATTTTTTCCATAGTTAACACAAAAGAGATGTGAAAGAATTTTGATATGGCCTCAAGCATTTTAGTTATGGGAACATTGTAGCAAAAGTGAGTCTTAAATATTCCAGGCTGGACAGGGCTGGGATGGTGGGAGGTGTCCCTGCCCATGGCAGGGGTGGCACTGGCTTATCTTTAAGGTCCTTTCCAAACCTGGACTTCTGTGATTCTAGGTAAAAGCAATTTATTAATTATAAATAGTACTTAATTGCTTGTCTTTAGACTCTCTTTAGGCCGCTGTGGTAGTTTATAGGCCAGGCTTCAGTTTCCTTTTTTATGGTCCCACCAATAGTTTGGATTTCAAATGTCCTTTTCCTTCTTTGCAGCCAGAGTGAAGTAGTGGCTGAGTGGCAGCAGAGCGCTGACAGGTGTCACAGCTCCTGAGGTGCCATTTCAGATGTGTGGAATATGCTACATCAACTGGCAGCAGGTTTCCAGTGGGTGAAGGTGAGTCCGGCATCCAGCCCTGTCATCTCCTGAGGGATGTCAGGGGTCCATGGCTGGCACCTTGTTTCTGTAGTGTCTACAGTGTTTGTGCAGTATGGGGAACATTTCTGCAGGCACTGATCCCTCAGAGAGTTTAACTAGAGCTCCTGATAGCTGTCAGCTGTAGGACACAGACCATCCTTCTACCTCTGTACAGCACAGTTTGATAAGGGACATGTTTTGAATCCCTTCTGTTGAATTTCTTGTTTTAAACATCAAAGTATCACTTGAAAACTCACAGCAGTGGAACGCTGAGGAACAGGAATGTAAGAATTTTTCTGATATTTAGGTTTGCAGCTGGAAGTGATCAGTCAAACAGGTTCATACTTTCCTTATTCTAGTGAGTGATTAATTCCACATTTGGACTCTTTCTCTGATATTTTGTGCAATCTGTTGAGCTCAGTATAACCGCTCAGACTTGGGTTAGGAAAGTAACTTCATGGTGACCCTTAGGCTTCAGAGCAGGTGGAAAGTGTGGAAGTGTAGAGTTTAGGAAACTAGACATAAAACTAGTTGGATCTGCTGCTCTGATGCCTTTAATTGTTCAAATCGTCTGGGACTTTCAGTTGTGCTGTTGCTGCAATTCCACAGAGGTGAGAATTGCTCATTTACAGGAGTGTCCATTGTTTGTTTCTAAGTTTAACACAGAAACAGATTAGGTGTAATAGATAATAAACATCTAATCACTGTCATTCATACAGAATCAAAGGCACGAGCCCACCTGAATCGTGTGGGATAAAAAGTACAGCGCCAGGATATAAAAGTTCTTTGTCTTGCTGACTCATTCACACTTTCTACATTCAATTCACTCAGGTCCTGCTTGACAGACACTTAATTTCAGTGAAAATCCCTTAAATGACAATTATCTTATTTCTGGCAGCCAAATGAACCAACACTTCAACGTCCTTGTGAGCAGCTCTATGGGCTGTGTGTGTGTGCTGTGCTCAGATCTGGGGAGGGGACAGCAGCAGCCAGGCTGGGTGACACCAGCAGCACGGGGCTGAATTAACGCTGAGCAATGGCAGAGCTCAGCAGGGCAGATTCTGGTCCTGTCTGAACACAAAAGCCACAATTGCAAACAGTGCTCAGCTCTTGTTCAAATACAGTTTCTCAACAGAAATATTCTAAAGAGGGTTTGGTTTGAGGACATCCTAGGTTTCAAATTCATTCCTGGGTATTAAGAAGACGTAGAGAAAATATCTGAAATTAGTTCTGCATGTCTCTGCTCCATGCACAGTTACATGAATTTTCTCACCACAGTTTTGCCTCTTTTGGTATTTTCTAATATCTCAGTTCATGGTTTAGTTCAGGCCCCTTTCTACTCCACTTGTTCTTGACTTCAGAGCTACTTCCAAACAGACTTAAATTTTAGAAATTAAAGGACTGTGAGGAATAAACTTAAAGGAAAACAGCCCATCACTCTCACTAGAGTGTGAGATAAGTGAACTTTAACTGGGTCTCTACCCAAGTTTTATCTGACAAAGTGTTGTCTTTTTTTTCATGGACCTCTTTGCATTTCAGAGTTAAAGCAAATAATTTGTGAAAGAAAGCTTCCTGCAGAGAGACTGTGGGATGTTCCCTCTGCTTGGAGTGTGAAGTGTCTCCCTGCAAATGAGGAGGAACAAGAGCTGCTTTTGTTGATTATCATGTAAACCTGTGACTCCATATGCTTCCTAAATTCTCTTCCCTTCTTTTGAAGGATCTTTCTTAAATTACTTCCAGCTGTGCCTATTCAGGAATGCAAATTTCCTGTTACAGTATCTGGATAATGACAAGAGTTGAGAAGGTAAAATATTCATGTTTAACTATTGTTCATGGAACAAAGAGCAGGGGCAGACAGCAAGGCCCTGCTGAGCTGCTGGGGGCTGTGACACAGCCTTGGCTCAGTCACTGCAGAAGGTGACCAGGGAGCTACAGGAACTGGGAATATCCTGACTGGACATTTTCTTCCTGTGCTGCATGGATTTTCTATAGTGAATTTCAAGAGAGATTGAGGATAAGCACAACAGATACACTTCCCTATGATTATACTACTCTGTAAAGCATCCCACAGGAATAAAGGGTCCTCAGGACCCCAAAGAACAATACTCTCATAGAATCATAAAATCAGGGAATCCCAGAGTTGGGCTGGGACCTTAAAGCCCACCCAGTGCCACCCCTGCCATGGCAGGGACACCTCCCACTGCCCCAGGCTGCTCCAGCCCCAGTGTCCAGCCTGGCCTTGGGCACTGCCAGGGATCCAGGGGCAGCCCCAGCTGTGCCAGGGCCTGCCCACCCTGCCAGGGAACAATTCCTCATTCCCAATACCTGACTGAATTGCCCCCTGTCAGTGTGAAGCCCCTGCCCCTGGCACTGCAGCTCTTGGTGCAGAGCCCCTCTCCAGCCCCTCTCTCTCCCTGCAGCCCCCTCAGGTCCTGGAAGGTTGTGATGAGTTCCTCAGATGGGATGAGAAACTGAAGTTCACTTCCTAAATCCATAAATTAGTGCTGTATAATGCATACTTTGCCTCTTTCATGTGTAATATTTCATTCTTATCTAGAAAGACCATAATGGGAAAACCAGGCTGTTCACAATGCACAGAGCACATCTTGGAATGAAATTCCTCTACAGTTTTGTTTTTGCACAGATGGCACGTGGAAAGAAAATTAATTTTCCTTTGGAATCCCTGTCCTGCATGTTGAACCCAGGCTACAAGTCAGAGCAGAGTGTTCCCTCTCCAGGTGCCTTTTATCCTGTCTCACATCTTCACTTCGCTTCTCTACAAATATCCACTTCTGTAGGTTTTTAAAACCTGAATTTTGAATTCTCAGTGTTAGCCCACAGAACAGACATTCAGTGTACCTGCAGGATTAGCTTGTTACATGTATTTTAGGATGGATATTAGTAATCTAAATGAAACAGGCTCACATGTGAGGGCAAAAGCTTTGATTTTAGTAGGATGACACTCCAAAGTACAGAAAATCTCCAGCTGGCTCTTAAAGAAATGCCTGAGAGTGAACTGTTAAGAAGAGTAAGTGTCATTTCACATAGTCTGTGCAATGAGATGGAGTCTGAATTTATTACTTCTGCCTTTTTGGTTCTCTTCAAGACCTTGCTTGAGCTGAAAAACCTTTGGAAACATTATTGGGATAATTATAAGACCTATTCTGGTCAAACAGATACTAAAGAAGAATGCTTATTTTGTTAGGAATTACAATGGCTTCAAAGACATCAAGTGGGGAAATACATTGACACTGTCCTGTCTCTTATGGTCTCAGTACTTACTAACATGGACATTTCAGGTTTTCCTATCTACTTTTTGATAGAAAATTATTTCCATGTTGCCTTGAAAGAATCTTCAATGTAGAAGAATGCTGAAATGAGTGATTTGTTTTTGGAAACAATGAACATGTACCTGAGCTGAAATTCAGCTTTTCATGGCAAAAAAGTTTGTTCCTGGTTGAATCCTGAAACAACTGAGTCATCAGAGACTCATCCCTGCATTTTCCAGCTTTCTGGGGAATCCCAGCCATGTCTGGGCTGCAGGGTGGAGCTCTGGAGCAGGATCTGGAGCAGCCTGGCTGGGCTAAGGAATGGGAAACTCCAAAATTCCCCCAGGATGAGATTCCCTAAGGAATCTGCACTGCACAGGCTGCAGAGATTGGCCAGCAGAGGAGAAAGGCCATTAAAAGACTGATCCATTGACTGAAAAACTCCCCAAAACTCCCATCATTTCTGGGTCTAAATAACCTCAAATACTTGGAAATTGTGCTCCAATAAAATGAACTGGTAAAAGTTACACAGCTGCTTCAAAGGTGAAAAGTGGGAATTAAAAGTGAAATTGGAGTCTTTCTGAAACAATTTTAATGGGAATTTGTGGATAAAACTGTTGTCAGCTTTAACAATAAATACATAAATATACAGTGTGTATATATACACACATGTATACCTATATACATATATCTCTATGTATATATATATATGTATGGATATAGATACAGATATAGATATATAGATATAGATATAGATTAGATATAGATATAGTTGCTCACTTTCTGTTTTAATAGTGATGGTGAGGAGGAGAATAATAACATATTTAAAATTTATACTATAGTGTCCCCAAGAAAAAAATACACATAGCCAGGGCTAGAAAAATAAACCCAAGAGAAGAGTAAATAGCATGGCCTTCACATATATATTGCATATGAAAAGATGGCTGTGCACTCAGCCTTTCAAGGTTTCATATGCAATAAAAACTATTTGAATTCTGCTCAGATGTTAGTTTGCTGTCTCAAAAATTGACATATTCTGCATGCCATAAAATAAATCACAATTTAGTGTATTTAATTCTTTTGAGGTGTTTAACCCTGCCAATTACATTGTTAGTCACAGTTGAAGAAAAACTTCTTAAGAATGTATCTTGCAGGAACACTTGCTGATATAACCATGCAGCAGATGCAGTTTCTGTGGCTTTCCTCATCTGTATAAACACTAATAAAGACACACAAGTAGTGATTGGTAAAATCTAATGTAATGCAAAGGTTTTTCCCTCTCCGTTCCTGACAACCTGCATTTGCAAGCACTCAGTTACTTTTGTTTTAAAATGGCTTTTCAATTACATTCTGCTGCTGTAGGGGAAAGCTTTTTGACAAAGGCATGACATAAACCATTTCTATTGCAGCTCCATCATAGCTTCCACAGCTAAACTAGACTGGACAGTTCATTAAAAAGAAAAATTAATAGTACAAGGTTGTAGGGAAACAATAACAGATTATGACTGGCCTGTGGCAGCCCACTGAATGCATGTAGTGGAATAAAAATGATTCCCTTGTCTCATAAATGAAGGTTTGTTCCAAGGTTTTAGGTGAAGTCTCTCCTGGTCTTTTACAGGAAAAAGCTGTTCCAGTTTCTGGTCTATAAAAGCAATACTTGTAATCACTGCAGGAGAATAATGTGGATTTTTTGGGATAGAAAGCACACATTTGATAATAATTGAATATATAATAATAAACATAATATCAAAGAGAATGGCATAGAATACAACATACTAAACAGATACCTTAAAACAAAAAGGTAACTCTCTCAGGGCTGGTCAGGGGGAGGAAGGACAAAATGAGAATGGAGTCAGGACTTGATCCTATTTTTATTTATCTAAGGTAGTAACTGCTGTAGACCAGGTTAAATTTGCTAAGTTCAGTGTGCCAAAGCCAAAGTGTTTGTGATTCCATAGCAGTGCTTTCAGGTCTGCTGCTGCTACCTGTGTAGCATCATGTGTGATTTCTCTCTTGCTTGGGGCTGTTCTTAAACTTGGTTTAACTTGTTCTCTGACTTGGTGCAACCAAGTCCTAAAGCCTCCCTCTAGATGGGAGTGCATATTTTCCCCAATTTCCTCAGGGTTCTGTGGCTCAGATTTTCTGTATAATTCTGGTATGTGTGGCAAGCAGACAGACTCAGACTTTAATGCTGTAATCTGAGTTTCATTATATTGATGCCATAAATTCCTGTCTCAGAAGATATTTCAAAGAATATGGGCTCTGGGATGCATTACCCGTTTCTTTTGGCCAGTAGCCACAGCCTCCTAATGAATTCAATGGGATAATGGGAGAGGCCAGGAAAGGGGAAGTCTGAGCCAACATAACATTTGGAATCAAAAGCAGGACTGACCCTGAAGGGTATTTTCTGGTTCTGTTTATGAACACAGTCTTCTTTTAGAAACAACAGCCTAAAATCCTGAATATTCATGGTCATGGGGTCTGACCCCCTGTTCTTTTGCAGCTTTTCCCCTTCTTTTACAGGAGAACTTGGCCATTTGGCCTCCAGCTCTCCCATCTCTCCCCCCAAAAGAGAGAGCAGATTACATAAGCTGCACAGCCTGGCCACTGTCAGAGGCCTCCTGGCTGTCCTGGCTGGGGTCCGTGCCATCAGCTGCATGTTGTGAACCAGGGTGTCACTGAAGCAAAAATAACCAACCAAGCCAAAGGCTCTGCCTTGACCTCCTGAGCTGCTCCCATACTTTCTTACTGCAGGCAGCATGTGTGACTTGCAGCACGCTGGGTAGAAGACATTCCCTGTTTATTCCAGAAAACGTGCTCACACAAACACGTAGCACTCACTAATGAGCTGTTCATCCCAAGGCTGGGAGCCAGCTGCAGCCTTCCCTGCTCTGCTGGCCTGTTCACGAGCCCAAAGGTGCCAGCTGTGTCTCCTGTCCCCCTGTGCCATGTGTGAGGCCCAGGAGAGAGCAGCCCCATCCCAGAACGGGCTCACCCCAAGGACAGCTCAGCAAAGGCTGTGCTGGGCTCTCTGCCAGTAAAGCCCCTGTGACCCACTGGGTATCACCCCTCTGCTGCTGCCAGCCTTAGCACAAAGACCCCAAAACTGTGTGTCCAACAAATGGAATGCCCACTGTGACCGTGGTCGCAAGGGTTTTGAGGATGAGAGAAGAAAATGTTGACTCTATGATCAGAAGGCTTGATTTATTATTTTATGATGTATATATAACATTATAACTATACTAAAGGGAATAGAGAAAAAAGTTCTCAGAAGGCTAGCTAAGCTAAAAAATAGAAAAGAATGAATAACAAAGGTCTGTGTCTCAGAGAGAGTGAGACCCAGCTCTGCCGTGAGTGGTCAGTAAATCCAAACATCCACAGGAGACCAATCACAGATGCACCTGTTGCATTCCACAGCAGCAGATAAGCATTGTTTACATTTGTTGCTGAAACTTCTCAGCTTCAGCAGGAAAAATCCCAACGAAAGGATTTTAATGAAAAGATGTCTGGGACAGACCACTTTTCTCCTTGTTGGTTTGTAGTAATTAGATTTGTTTTATATTTAACAAATACAGAGATAATTAATTGTTTAAGTGGGAAAACTGTCCAGCAAAGAATAGAATGGTAATGACTTTTTACCAGCTGTCAAAAGCACTCTCCCAAGCAGGGGCTGCTGCTGTCTTGGGTTGGGGTTATCCAGGTTCCCTGTGCTCCCCAGTGCTGTTGCCTGTGTTTCCTCTGCTCACACACTGCCCTTTGCCCAGCTGTGTGCTCTGCCTCTGAGCAGCTGTGGAGTTACATCCAGGTCTCAGTGCAGGGTCCTTCAAATCTCCATCAGTTTAATCTGCTGCAGCTTGTTGAGCTCATCTAACCCAAAAGAACAGAAATTAAAAGCCAAGAATGTTCTGTTGGCCTAAATTCTAAAGAGTCTAACCAGAGAATTGTCAGTTCTGCCACACTGAGCTCTTATAAAATTATGTACAGTTAAAAGTGATGCAGAGGAGCCTCCCTGTCCCTGCCTTTTCCTGATGGAGAGGAGCCATCAGCTGCCCCAGGCAGAGGTATTGAGGCATTGGGGGCAGGACCTTATCCCAGAGAGCTCAGGGATGGATCCCTCTCCCTGGACCCAGAGCCATTGCACTGTTTCTAACACGTTATTTTTCCAGAGTCCCTGTTCAATTTGCAAACCTGCTCCTCAGGCTGCACTTTCCCCATGGCTCTGTAGGGCACGTGGCAGCCCGTGTTTCTGTGAAAGGTGATTTTCTGGGTGTTGCTGTGAAAGGTGATTTTCTGGGTGTTGGACAGCACCCTCTGCTCCCTGTGCTGCCTCTGAGCTTTGTGCAGCTCCCAGGCTCAGTGATTCCATGGCTGAGCCCTGGGCAGCAGTTTCCAGCCCCACCATCCTCCAATTTTCACATCTCCTCTCTCCTCCTGTGTTGTTTCCTGGCTGCACGAGTAGTTCACTGTGTATGGAGCGGTGCATTATTATTTTTACCCTTTCATTTCAAACATACACATGAACCCACTGTGTTACAGCACAGAGTCATCCTGAGTGAAGCAATAAGCCCAAGCAAATCAGGCAATGGCCCTTTGGTCCTTAAATAACTTCTTACAGCCAAATAAATCAACCAAATTCATAAAACCAAGGCCTGGGCAGGCCAAAAGTGGTGCTGATGCTGCCTAAGAATCCAGCTGGGTCCTGCTGCCTGTGCTGGCAGCTCACTCCAGCTTGGGCATGTCACAAGCAACGGTGACACTGTCCTAAAGGCTTACAAGGCACTGAAATTTTAACAAGTTCACATTAACATGTGGAAAATTATGTTTTACACTATTTATTTAAGCCCCCCATTATTAAATAAGCATTTATAAACACTCCTATTGGCAATCTCATTGTTACACCATCATTCGTGTCACGTATCATGGCTAGGTTTAGTTCAAGCTGTGTTTACAAACATCATTCAAGTGCCTGTGCATGGCCTCTGTAATTATTCTTCCTGCTTGTAATATGGATTTGCCATTCCTTGGGTCTGATTCTAAGCTCACTTGCTGAAGCTTAAGCCAGAAGGGGTTCACAAAATTTGCATGAAGAGTTCAGAAAAAAAAAAAATCATGTTAAGTTTTTTATAGCAATGTTTACCCTGTCAGCCATCCATTGGAACAAGAAATATGTCTGTCTGCTCAGAAAGATGTTCCCTGTTCTTGGATGAATCCCCAGATCCAGTTTCTCCAGCTGGTGCCTGTCTGCTGCTTTATTCCCTCTGACCACTGGATTTCCAGGAAGCTATTTCTTACTGTCCTTTTGCTCACCCTTGTGAGTTTTTAAGTTGGAAACACTGTCTTTGGGTCTTCAGTGTGGTGAGAAAGTAGAGGTTCAGCTTGCAGACAAGCACTGGGTCACTGTCCTTGGGTGGGATCTGGTAAAGATCCATAAAGAAATACAGATACTGATCCACGTGAGTTATCCTTATGCAATATTATCTCATATACCAGAGAGATTTAAAGGAAAAGGAGGATGGGTGTTTCAGCTTCACACATAAAGGAAAACATAGCCAAGGAATTAAAAGAAAAGCTTTAAAGGGAAAGCTCCCTGTTCTTTGCAATGTGAACAATACTAGCAAGCCCCAGAATTTAATTCGATGAAGTCTGAGGTACCAGACTAAGTCAGAGAACAAGGTGAACAGAAAACAAGCTTGTTCTGAAATCAGTGCTGCTTATCAGAGGAATGCCAAATCCCCACAAATGAAAGGGAATCCCTAGCAAAGGTAAAAGAATTTATTCTTGGAAAAAAAAACACCTCAAAAACTCATGAGATGCTCAACATGCTACACCTAGCAATTTTAGCCTGGTTTGGAGCCAAAGCCAAAGCACAGCTGGAACATAAAGTTGCACATTTGGAAATTCTGGAGCTGTGAAAGCCTCGTTTGCCTCTGTCAGGGCAGGCCAGGTTCCCAGAGAGGGGATGCATTGGAGCTGATGGATGGGCACACACAGAACCCCCCCAGCTGCAGCAGCCCAGTCCCCAGGGCTCCCACATGATGGATTAAAGGAGAGACTGCTCCACTTTGTGCCCTCCTCTGGATCATCACTCCTGGGCTCTCCGTCCCCTTCATCTTGTTCACCATCCACTTGCTGTAACACTGCAATTTGGCCTTCCAGTTCTCACCAGCCCTCTTGGGCTTAATACACAGAATTGAAAAGCTTTCTATTGACACAACTTCCATTTTCTTTCCCTCTGCACTCCCAGCACTGTCAGCAGTCATTTAAGCTTGGTGCTTACTTCAGTTGGGAAGTTGACATTTCCTTTAAAAAAGCTAAAAAGGTCCAAAGTTTTAAAGTATTCCATCCTTCTTCCAATAAATGTAGCAAGCACCAATGTTTCTAGAAAGATTATGTTTGGTGACAGACTCTCATCTCTCTTTAACCTAATAGTTCCTTTCCCAGAAAAAACCCCAACGTAATTACTGCAAGAGCAATTTATTTAATTACTGTTATGGGAGACTTCAAAGGAAATTGGTTGGATTAAAATAGTGATATTACCCTGGCAACATTTTGAAAAGAACATTTTGGTAGAAAACATGCTGAATGTAAGGGCATGTTTAATGTGAAGGAAAAAAATGCCTAATCCTGTTCTGGTGAATGGAGCTTTCAGCATTTTTATGTGTATATTTGTACATGCATGGCAATTTTAATTATAGGTTTTTTGATTTATTTCACTTCTATAAATGTAAATTTCTCCCTTCTACTTGCCTCATATTGAGGTCATTTCATCAAAAAATGAAACTGTTCTCAATCCAGCAGTCCTACCAAATGTCAGGTTTTCCTCTTTCTTTTTCCCAAACTCATTTTTAAGGGCACTTCAGGCATTTTCATTAATGAGAAAATTGTTATTGATGTGGAAGGTGAAGCTCCACCTGCCTGGACATAGGTTCATTCCCACTCCAGTAGTTCCATGACCTCCTGTTGGTTGAGGAAGACTTTGCTGGTGCAGAAATGAGGTTGTTGTTCCAGGACCTGCAGATTCACCCCCTCAGATCTGGTTATTGCACTCTTAAGGCCAAGGCTTGTCTTTGGCACCACAAAAGGTATTTATAGCCTCAAAACCCCTAATGCACTTCCAAAATACATCTAATGAAGTTGATTCATCGATTCAGCTATGAATATCACTAAGCTAATTTTTTAAATGCCCATTTTTGGCCAATTTCCCACTACAAACTCTGTGAAATACCAGTTCAGGTATTTAAAATTTGCCTTTTCTGCATGGTAACAATGAAACCAAACATCAACAATGACACCAGACATCATTCCAGCTAAAGCAAGGCTCTGCCTTAAATGTGTTGTTGCTACTGGTTCTGCCCCAGGTATAGAAATGAAATGTTTTGCCACCATCATCTGTAATTATAGGTCAGAAATAGTGCCAGGCTGGGTCTGGGATGTGTTTGTGGTTCATGTGATCAGTTAGAAAGATGTGATGAACAGTTTTAACTCAGAATGAGTTATGCCTATGAAAAATATGCTGAATCATTTGCCCTTTTTTTTTTAATGGGTCAGTTGAATGAAAACCAAATTTTAATTGCAAGCTGACACCAGTCTGTCTTTTTTGTGCTATTATTGTATTTATTTGTATGCTTAGCATCTCATTGCATCATCCTAGCACCTGTTGCTGGATTTTTGGGTTTGCAATAAAAAGTTGAGAATTATGCCTTAGTTCTTACAGCCTGTGAACCCTAAAAATCCATATAATTCCTCTGATTTTTGCCCAGAGCAGATCAGGAAGCCAAAAGGAAGTTGTTTTAATGAAGATGGTGTTTTCTTTGTGTTTGTGTACTTGGGGTTTCTTAGGTTAAATGGAAATATTCTGTGGTGACTAATTACAGCAAGGCATCTCAGGAAAGAGTCATGCAAACATTGTTTTAATTATAATCTTGTGATTTAATAGCTTGCAAATAATAATAGAAATGTGGAGATTTGGTCTTTTCAGCTGTAGCCTCTCATTAGGTATTTAAACAGTGATGGTCTTCTTTATTAGTGCCAGTGAGGCTGCTTTGGGAATGTGTTTGAATATTCTGAGGTTGTTATCTCATACATTTGAGCCAAAATTGGTCTCCTCACAGACAATCTCTGCCTAGGCAAAAATTAATTATTGATTCAATTTTTCATTCAGAAGTCTCAAAGTGGCTTTTATGCTCTTTGTGGAAGAAATCTGCACTAAACTGGAATAGTTAAGCAAGCTATCAAAAGAAGAACCTTCCATGGGCATGGCTAAAGGATCTGAGCTCTTCCTTCTGCAGCTCCAGGAAAGCTGGGGACAGGAGAAGGCTTTTGGTTGCTAATTTAGCTCTCACCTTTCTCTTTTTAGCAAATGTATTTGTAAAGGGAACTCTCAGTAATTCCCTGACTTATTGAGTTTTAGAAAGATAAATGTTCCAGGGCCTGTAATGTGAACCTCTCTAAGGAGGGGAAGTCTTTCATCAGGAACTTTCCTGCGTGAGGGAGACCAGACTGAAGGGGACAAGGGGATGGAGGAGTCCAGCAGGATTGAATTCAAAGGGAAGAATGTTTTGTGGAGGAGCACACTGGCCACACAAAGACCACCCAGCAGGCTTTAGTAGTGTGGCTTTTGGGCAGCGCTGCTGAAGCTGCCTCTGGAAATGAAGCTGTAAGTGCAGAACCACAGGCTGAATTGAGATTTCTGCTCCTGAGGGGGCTGCCAGCCTCTCAGCAAGGGGTTGTGGATCCGAGCAGAAATGGACTGCTGGCTGGAATTCTGTCTGCCTTGGTTTGGGAGCTCAATAGACCTGCCTGCAATCATTAGTTTTTGATAGGTTTTCACCCTTTAATCTTGACTTTCTTTCTCATTTCTGGCACAAACCAAAGAGATTATCAGTCACAGCACAAATGCTAGTCAGATATACATACATATCAATTCTTAGGGGGAAAAATATTCAGGGTTGGCTTAGCATGTAAATACAGCATTAGTGGTTGCAAGTAAGTTGACTTTAGTTGTCATTTGTGTCCTCCTCAGGCTGTCATTGATAGCCACTTACATAATAACAAAATGACTGAGACTATCATGGGCTTGGCTGCAGCCTTGCTGGCCTTGGAGCATCCACAGAATTATGAGAATTCTAGTTTGTCTGAGGAGCACAAGAACACAATTACTATTTAAAATAAACTCTACCAAAAGCTTAGTCATTACTTGAAATGACTCTATCAATCACCATGTTCTTTAATAAGACTGCCTTTCTTATGCTGGTTGTGTTCCTGTAGAGTTTATGCTTAAAACCAGACAGCCTCTGTCACATTTATCTTAAGTGGATCTCCCCAGGGCAGCAAGTAAATGTAAAACTCTGTTTACAGCCATTTTTCATTTCCCAAGCCTTTTAATATCACTCTCTCAGGCTTATTTCTGTGTCATTCACTCCATAATGTACTAAGTTGTCTTCCTGCTTTCCCCTGCTTTATATGAGGTACAGCAAGAGGCAATCTCACCCTTCCCCAACGAGCACAAATTAAATCAGAGCTTGGGGGAAATGCCCTCCTTCCATGATGAATTCAGAGGTGGATGCTGACAGATAGCACATCACACTCTTCAGGGGGTTATTTCTCTTCCTCTTCCCTGCACAATGACTTCTGTTTTCAAAGAGCCATCATTTTCTGGCTTTGTCTGTGGTTTTGTAATGCTGAGTCTCAGTGCTGCTACAGGAAAATGTGGCTACATTTCAAAAACTCTTCTTTGGAGCAGGTGGGGATTATTGGCTTTAAACATCTCAGTAATCCAATACAGTGCTATAAAACATAATTTAAAAAGGCAAAGGATTAAGATTTCCTTTCATAGGATTCTACAGAACTCAGAATAGGATTCTAGAAAACTTGCTTAGCATTTTTGAAGCAACTTCTATTGTCAAGATGCAAATCACCAGTTCTGTAAAGATTTCACTTCTGTATTTAGTACATACAAATCTTGCCATGACCTAGAATTCCTCTGTGGTAGGATACCTCTAGAATCTTGGCTGTTTGCTCACCAAATACAAAGTTATATAGAAAGTTATATATACACTTATCTCTGTAGAATTGCAGTCTCAAATTCTAATCCTTTACATTGCAGGGTAAAGCACTCCCATGCAAAACACAGAACATGAACTGGGGGAGTGTGAGGTTCTCATTATTCAGTGCAAGAACTAAGAGAATTTTTTTCCCCTAAGTATCTTTAAATATGAAGAATTTCCTTTTCTGGACTAAATACTTTTGTCTCATAAGACTAATTATGTTTTGTGAATGGCACAGAAAACTTCATATTCATTTGCATTCAGTTGAGGGGTTTTTGCTGTTCCCTCCAGTGAGGCCTGGAATGTGCTCCAGCAAGAGGCACCCAGAGCTGCAGAGGGGCTCCCAGGGAGCAACTGCTGCTGCTCTGCTCTGGGAGCACACACTGGGAAACATGAAATTTGCCAGCTGCCTATACTGCAGGAATGTATAGAGATCAGAGCTCTTGTCATCTAAACAAAACATTTTACATGAGACCAGTGCACATTGGCGTTTATTAAAAAATTCCAGAATGGTTTTGGCTGGAAGGGACCTTAAATCCCACCCAGAGCCACCCTGCCATGGCAGGGATACCTCCCACTGTCCCAGGCTGCTCCAGCCCCAGTGTCCAGCCTGGCCTTGGGCACTGCCAGGGATCCAGGGGCAGCCCCAGCTGCTCTGGGCACCCTGTGCCAGGGCCTGCCCACCCTGCCTTGTTCATTTTTTTCCCCTAGTATCTGCTCTAAATCTTCCCTCTATCACTTGTCCTGTCATTCCACGCTCCTGGTGCCTGATTCCCAGCACACACAGATGTACATGACCAGACTCTGGGGCTGCTCACAGGCATGGAGTCACTTTGATGCAGAGGGAGTCCTTCAGTTTTTAATTCTCCTGTTTCACACATGGTGAGTGAGGCCCATGGTGCTGGCCCTGGGAGGGAACTGTGCTGGTGCTGTGTCCCAGTGCTGCCCTCATTTGAGGTTCCTCATTTGAGGAACCAAAGCTCCATTTCCTGACCGGAAATACACAGGAAGCCCTAAACTGCTGGGGTACAGCTGAAGGCTGATGTTGTCTCATCTCCCAGTCCTTTTAAAGGAGGCCTTGCAAATTTTGACACAGCAGAGTTGCATCTCCCTAAATTCTGCTCAAGGGTAAATTCAGCCTGCTTTCTAGTTGCAGTTCTAGTTTCTAGTTGCAGAAAAATGCAATAATCCTCATTTGAGTCTTGTCCAGATTTAGCACACCTGGAATTTAAAATTTCAGCTGTTTTCAGGGCTAAAGGTTTATTTGAAGAACTGGCATTGCCATATGTGTCATGCAACTGAATGTGCTGCAAAGCAGATCTTGATATCATAATATTATTTTGTGTAAGTAAAATGAGGAGCCCTTTTTTGCACAAGTTTGTGATGAAGTTCAAGCTAAAAACTATTCAAAGATTGGTCTGATAATGCAGAACAGTTTAAAATCAAAAATTAATGGAGAGAATTAAGTTAAATGTGCAAGGTACTGATTCCTGGTGGTTTTTTCTTGCTTCACAAACAAGAAGGAAGAGGTTATCAATTTACTTTATTATGTTATTTTCTTGAAATGACTCAGGAGAACAACATTTTGTCAAAGAGGAAAAAAATAAATGTTAAATGTGGGAGACTGTCTGGTTAGGGCTGAATAGCTTTCTGCAACAATAACTTTTATCCTTCAAAAATCCTTTCTTATTAATATGCACCAAATTTCTTGAAAATTGGTAGGCATCAAGGGTTTGCATGGAGAAATCTGCAGGAGGATAGAGATCTGTGGCAGGCTGAGCTCCTCCCACGCTCATCGATGCTCAGGAGAATGAAACCCTTGTGCACAGAACTGTTCCACATCCCTCCCCTCGTGTGTTTCATTAAAACTCCCAGAGTTACCTTTGTGATGTGCCCTAAAGATTAGGCAGCGTGACTCGACTGATTGTTGGATCTGGGGAGGTGCTCCCCACCTGCTTTCCCTGGGAGTGCTCCTGTCCAAAGGGACCTTGCAGTGTCCAGGGAAGGGACAGTGCAGTGTTCAGGGAAGGGACCTTGCAGTGTCCAGGGAATGGATCCTGCAGTGTCCAGGGAATGGATCCTGCAGTGTCCAGGGAAGGGACAGTGCAGTGTCCAGGGAAGGGACAGTGCAGTGTCCAGGGAAGGGGCCCTGCAGTGTCCAGGGAAGGGACAGTGCAGTGTCCAGGAAGGGACAGTGCAGTGTCCAGGGAAGGGCCCTGCAGTGTCCAGGGAAGGGACAGTGCAGTGTCCAGGAAGGGACATTGCTGTGTCCAGGGAAGGGCCCTGCAGTGTCCAGGGAAGGGGCCCTGCAGTGTCCAGGGAAGGGACAGTGCAGTGTCCAGGGAAGGGACAGGGGCCCTGCAGTGTCCAGGGAAGGGATCCTGCAGCGTCCAGGGAAGGGCCCTGCAGAGCACTGAGGTTAAACCATGCCAGGGGAGCCCCGGCTGCTCAGAACAGCCCCAGTGCCGGAGGCAGGGATCTGTGCAGCTGCTGGGAGCTCTGCAGTGCCACATCCCATGGGGACAGTCCCTGCCCTGCTGGGGGCATCACCTGCACACTGCAGGCCCCTCCCTGCCTCCCAGGGCTCCTCCCGCCGAGCCCCATCTGCACCTCTCTGCCCAAAACTCCGCCACCCTGAGCTCCAGAACTAATATGATCCAATATTTATTCTGTCATTAAAAAGCTATTCATTTCCTTGTCTGATGATAAAATTATGGTAGAATAAATCCTTCATCTTTTCAGCTAATTCTAATTACAGCTAAAATCTCATTTAGACTGGGAGTTTGCTATGTTTACTTGATACTTTTGCAAAACATTTCAGAACATAATCATCCATTATTATATTGCAACACTGTGATCTTGGCTGCCTTCTGCCAAGTGTATTCCTGAGAACAATTGCTATTTTAATGCATCATCCAGAAGTTATGGCCTAGACAAATCAGAAAAAATTGTTTAGTCTATTATAATTTGGCATATGGTCATTTAACAGCATACAGGAAATCATCATGAACGCTGGAGATTATTGTTGCTATAAAAATAATGAAAGGAATTTAAAGTTGGCTAGACTTCACTTCCGCCACTGCTCTTGTCATTGAAATCATCTCTGCTGCCTCTTCATTTTTCACTGTTGGTGTCTTGGAGCAGTCATTCAGATCTGTGTGAAGCTGTGGGGAGCACACTGACTTTGCAGAGTGGCTGCTTGCAATATGGTTTCCACGTGGACATGGATATATTATTTTTCAGGTGTTGTGTTCTTGATTGAATTCTCAAATGAACAGCGTATTTCCATTAGGAATATTGATGGGTGTTATTTTCTAGCAGTCTAACAGACTTTTCTTATGTTAAGATTGAAAGTGGTGAGGTTTGCATTTGCTACAAGCACACAGCACAGCCACGCTGTCTGTGCAGCTAGAAATGCCCAGCAGGCCTGTTCTCACAATTGTTTAGGGACACATTTTATTTCCATGCAGACATTTTGGTATACACCTCCTCATGCAGGTTGTTTTTTAGAGTGTGCACTAGACTTTTAAATATTTCTCTGTCCTGTATGCATCCAATGATATTCAGGGATTTCACTGCACTCATGTGAAATGAGATCAGGCCTTGTGTGGTGGCTGACTAACTCTTGTTCACCCTTTACCCCTGATGACGCTGTTACTCAATACCAAAATTGCCAACATTCATCTGTACACAGTTCAAAGGTATTAATGGAATTCCTGCTTTTCAGTACAAGTCCCTCTTGGTTCAGCCAGAGCAGTCTGAGACTTCCTCCTCCCCAGAGACAGCTCCCAGCTCTGCTCAGGCCAGGGCAGCCCCAGGAGGGGCTGGGGCTGGGCCAGGGCAGGCTCAGGCTGCAGAGCAGGGCAAGGTTCTGCTGCCCCCAGAGGGGGCTGGCACTGCCCAGGCTGCCCAGGGAATGGGCACAGCCCCGAGGCTGCCGCAGCTCCAGGAGCCTTTGGGCACCAGGGATGGACAGGGGGGATTGTTGGGGGGTCTGGGCAGGGCCAGGGGCTGCATCCATCACCCTGGGGGGATTGTTGGGGGGTCTGGGCAGGGCCAGGGGCTGCATCCATCACCCTGGGGGGATTGTTGGGGGGTCTGGGCAGGGCCAGGGGCTGCACCCATCACCCTGGGGGGATTGTTGGGGGGTCTGGGCAGGGCCAGGGGCTGCATCCATCACCCTGGGGGGATTGTTTGGGGGTCTGGGCAGGGCCAGGGGCTGCATCCATCACTCTGGGGGGATTGTTGGGGGGTCTGGGCAGGGCCAGGGGCTGCATCCATCACCCTGGGGGGATTGTTGGGGGGGCTGGGCAGGGCCAGGGGCTGCATCCATCATCCTGGGGGGATTGTTGGGGGGTCTGGGCAGGGCCAGGGGCTGGACTGGATGATCCCTGTGGGTCCCTTCCCACTCAGGATATTGTATGTTTCCATGAAACTTGGGATCCACTATGCTCAAAGAAGTGGGAAACAGCTTTTCTTACAGATTTGTTAGGAAAAATTGGGATTTCAAAATGATACCTTGCACAATTCTAAATAATAATGCAAAAAAAAAAAAAGAAATCAGGATGTTTGTCGATTAACCTGAGCCAGCAATTGAGCACCACACAGGCACTGCTCACTCCCTGCTACTCCCCAGGAATGGAGCAGAGATTTGGGAGAGGAAAAGTGAGAACACTCATGGGTTGAGATAAAGACACTTCAATAGGACAGAAAAGAAAGGAAATAGTGATAACAGCAAGGAAAGAATTTGAATATACAAAACACGTGATGCACACTGCAGTTGCTCAGCACAACTCTAACTTCAGTGTTACCAGCATCATTCTCCTCCTAAATCCAGAGCACACCACTGGAGCAGCTTCCAGGAGGAAGGTTAACTCTATGCCAGTGTTGCAGTTTGATCAGCTGCCCACTGAGACTGGCTTTGCTGCAGTTGAGGATTGTAACCTATGGGCAGAGATACTCAAAGGTGTCAAAGATTGTGACTTTTAAAAAGGCTGCAACCTTTCATGGCAAATCAGTCTGACAAATCTGTGCATCTGAATCCAAGTGCTGCACACAGAATTCTCAGGTGCTTGCTGGAGCAGCAGCCCAGCAGCTGCAACAATTGCCATCCTCACATTTGTATTCCAAACTCTCAGTCTTATGAGGTATTTTTCCCCAAGAGAAAAAGGAATTGCTTTATAAATTGTTTAGCTGTTTTTCCATGTTTTCTGCTTGAAGTAGAAGGAAACTATCGGCTTTCAGCAGCTGAATTAATGTTGAAATGTTTGAAATGTTTTAAGTAGATTGTTTGGAAAATAAAGGAAGGAAAAAAGAGCTTTGGAGTTGTTTTTTGGGTTTTTTTTGGTAAAAGCTACTGCTTCATTTTTTAATTAAGTTCATTTTAGCTTTAACTTAAGAACATCTTGTGCACCTAATCTTTTAGAATACAAGTAGTTCATGAAAATCCAGACTGTAGCTGGTTTGAATTTAAGTAATTCCACAGCCTTCAGTGGGAGCCTGTTGATTTATGCTATTTTAGGTTTTCTGGGGATAGGAGTCAGAGGTTTTACTGCTGCAGTGAACACCATGTGAGCGAGCAGAGCATGAACTCCAGGAGGGGAGAAGGGGCAGGAGGAGGCCAGGGCCGCGCTCTTGCAGCTCCAGCTTTCCTGGCAGCCTGTCTCACCTGGGGGTCACTGCCTACAGAGCCAGCTTGGAACTGCTGCCAGCACAGAGCCCTTTGCCTTTATAGCCCAAAGCAGAAGCAATTGCTCCAAACAGCCCAAGGGATTTGTTCTTAGCCCCAGAGGAGCCTGGCTCAGCCAGAACCCCCTGCCCTGGGCTGAGCCCAGCGTGGGCAGCAGGGAGGGGATTCTGCCCCTCAGGTGAGACCCCACCTGCAGAGCTGCCCCAGCCCTGGGCCAGCACAGCCAGGACCTGGAGCTGCTGCACAGAGCCCAGAGGAGGCTCCAGGATGAGCAGAGGGATGGAGCAGCTCTGCTGGGAGGAAAGGCTGGCACAGCTGGCATTGCTCACCTGCACAGGAGAAGCTTTGGGCTGAGCTCAGGGTGGCCCTGCAGGGCCTGAAGGAGCTGCAGGAAAGATGGAGAGAGACAATTGCCAAGGGCTGCAGGGACAGGAGCCAGGGAATGGCTGCCAGTGCCAGAGGGCAGGGCTGGATGGGATCTTGGGAATGAGGAATTGTTCCCTGGCAGGGTGGGCAGGCCCTGGCACAGGGTGCCCAGAGCAGCTGGGGCTGCCCCTGGATCCCTGGCAGTGCCCAAGGCCAGGCTGGACACTGGGGCTGGAGCAGCCTGGGACAGTGGGAGGTGTCCCTGCCATGGCAGGGGTGGCTCTGGGTGGGATTTAAGGTCCCTTCCAGCCCAAACCATGCTGAGCTTCTGGGATTCTCTGAAGAGGTGGATGAGAGAGAATAGGCTTTTTTAGCTTGAAGACATGGAGCCTTATTGCTTCATCTCTGTACTTGTAGAGGATAAAACAAAAGATAACAAAGAAGTTTGCTTTAAATCCTTGTTAGTAAATAAGCATGGATCCGTGATTAACATTTTTTTTCCAGCACTTCACACTTGAATAGCTGATAATAAGCAGTGTGTGTATCAGCTTGGCTCTGCCATTCTGGTTAAGCAGCTTTAAAAAGTGTTTACTGGTTTACATAACAGCATTGAGGAGTTGGGAAGAGTGGGGGGATTTGTTTATTTATCTCTGTAGCTGATATCATTCTGTGATGCTAATGATGAATGACTGTCAGTGAGTTTAATTTGCAAATGCACCCCAAGTCTATTAACATAAGAAGTTTATTTACAGCTTTTAGGTTGGGTTTTTTTTTCACAGCTGGTTTAGAAATGCACAGCTGTCCAGGAATATCTTCCTGTTCCATGTTTGGAGTATGTAAGTTCTTTGTAACATGCCAGGAACCCAATCCCATCTAACTACTGCACATGAGTGATCCCTACAGCACAAATCCCATCCTTTTCTATCCCTATGCAAAGCTGGGTGCAAAACAAGCATCCAAATTAGGTGAAATCTCAGTTTTCATACCACTTAAGCCTTTCATTGTTTTTACCCCTCAGCAAGATGGAGACATGAAACCACAGACCTAATGCTCTACACTTCACACACATACATTGTGTCAAAATAGAATAGAATTTTTTCCTGAGCAAAATCATAGGGATTGTTTTCCTTTGTATGTCTTCCATGTTGGTGTGAGTAATCTGTAATGTGTCATCATGTAACAATAGGAAAATGCCAAATGGATACACCAAATCTATTTAATAAATATGCTTGGGAAAGCCAGACTATATTTGCATCTGTGTATGAGAATGTCATTTCATTCATTATGCTGTAGTTAGTTTGGTGCTGTGATTTCAGTTTTCAGTAAAATAAAATTGAAAGCTAATCTTTTTTGAGGAAATAAGCCAATATATTTCATTCCTTATTCATGAACCCCTGTCAGCCAATGTATTTTTATGTAACTGTAAAAGGAATGTGGAAGGAGAACATGACTGCTTAGGATGTGAGAAAGACAACCCCAAATGAGTGGGTTTGGGACTGAGATGTTTGTCTGTGGCTGGAGTTACAGAATGTGCTTAGCTTCAAGCTTTTGCCTATATTCACATTTTCTCTGCTGAAAATACCATTAAGATCTCCCTACTTCACATTTAAAAATCATTCTGTTTTACAGTTAATGGTGGTACATATTTATATATTTGCCTGTACAAATATAACATCAAACTTTTTATCAATATCTTGCAGAAGAGTAAAGTGAATCACACCAAAAGCTAAACCAAACATTTTAGGGACCTTGTAAAATTTCTTGCTGTGTAAAGATTTTAGGAGAATATGTTGGAAACCCAAGGGATAAGTGGAAGTGGCCTTTGTGATGGATTGAGGGCTGCTTAGTTCAAGTTTCACTGTATAATGCAATTTCTCCCTCAAATATTAAATCTCACCTAATGTTTTAAGAAGTATTAGAAAGTAGGAGATCAATGTAATTTGATCATTTTGATCACCTAGTAATTTGACATCCAGGGAAAGTAGAAAAAAATAGTTAAATCAATTGTTATCAAAAATATCTGAATGCATCACACTGGCAATCAGTGCTGATGGTGCCTTGATCCTCAGAGGTGCTGCCAGGTCAAAATCCAAACTGGAGCTCCTTAGAGGTCTGCCAGCCCCTGCTCCTGCCCAGAGAAACCAGGGGTGGTGATGTTCAGCATAAGGATGTGTTGATCATGATCATGCAAGGGCTGGTGGAGAAATATTGCATTCCTGATAAGTCTTGGGATCTCCCTTGTATCTGGACCTCTGCCTTAGCAGCTTATATCAAAGGCTTATATCTAAGCTCCAAAGAGGGATTAGGTCTAAATTAGGTATTTCTACAGTTACCTTGCATTTTGGGCTAAATCTATTTGAGAAGATCATGAGAAAATATGATTCCCTATCTATCTTTCAACTTCCAGCCACTGAGTGGCCAAACAAGCCAGCCAGGAGATTGTGCAAGGTGGCAGCTGCATGTAGCAAAACATCAAATCTGCTCATTACTCAGGATTTCATCAGCATTGATGTTTTTATTTTAATCTTCTTATCTTGATATCTACCAAGTCCTAGTTTTGTTTTAGTAAATTAAAAGCCCTACTAGATCCTCAAACAACTGACGATTTTTTCCATTTTCCCCTCTTGCAGGAACTGAGCTGGGAAGCTGCAGAGCATTAAGGTGATGTGTTTAATGCGTGGTGGCATCCTATGTGCACAAGGGTTGGTCTGAACCTCCCCGGCGGCCCCAGACTTGCTGACTGCCCAGGTGGAAGGGGTGCAATCTCGGACCCTCCCGTGCCCAGGCTCTGACCAACATGAAGGAGGAGCGCTGCGTGCGGGCGGCCCTGCTGTGCCTGGGGGTGCTGTGCTGCAGCCAGGGGCTGCACGGGCACCGCGACCGGGGCAAGGAGGGGCAGCTGCTGCACCGCTCCAAGCGCGGCTGGGTCTGGAACCAGTTCTTCGTCATCGAGGAGTACACGGGGCCAGATCCTGTGCTCGTGGGAAGGGTAAGAAACCATTGCTTTTCCAGCCATTCATTAATATGCTTCATTTTTATTATTTCTGAGGTGGTTTTCTGTTTTTTTTGCAAGAACCATGCCAACAACCAGAGCAAAAATATGTCTCAAGGATATCATTCTCAGATCTTTAAAAACGGCAATTAAAATTGAATGTCTAACCCAGCAGCTCAATAAAATAGGTATATTTTATCCTCTCATTTTCAAATTATCAGTAAAATTAAATATATTGAGGGCTGTGTATAGAGGAAGGTAAATATCTGTGTGCACATGTATGTGTACACACATCCTGGACTGGTTTTTTATTCTGCTACTGTCTAACACTGGTAAAATATAAACAGGTAAATAAACCAGTATATTTGGCAGTTTCTAAATGAGCAGCAGAATGGTGTTGACTTAACCACAGCACAAAAGGAGTGGAGAAACAGGATTAATGTCAGCAAATACCATGCTGGGTATTCTGGTTTAAAATGGTGCAATTTGTAGCTGTCAATATAAAATCAATAAATCTGTAATTTGGCTCAATGTTTCCCTCATTCATCAAACTGAAATGTGCACTGGTTTTGGAATTAAGAATGTTTAGTAAGCATTTCTTGTCTCTTTTATATGAGAGAGGGCGTAATTAAAAACTAGTTGGCAATCACAGAATCACACAGAATCACACAGAATCACACAGAATCACACAGAATCACTGACATTGGACAAGCCCTCCCAGCCCACGGAGTGCCAGCTGTGCCCGATGCCCACCCTGTCCCCAGCCCAGAGCCCTCAGTGCCACCTCCAGCCCTTCCTGGGACACTCCAGGGATGGGCACTGCAAACCCCCCTGGGCAGCCCCTGCCAGGGCCTGAGCCCCCTTTCCATGGGGAAATTCCTGCTGTGCCCACCCTGAGCTGCCCTGGCCCAGCCTGAGGCCGTTCCCTCTGCTCCTGTCCCTGTGCCCTGAGCACAGCCCGACCCCCCGGCTGTGCCCTCCTGGCAGGAGCTGTGCAGAGCCACAAGGGCCCCTGAGCCTCCTTTGCTCCAGGCTGAGCCCCTGCCCAGCTCCCTCAGCCCTGCTGGGGCTCCAGCCCCTTCCCAGCTCCCTCAGGGATTCTCCAGGCCCTTCCCAGCTCCCTCAGCCCTGCTGGGGCTCCAGCCCCTTCCCAGCTCCCTCAGGATTCTCCAGCCCCTGCCCAGCTCCCTCAGCCCTGCTGGGGCTCCAGCCCCTTCCCAGCTCTGTTCCCTTCCCTGGACACCCCCAGCCCCTCCATGTCCTTCCCGAATATGGAGGCCCAGAACTGGACACAGCCCCGAGTGTGGCCTCAGCAGTGTCCCCAGTACACGGGACAGTCACTGCCCTGCTTCTGCTGGCCACATTGTGCTTGCTACAAGCCAGGGTGCCCTGGGCCTTCTTGCACACCTGGGCACAGCTGGACTCATTCATTTATCACTTAACTCATCCCATTTGTTATTTAACAGCATTTTACATGCAACCCAGTAGAACAGGGCTCACTGAAGTGTACAAAAGCTTTGTAAAAATTACCAACTTCATGCGAATAAAGAACCTGCTATAAGCATCTTTTTGTGCATTTTCTTCCTTCAATCTGAAATTTTGGGTTTAGCAGAGCCCTGCATGAGGCAGGAGGCATGTCTGGGCTGGCATTGCCCTAGATGCAGAGTACCTGTGGTCACAGCATGTCCCTGGGTGTGGATTATTGCCTGATGGAAGCCACAATTGTTGAAAACTGTGAAATGATAGCAGTTCTGCATTTCTTTGTTTTATAAGCGCATCCAGGAAATGTGTGCCCCCATGTTAAGGTATGTCTGTTTCTTCTTTTGTAGCTTCATTCAGATATTGATTCTGGAGATGGAAACATTAAATACATTCTCTCAGGTGAAGGAGCAGGAATCATTTTTGTTATTGATGACAAATCAGGGAACATCCATGCAACCAAGACACTGGATCGGGAGGAGAGAGCTCAATACACCCTGACAGCTCAGGCTGTGGACAGGAACACAAACAGACCTTTGGAACCCCCCTCTGAATTCATTGTCAAAGTTCAGGACATAAATGACAACCCGCCCGAGTTTCTCCATGAAAATTACCATGCCAATGTGCCCGAGAGATCAAATGTAGGTGAGTACTCAGAAGGGCACTGCCCTTGTGGAAGGTGCTGCACTCTCAGGATATCTTGGCTTTATTTCATTCCTGTTGTCAAGGATTCAGGGAAGTAAAATTTACTTTCGTGTTCAGCCGGTGATTCACTTGATGTATTTAATCTGCTGCCCAAATCAAACCCTGCACAGCTCCTACCTGCGAGACTGTCCTAGAATAGAACTATTTTTCCTCCTAGGAAGGAGCAGAAGAGTCCCCTGGAATTTATGGAGTGTGAATCCTCTGGGGTAAACACAAAGATCATTCCTTTGGCAGAGCTGTGTAATAAAGCTGGGAAGTTACTGCCTCACCAACTATTCCATTTTCATCTCCTGTTTGAGCTTGTGTCTGTCTCAGAGATTTCTAGAGGAATGATTTGTCTGAAACTCACTGAGAAAAATGTAAAGGAAAACTCTATTGTTTGGCTGTCTAACGACAAAAGCAATATAAGGCTTAAACTACTGAGGGGAAAAGCCATAACAGTGCAGGGTGACTGCTGACTTTTATATCTTCACTGCTTAGAACATTAATCCACATCACAGCTGGTGATAGATCTTTTTGGATCATACAAGTATATTTTGTTACATAGAAATTGTAAAGTAATTTTGATTTTCGTTTACCAAACATGGAAATAAAAAATTTTAGGAATAGCTCTGCTGTGTGACTGAAAGCATCTCTGCATGATCCTTGTAGACGTGTTCGCCTCTGACTCTCCCTCCTGTGTTTGCTCTCCATTTTTAGGTACATCAGTTATTCAGGTAACAGCTTCAGATGCTGATGACCCTACCTATGGGAACAGTGCCAAATTGGTTTACAGTATCCTTGAAGGTCAGCCCTACTTCTCAGTGGAGGCTCAAACAGGTATTGTCAAACAGTTTATTTGAGTGGCACCTCATGACCAGAGTGCATCAATGAACTGCATGTACTGGCAGGGCACAGCTGCTGCTGTGTCTGAGCACATCTTCCTGCTCTGCTGCAGGTTGGTCTCCTGCATCTGCTGGAGCTCCTGCACCAGAAAGCTGATGCTGTTTCTGGGTGTTCTGTGTGCTGTATGACTGAAAGGCTGTTTCTGTGCTCAGCTGTAATTCTGCAGGCCTGTCCTCTGGGTGGAATATTGGGGCTGCTTTCCTCACAGCAATGCTCAGGGAAAGCAGAACCTCCACCATCACTGCAAATATTGCTGGTTTAATGCACTCCAAATGCAGCAGCCAGGTTTTCATTAAATCTGTGTTTGGCACCTTCCTCGTGCCTGCAGGAATCATCCGAACTGCCCTTCCCAACATGGACAGAGAGGCCAAGGAGGAGTACCACGTGGTGATACAGGCCAAGGACATGGGAGGACACATGGGAGGCCTCTCAGGGACAACCAAAGTGACAATTACGCTTACAGATGTCAATGACAACCCACCAAAGTTCCCACAGAGTGAGTACCAACACAGTTCTTCTCCCATCTCCTACCAGGACCTATGTTTGTGAAGTATCAGACACACCCAAGGCTTGAAGAGGCAATAACTGATGGGTTATTGCACCACACGTGAATAAAGAAGTTGTGGCTAGTAAAATATGGAACTTTAGTGTCTGGAATATTTGCTTTGTGTTGCAAAGTGAGACATTTTTAGGGCCAGCATTGAATTGCAAAGATTCCTGACCCTACACTTCATTTTTTAAGCTACTGGGCCATGCTGTATAACTTATATGAGCAGAGACCTATGTATATATTCTTCAAGACTCACAGTTACCATGACAAAGCAAACTAAATTTTGCACAATTACATTTTTAAATTGTTGAAGTGTATTAATGGAGGTCGAATACAGCAATTTTTTTATACCTGAGCAATTTACTTTTCACATATAAAATTAATCAGGGCTGACATTACCAGACTCAGCCTTCACAGCTGGGTGGAAGTACATTAATGGGCCCACACATCTGTTCTGCAGCTCATCTCTGCGTGGGTTTGGGGTTTTTTGAGTGCTGAGCAGACTCACTCAAAGCTGTCTCAGCCCACCGTGTTTCTCCTGTGAGCAGCCCTTCTGAACCTGGTGTGTCCTGGCCATGGCCATCCCTCTAACAGCTCTAACAGCTCCTCTTCCAGTGCTGCAGCTCCCTGACTTCTCATGCAAGAGCTGAATGCAAAAATCTGTGCCTGCATTATTTACCCTTCAAAAAGAAAAGGATTAAATAATAAAAAATCAGGTTTTATGTACCTTACAAACAAGCCTTTTCCCTCCACATCATAACCTGGGACACCAGGATACAATATTTTGTTAGCCCCATCAAATTATGGATTTTTTTCTATGAATTCAAGCCCCTTCACTGAGTGTTTTGCAAGAACATGTTAAATTATCAGAAACGCCCAAAGGCAGTTCCTCTACTTAATCATTCATCCCCAGGTTAAATCTGATTTGGGAATGTTTCATAACTCAGAACCAGGGTTTAGCTGTCTGTATAAACAGCCAAATGACTGATATTTTCATTCTTATTTTCCTTTTTTCTGTTGTTGTTTTTTTTTGTTGTTTTTAATGTTCATTGCTCAAGCTGTTAATGAGTTATATGCTTAAATTTTGGGTTCTTTGTGACTGGAGTTAATGACCTATTTCAATGACATGTGGCAATTGTTTTTATGGGTAATGAGCCAAGTCCCTGCCTGGTGTAAGTCTCCTGATGTTCCTAGGGTGCCCGTGGAGCAAAGAAGAGCAATTACAAAGGGGAATAAATTAGATTATTTTATTTTATCATCCCCCTTTTTTTTTTCCCTCCCCAATTTATTATTGCTGATGATGTGGCAGAAAATGCTGACATAGATTTATTTATTTAGGATCAGGTTATGTTATCTGAACTCTGGAAGTGGATGGGAAGTTCTGGAATCAGTAGTGCCTAAAGGACAACTGTTGGAGAGATATCCAGGAATAGTGTTGCTCTTCTCTGGTGTCCCTGAATACACAGGGAAACACCTGTGGGATGTCTGGGGATGGTTTTCCTATTGGAGCTTGCCATGGGAAAGCCATTTTTTGTTTGGCATGAAATCACATACAAATTGGTGCATACTCTCTGTGGTTGTGAAATTTTAATAATCATAGTTGCTCTACACTCACACTCCAAATTCAAGCCATAGAAAGCAGCAGATTTATACTTTAGCCAGCACAGCAGACAGGATTTATCCAGTTCACTGTATCTAATTTATGGCTCTTGAATGAATGGGCAGAAATGAGAAACAGAGATGAAGGTTTTACCACGAGTCATGTGAGAGAGTTCTCCTTCCATTTTTGTAATAACATCTCTGCTCTCTGTGGTAACCTTGATGCCACAACAATTGCTGCATTCTGGGGGCCTGGCTGTCCTTTTAAGCCCCTCCCTGAGCAGAGGGGTAACAGGGAGGAGGTCATGTTCTACACATTATCCATGTGGGTTAAGGTTTCACAGCTGACTTGCTGCTCAAAGCTCTTCACAACAGAACAGAACAGAGCAGAGCACAACACAACACAACACAGCATTCCTCCACGGGGGTGACAATGCCAAAAATCGCTGTGTTTATTGGAACTCCCAAGTTCAAAGAGTAAAGACCCAAGTGGGGAGCCCCTGCTCACTCGGGGCACACGCCTGTTCTCCCTGTGCTCCCTGGCCCAGGTGTGTACCAGATGTCGGTGTCGGAAGCAGCTGTCCCAGGAGAGGAGGTGGGGAGAGTGAAGGCCAAAGATCCTGACATTGGGGAGAATGGCTTGGTGGCTTACAGCATCATCGATGGAGATGGCATGGACATGTTTGAGATCACCACAGATTATGAGACTCAGGAAGGGGTTGTGAAGCTTAAGAAGGTGAGTGATGCCTACTGCTATGTAGTGTTTTTTGCTGACAGAATATTTGGTAATAATGGATTACCACCTAAGCTAAAATATTACTAAATGCAAATGTCACTTAATTAATTTTTCAAGGTGTGATTAACTCTTAATATTCCATTTCCCCATTAGCTGAATTGGAATGGAAGAAAATAACCAAGAAGAGTTACATAAATACTGTACAGTGGATTAATTGCACAAACTAAATGAATTCATAATAAAAAGTCACGGTAAAATACGATGCCATCAGCTTCATTGTTAATGAAGTTTTGCCTAGTGCTGATAAGTAGCAGACATTCACTGTTGCTTTATGTTCAGTCTGAAAAGCCTCATACCCTATAGTTTGAATTCTTCAGCTGTGCATTGTCCACAACAGTGTTCTGAAGGAGTCACAGGCTATGGGAAAAGCAGCAGAGGGGATTTCACACAGAGCCCGTCAGCGGGAGCTTTGAAAGTGTTATCAAATTAATTTTAAATTGCAAATTACAGAACATAAATCTTATTATTATGGAAGCATTATCATTTTGCCTTTTGTATCTTTGAGCTATTTATCTCTCTTGAAGATAATCAGAAATCAAAGGAGAAGGCCTGGTCAACTTCTGGTCAACCCTGCCCTGCCCTTTAGGGCAGACCATCAGGAAGGGACCCAGAGGTCCTCTGCTCAAAACTGCCCTGGTTTGATTTCTGTCTCTGTTCTAGAGGTGGGAGTGGATTTTTTGTGTGTTTTGAAATGTGGGTGAGCTGTCACTCCCCTCTACTGGTGTTAACATACTTTGTGAATTGTGATTGGCGCCTGTGTGATCATTTTGAGGTGCAACCCTGCAGCCGCTTCATGCCAATGCAGGTACAGAGGTGCTGTGGCTTTGATCAGGCTCCCAAAAGGACTTGTCCCATGGGGCATTATTCCACCTCCCCTTTGGAAAGTGTTATGAGTTTTCTGTGCTGGAAAGAACTGCAGGAATGAAAGCACTCCAAACCATCTTTGTATTTTCTCCACTACCTAAATAATTAAACTCATCAGTATGCTATCTCATGGTGCACCCAGGAGCACTTGAAACCACATCCACGTGGAATGCCTGCCAATCTGGATAAAACCAGGCCTCTTGTGGGAGCCCCTTTCCCATCCCTTGCACTTTTGTGCTGCCTAGAAGGCTGGATGGAGACAAAATTCACATTTCCAGTACAGATTATTTCCTTAGTGATACAGCAAGCAAAGAGCAAGACCAAGACTCTGTGGTGATATTTTGAGTGCCTTTCTATGCTGCTCCATACATAGAATGTAGCTCCTTCCATTTGAGTCTTTATGTTTTTAAATACACACATTTCAGTCCAAGCTCGTTGACAGACGCTCACCTTTGTTTGATGTCATTGAACACTGGGGCGCTGCCTGCTGCTCTTACAGCCTGGTGTCCCTGACTCTGGAATGCACTGTCCTCTTGTTTCTCACAGACCTTAGATTATGAAACCAAAAAGTCCTACAGCCTGAAGGTGGAGGCAGCCAATGTCCACATCGACCCCAAGTTCATCAGCAATGGGCCCTTCAAGGACACGGTGACAGTGAAGATAGCAGTGGAAGACGCTGATGAGCCACCAGTGTTTTTGAAGCCAAGTTACATTTTCGAAGTAAAGGAGAATGCAGCATCTGGTACTGTGGTTGGAAAAGTACATGCCAAAGACCCGGATGCTGCCAACAGTGCTATAAGGTTTGCTGGATTTCCTGTTTCCTTCTGAGCATTAGCTTGTGGAATTGTTAGGCAAGTTCTGAAGACAGTGTGACAGATCTACAGACACCCAGAATATTGAAAGTTTAACCATCCAGCATTGTTTATGTGCCTGTTCCACAAGCTGCCAGTTTCTCAAAGCCTGTATCATACTATAACTATGTCTAATTCAAATATACTTAAGGGCATCTTTGGTAGACTCTATTCTAAATTAAATTTTCCACAAATATCTTGTGCTGTTATCACAGCATGGATTTTTCTCATCATATCAAAGTCTAAGATGTAGATTAGGGATTGGGCTGGGTAATTGTTAAGTGTTAATTATTAAAGACAAGCCCACACAGACCCCTACTTTCTGCAGTTATGTTGGATTGTCTTGGAATCACAGATTCATGGAATGGTTTGGACTGGAAGGATCTTAAGGTTCATCCATTTCTACCCCTGCCATGGGTAGGGACACCTCCCACTGCCCCAGGCTGCTCCCAGCCCCAGTGTGCAACCTGGCCTTGGGCACTGCCAGGGGCAGCCACAGCTGCTCTGGGCACCCTGTGCCAGGGCCTCCCCACCCTCATAGTAAAGAATTCTTATATTAGAATAGCTTTCTATTAATTTAATTTTATTTGTCATGTTCTCAGTGTAACTTAAATTATGAAGACCTCTTTTGTGGGTATACTTAACATTTCAAAGAATTTCAACGTGAAGTTATGAAAGTCAGAGTTGTGTAAAGCTGTACAAATGTGCAGAGAGTGGATAATAGCTGATAAATTGGTATGATCAATTAATATTCCAAGTAAACCAAAGATTGGAAGACTTAAAAGATCATCAAGATTCATATGAAACAGAGAGAAAAAATATCTCAGTAGATATTTTTATCATGTTTTATAAGAGAAGAAAATAAGGAATATAGTAGAGCTTTGATATAGAGACTTCAAAGACCAGCATTTTCACTTAATACAAACATTCTGATGTCCTGTTTTTCTAAATGTAGAAACCAACAAGGTGATTCTCCTTTTAAAAGAACACATATCCTTTTGACAATGATGTTGAGGAAAACAATAGGGATACTACTTACAATTATTTAGAAATAATAGTTATGTAGAACAAATCTGGGTGCAGGAATCTCCTAAGTCCTTCTTTTCTCTAATTACTGGCTTTCAATCTTCTTTAGATATTCAATTGATCGACACACCGACCTTGAAAGATATTTTGTTATTAATGCAGAAGATGGCAATATCAAGACAATAAAGACTTTGGATAGGGAAGAAATGGCTTGGCATAATATCTCTGTCTTTGCAGTTGAAGTCCGTGAGTATTTCACTGAGGTGTTTGAGAATCAGTGGTACGAATCTGTAATCCTCCAATTGTCTCAGTTTGATAAGCTGCAAGAAATCTCAGCAGAATTACATCAGCATATTTGATATTCCCTTGGATGCAGCTGGGGATTTGTTTGTCTTGAGGGGTTTTCCTGCTTCTGTCTCATGTCAGTGTTGCCTCTCCCGCAGACAAACAGCACCAGGAAGCCAAAGTTCCCGTTGCAATCAAGGTCGTGGACGTCAATGACAACGCTCCCAAGTTTGCGGCTGCCTACGAAGCCTTCGTGTGTGAGAATGCCCGAAGCAACCAGGTATGGCCTGCCCAGCACCTCCTGTGCCCAGCACCTTGTTTTCACCACCTCCTTGTTTTCACCACCTCCCTCTGCCCACCATCCTCCCCTGCCCCACCTTCCCTGTGCCCACCACCTTCCTCCGCCCACTGTTTTGTGCCCACCATTTTCCTGTTCCTATCACCTTCCTGTGCCCAACACCTTCACTGTCCCCACCACCTTCCTTGTTCCTCCCACCTCCCTGCACACACAGCTCTTCCCTCAGGCATTAGCCCAGGTTTGTCCTGTCAGCTCCAATGAGAGGGAGCAAATGAACATTTGTTTTGAGCTTTTGACCAGAAAGCCTTGAGCACCCAGAAAGGCACTTTGTTTCTGAACTGCTATCAGCAGTTATCCAGTGCTTTGTGTATGGAGCGGGATTGGTGTTGGCTGGGAGTACCCACTAGCACAGGGCCAGTGGAGCTGGGGGCAGCTTTCCCAGTTGTGAGACTGGTTTGGATATTACAGAAATGGTCAGTGGGAATGGTCTTATGGGAAGAATCGCAGTGCAGTGCCTGTAGAGTCTAGCCAACAATTTATTCCTGGCAATCTGTGAGGAAGAGGGGTTAGGATCACAGAGAAATACAGTTCTGCACATGGTCTGTGCCTCTGCAGTCAGCGTAGAAGCTTAAAGGAGACTTTCTCAGCTGCTGAGTTTTCTGCAGAATTTTATTTAATCTGTTGTGTTACTATTAACACATATTTGTGTACAAGAATGTCGAAGATATGTGCTTTTACAGCTGTAATTCTGGGGTGGTTAATGCAATAGTAATTAAAAATTGCCTGTTGTAGTTTGGAGTCAGCTCTGTGTTTCTACTTGCTTATATTTGAATTTGAGAGGGGTTCTGCTATTTTACAATTCTTACTCAAGGGCTGTCTCAGAATGCTGCCTGTGTGTGATATACCCAGAGAAGGAGCTGTTTGTTTACAGAGTGCTTTTCTTTTACAGCAATTTATTACAATTAGTGCTGATGACAAGGATGACTCGGCCAATGGACCAAGATTTATCTTCAGTTTACCACCTGAAATTATTCATAATCCAAATTTTACACTCAGAGACAACAGAGGTTTGTGTGAAGATTACCACTCTACCAGAATCCAAAGAAATGACAAAGTAGAACTAATGACCAATGTAATGTCATGTAACAGCATTGTCATTAACTTTGACAGAGTGTCTTTCTCCAAGATTTAGGGGAGGAAACCAAAAGCATACAGCTAAAATGCAAGGATGTTCTTGGGAAAGTGGGATGTTTGTTAACTCACTTGAATTTTCTTGAATGCATATTATAAATTACATAATAATACCCAATAGGAAGAATCCACTGCCATTTTATCTCTCAGGAAGAGAATAAAAACACTGCCAAACACTCAGTAAATGGAATTGGCAGATCTCTTTGAATTAGACAAACCTAAAATTAGCTGAGACAGCATAAATTATTAGGCTGCTTGTATTTGTTCACCACTGTGCCTGCCAGCTTTTGTAAATTATGGATCACAAGAGATGTGGGCTAGATTCCCAATGGAATCAAATCACTGCCCAGTGCAGGAAGTAAATCAGGGATTTGTGCTGTGGAACATAACTGCGCTGGCTGTCTCAGGATCTGCATATCCTGATCCCTTTGTCAGTTTCATATTCACAAAATAAAGTAGAGCTTTGCATTCAGATTGATGGCAAGATGTAAGAAATTTGTAAGCAAAAATCGTCAGGCCTGGATGAGTGTCAAAATTCAATTGATCACAATATAATAACATCAGTAACCTGAACTTGCCAGAGGCTGAGGGAGCAGAGGAAGCGGGCAAACTGAAAAAAAAAGACAGGTTTGGCCATTATATGTATTTATTCCATTTATTTAATTATATTTAGATTCTTTTTTTTTCATTTTCAAATGTTCATTTTTTATTTCCCTTCACAGGGCAAAAACTGTTTCAGCTTCTAAGGAATTGATTTTGATTAGTAAGCTTTAATGTTTGAAGAAAACTTGACTGTTTTCTGAAAAGTAAAACTTGGTTGAACTGGCTTAAATAATGAATCCAAGAGTGCCAGAAATACAAAAGGCAACACAATCCAGATACATGATTTCAGTAAAAACTGCTCTGTTGAGGCACACTTTATATCTCTCTCCTCATCTGAAGGGAGTGTAATTATCATCAGAGTTTCCAAACAAAATCTCTGTTATTCCTGACTGATCAAAGTAATACTGTTGCCTGGTGCTTGACACTTGTACATACATAAGCAATTCATAAAGGAGCCAGTGCAGGGCATATATTTATTCTCTTTAAAGTAGTAAAACACAAGTTTTGAAAAATTCATGGGTGTATTTTTAGAAAGGAGTAAATAAGCATGTATTCTTTGCTTGAGACCCGGAGGCCAAGTCTTGCTATAAAATACATTTTATGGTCACCACATCAAACTGAAATTAGATTAGATTTTATAATCTAGCAGAGGAAGCGCAGCTCAGAGTGGAGATACTCTGAGTGGTGTTATGGTTCCTGACTCCAGCCAATCCCTCTCATCCTTCATTGCCATTTGCAGCAAAATTTGTTACTGACAAAATTAACTCAGATAGAATGTGTTGTAGTTGAAATTATGATGTCAGTTTAGTGTAAGGTTTCTACCTGACAATAATGCAAAAGGTTATTTCAAGAAGATAGTATTAAGGGATTGTATCTTCCCATATAATTTTCTTTTTGGGAAATGAATAGTCTGAAGAAATTCATTCATTTCCATCCTTTCTTTCCCTCATTTTGTTCAATCCTCAGTGTAATTATGTTATTAATGTACATATTCTTGTGAGTTTTTTAAAATAAGTTATACTAGAACAAAGTAAAAAAGTTAAAATTCTGTGTACTCCCATATAAAAAAACTTCTTAGGGAGAATGTGTTACCATTTGCAAGTCAAATAATGTCCATGGTCATTCAAAGTTGTTTTTTCATTTATAAGTCAGAGTATTCTATAAGCCATGCCACAGCTTTCAGAGGGAATTGCTACTTTCAGAGAAAAATGGCTTTATTAACTGTGGAGAACAGTTAATGAAAACTCCAGTGTTTGGGCCTATTACAGAACTTTAAAGTGCATACAGTCTCATAATTATCATTTAATAGAGTTTCTTTTTACCAGCTCCTGAAAGTAATCACATATTGCAGTAATCCAAAGAAGCATAATCACGTTCTACATCCTATTAATAGCCCACTGTGTTACCAAGTCTTCAGCTGAGCCCATCTCCCATAGAAAACATGAGATAATGGCTTAGCCCACGCTGGGATAAAACACAGAATTACTTTTGCACTGTTTCCTTATATTATAGCTCATAAACAAACAGCACTGTCTGCCCGGGCTCTGCTCAGTTCTGCTCCCACTGAATTCAGGCCTTCAAAACAGCAGCAGAGGCTCGTGGCACTTCACAGCAGAGGCAGATTTTGAGTAAATGTGGATTTCCTGCTTTTGACCCTGCTGGGTCCTGTGCTGAGATGCCCTTTCCTTGGGCTCCCTCAGCACAGCATTACTGGAATGGCTGCAGTCCCAAATTCACAAGTTAGAGCTTTACAGAGACTGAAATTAAACTTGTGAGCCCCCAAAAATCAGTGACCAGAGTCCACTTTTTAAATTCAAACATGTGCTTCACACTTTTTCAACAAGAAAATTTTGAAACAGACAGTCAAGTCACAGGATTTTGTCATGAATTATCCACAGTGATTGCCACTGCTGTTAAGGTAAGGATTTTAGACAGCTGGACCCCTGAAATTGTTTCATTTTCTGACTGAATCAGCACTCACACCTGATACAGGTGATAAAGTTCACACTGCAGTCACCTCCTGTAATCTAGAATCCTCCTTACACAATCTATGTGTTAACAAGCCCCAAAAACTAAGCTACATTTGCCTATGCACACAGGAAAAATTGGAAATCATCAATAAGATCACCAGAGAAAAAGACAAAAATCAAAGGTCAGAGAGATCAGTATAAGTATCACCAAGAAATAAGGCAATTTTAGCTTCTAAATCTAAAGATTTCATGGAGAGCACAGGGAATCTTCACTTGTAACATCTTTGGATATTGGATAGCCAAGGCAATAGTAGCTGGAAAAATGTGATATATTTTGGGAATGGCCTTGAGATGACTGTTCTTTTCCTTCTTGTGTTAACCCCCATTGTGTTAATTAGGACTGACAGTCAAGTGGCTCCCATATGTGTTAAGTAATAGTTTTAAGCTGGTATTGACATTTAACTTCTGTTGGCTTAAAAAATGCCATTTTACCAGGATTAGAGTTCTACTCCTGGGCCTTGAAAATATTAAAAAAGCAAGAATGAGAATATTAGCTAGGATTATATGTTATCTTTTATCTAGGTAAGGAGTTTTTTTTTCCTATAATGGATATTATGTTTCTTCTAAATGTGAGAAGTGAACATAAACAGTAGAAGTTTGAAGAATGACCTTTTAGGCTTGATGTATTGTATTTCTTTTTAAACCTTAGTCAGGCATGTTGATTGGATTTTTCTTTTTAAAAACTTATGTTAAACCAAAAATCGCTTCCCATTAAAACAGATAGATCAGCCATTGGATCAAAATCAGTTTTGTTTTGTGTAAGTGACTGCAGTGGACCAGGCCAGTGTGCATAACAGCTAAATAATTTGCCATCCTTTTCTTATTTTAAATTAGGAATACTATTTCAGCCAACAAAAGGTAAGAAAAATAAAATCTATGATAAAAAATGCAGAGCCAAAGACTATATATACTAATATATGGTATTGTCATTCCTTACACATTGCCTTGGCAGCCTTGAGGCAGCTGTAGCTCAGCCCCCGTGTTTTTAGTTCAAGTTTGCTGATAGGTTAATAGATATTAGATGTTGCATTCCTATTTGTACCAAATTGTTACGAGCCCATTAAAGTCCTAAAATAAGGCTTTTGTCATGCAGACATTGGTATCACCAAGGTCCCATAAAAAATTGTGCCTCAAAGTTTAGATGGCATGTAAACATTCAGGAGATGAGGAGCACTCTGAGGGAGACACCTCCAACAGGCACTAGTAATAAACAATCAGATCTTTATCAGTGTCTCTGTCCTTAGCAAATGTGACATTGTGCAAAGGAGAAGTTAACAAGCTCCTTTCTACCCAGCTGTTGTTTTTGTGAGACTCAGCAGCAGAAAGCAGCAGTTGTGTCAAGGCCAGGTGGCCATTCAGGGCACCAGGGGTGCGGCTGGCAGGACAGGGGCAGGTATGGGGGATGGATTCATTTGCTGTGTAACAAACAGCTCCTACCTTAAATATTCATCCTTTCTGGTGAAGTTCCTGGGAGAGTCAAGCAGTGCAATCCTCCTCATCCCATAGATTGACCAAATTTGGGGGCAGTTTCAGACCTTGTCCTACATCAGGGGCACTGCCTGCAAGGGGGGTTAATGCAAGGCAAGAACACTTCTCTTCAGGTATAATTTATTCACAGATTTCTGTGGAAATCACAGTGATTAGATCATTAGGAGAGGTTTTATGGTTTGCATTATTAAATTCTGGGATTTATGCTGACTCTTCAACGGGAAAAAGATTAATCTGCAGAAGCCTGAGGCAGCAGTAAAGTGGGTACCTTAGGAGGTGAACAGCCCTCCCTCAGAAGATAAAAGAACTGCTCTTTTTCCCCTCCCTTTCTGTTATACAGTGAAAAATAAAGAACATAGCAAGCCAGGAAAGGTTGTATGGAATAAATCTTCAATATAAACTGGCTTTTGGAGGTCTGAAAACCATGGATGTGATTGCTTCACTTTATTTACTGTGGGATGTTTACAACTGTTATAAACTTTGGTTTAGGCTGAGGTGAGAGACGGGGGCGGGGGCACAACAAGGGAGGCCTGTTGGTGTTCTGCTGAGAGCAGGAAGCACAGGCTGCCTCAGCCCAGAGTGTCATCTCACACTGCCCCTTTCCAAGGCTCTAGCCAGAGGAAGTATGCGGGACCATCCACCTGCACCAATGTCCTGCACCATGGCAGGTCGCCTCTCATGAGGGCAATGGGAATAGAGTTACAGAAATACTGCCAGGAGTTGGACTCACGGGTCCCTGTGGGTCCCTTCCAACTCAGGGCGTTTTTGAGTCTGTGATTTAACTCTTCCTCACATCCACATGATTCAAAATGTGACCAGACATACTGTGCATGTATGATCAAGCTCTCTGAATTATGGCTTTGGAAGTTTGGGTGAAAAACAGATTCTGATAAAACACTGTCACCTTCAGCATTTCTTGCTGAAAAAACAAGGCTCAAATTTGCTCATACACAGGAAATGTTGGCTTCTGTTATGATGGGAGTCTCATTATCAGAGCCCATTTGGGGACAGCATCTACCACGCTTTTAGATGTGACTCCAAGAACTCATAAGGGAGACATGGGTTTTACCCCTCCATTGAAAGCTTTAATTCTGGAGAGACACTAAAACCAGATCAGACAGCAATAAGAAGGTCCAGCCATTTGGGTAGTTAGTTGAAAAAATATTGTGAATTTCTCAGTAAGTTACAGATACTAAAATGTGCTATCAGACAGAGATTATCTGTGTTGCTTGTGTTAATTAAAGAATTAAAGCTGAGTGTTGAGCTATATGAATTAAATACAATCTGTAATTGCTCTTAGGTCATTACAAAGGCTGCACTTTCTACTGGTTTATTGTAGAAATGACGCTAAAGCCCCAGAAAATTGAGAGCCTTTGCAGCGAGATAATTTCCTTTTCAATATTGGCTAAGAGCACGACTATGGAAGAATTAACAATGACCCTCTCTCTTCTTCACCCAGATAACACAGCAAGTGTGCTGGTCAGGCGGGAAGGGTTCAGCCGGCAGAAGCAGGATTTGTACCTCCTCCCCATCGTCATCAGCGACGGCGGCGTGCCCCCGCTGAGCAGCACCAACACGCTGAGCATCCGCGTGTGCGGCTGCGACGGCAGCGGCTCCCTGCTCTCCTGCAACGCCGAGGCCTACGTGCTCAACGCGGGGCTCAGCACCGGCGCCCTCATCGCCATCCTGGCCTGCATCGTCATTCTCCTAGGTGAAAAATGCTCCTTCCGTGCTGCTGCTCTGGGCTTGCGTTAGAAAACTAATCCTGCCCTCAGCTCCAACATGGAGAAATGAATCTGAATTTTTTAGCTTGTATTTTTATAGGGAGTGCTGATCTGCCTGGCTGTGAAAGGCTTTGGGCTGAGCTCAGGGTGGCCCTGCAGGGCCTGGAGGAGCTGCGGGAAAGATGGAGAGAGACAATTGCCAAGGGCTGCAGGGACAGGAGCCAGGGAATGGCTCCCAGTGCCTGAGGGTAGGGCTGGATGGGATCTTGGCAATGAGGAATTGTTCCCTGGCAGGGTGGGCAGGCCCTGGCACAGGGTGCCCAGAGCAGCTGGGGCTGCCCCTGGATCCCTGGCAGTGCCCAAGGCCAGGCTGGACACTGGGGCTTGGAGCAGCCTGGGACAGTGGAAGGCCCTTGGCAGAGGGTGGCAGTGGGTGAGCTTTATGGTCTCTTCCATCCTAAACCATTCTGGGCTTCTGTGATATCTTCAATAACAAACACCAATGGACTTGTGTACATATGCTCAGAGAATGTCCTCCCGTGGCCTAATGCCAGCTAATCAGGGACACTGCTTAAAGGAGGTCATGACATACAGTTCTGAGTTTTGTGTTCTGCCCTGGTTGACAAGTTCCTTATTGAGGTCAGCCAGGATTAATGGCCCCTGACAGCTATTTCCCTCAAACCCTTGTGTTGAAACCAGATGAGTGACTTGGAAGACCCGCTTTAAGAAATTGCTGCAAAATGTTTCCTGATGATTTGGAAAAAAATTACACAATATTTTCTAATTTCCCTGCAATATTTTATAGCGTTTCTTTTTTCTTTCAGATATTTTATTTTATAAAAATTTGAAGTGAGAATGCAAAACAAACACATCTTTGAAGGTGTTGCTTAAAAAAATTCCATTTTAATGGAAATGACACACTGGAACTAGTTAAGCTTTGGACCTACAGGAGAGGATAAAGATTCATCTTTGTTTTGTTGCAGATATTCATGTGCTTGGGCTGCTCAAAGGCAGTGTCACAGTACTCTGCAGCACTTGAGGCCCCACAAACACTTCCCTTGAATTAGTGTTGCAGTAATGAGCAATTAGTAAGAGCACTGGCATGCGGCTCAGACAGAAAGCCTCAGATCAGTATGTTTAGTTCTGTGTACAAATATCTCTGCTTTTACCTAGCAAGGAGCATTAAAAATGCAGAAGTTTGCAACAATCCAGCAGAAAAGCCAAGGGCTCGGGGATGCAACAATTACTTACAAAGGCGCTGCTGTTTACAGCGCAGTCTAACCCATGCTTTGTTTTCCCAGTCATCGTGGTGCTGTTCGTGACCCTGAAGAGGCAGAAGAAGGAGCCGCTGATCGTGTTTGAGGAGGAGGACGTGCGGGAGAACATCATCACGTACGACGACGAGGGCGGCGGCGAGGAGGACACGGAGGCGTTCGACATCGCCACGCTGCAGAACCCCGACGGCATCAACGGCTTCATCCCGCGCAAGGACATCAAGCCCGAGTACCAGTACCTGCCCCGGCCGGGGCTGCGGCCCGCGCCCAACAGCGTGGACGTGGACGATTTCATCAACACCCGCATACAGGAGGCCGACAACGACCCCACTGCCCCTCCCTATGACTCCATCCAGATCTATGGCTACGAGGGCAGGGGCTCCGTGGCTGGCTCCCTCAGCTCCTTGGAGTCAGCAACAACAGATTCTGACTTGGACTACGACTATCTACAAAACTGGGGACCTCGATTTAAGAAACTTGCAGACTTGTATGGCTCCAAAGACACTTTTGATGATGATTCTTAACAATAAAGTTTAAGATTTGGCCTTAAGAACTGTGTCCGAAGTTCTGAAGAATCCAGAGGAAATGTAAGCAGGTATTTTTTTAAAAATCAAGAAAAATCTCATTTAAACATTTAAGTTTGACAGAGAGGATTCATTTGATGAAAAAGGACGTGAAAGTGGTAAATACTGTGAAGTACCTTTTCCTACAAAAGGCAAATCTGGAAGCTGGCTGCCAGCTTCACTGAAGGAAAAAACCCACTTAAGATATGAGAAATATTTAAATGAAGGAAAATGCTAAAAGCAAACCTACAAATAAGGGAAATCTTTTACGTGTTATGAACATCTAAATCTTTTATTTCAAAGAAGCTTCCACAAATTAGAAAAGATAACAGTTCTGAGCTGTAATTTCGCCTTAAACTATGGACACTCTATATGGTAGTGCATTTTTAAACTTGAAATATATAATATTCAGCCAGCTTAAACCCATATGATGTATGTACAGTACAATGTACAATTATTATGTCTCTTGAGCATCAAACTTGTTACTGCTGATTCTTGTAAATCTTTTTGCTTATTCTTTCATCTTAAACTAATACGTGCCAGATATAAAAACTCTGTCTTGTTCGGTGGGAGGCACCCTATTTCTATGTCATTTTTAATGTATCTATTTGTACAATTTTAAAATTCTTATTTTAGTATACATACAAATATCAGTATTCTGACATGTAAGAAATGTTACAGCATCACACTTATATTTTATGAACATTGTACTGTTGCTTTAATATGTGCTTCAATATAAGAAGCAGACTTTGAAATAAACTGATTCTTTTTTAATTCTTGTTCTGGTTATTAAGCATATAAGGAAAAACATAGTGTTTCTAATGTCCCATTTATAGTTCTGACTAATTTACTACAATTGTGACCTTTTAATAGCCTTATTTATTATGTGTTTGTAGTTGGTTTGTTGCCTTGTTAAGTGATTATTTAAAAATCAAGTACATTTTACAAATGTTTTTTAGATTAAAACAAATGTAATGTCTGGTGAACATTTTGTACCCTCTCTATCTACGGCTTGTGGCTGCTCCCAGAACACAGTAAGAATCATCATATAGTCCTACTGTGTTTTCTGGATTAAATTAAGTGTAATATCTTTCAATATTTCCCATGTAATAGCATTTATCTTATATCTTAGAGATTCCCAAGGCTTCATGAGTTTTTGGGTGGACGGGAGTACTCTGTGCTTACACTTTACTCCAGCCTTGTGAGTTTCCGTATCTGTGCTGAGCTTCTGCAGGTTCTAGAGACTGAAATCTGACCCAGTTTAGCTGTGACTTCCCTAAGGACTCTTCTACCTGAATTACCTTACCTGAGTAGTAATTAATATTCTGGTACTTAATTCCTATTTTTCCTTTGGCTTTTTTTTTTTTTTTTTTTTTTTTTTTTTGGGGGGGGGTGGGGCATGGTTTGTTTGGCTTTTTTTTTTTTCTTCTAATTTCCAGTAGAATAGCATCATCTGCAGATAGGGAGACATTTTAATTTGTGATGACAGAAATACAGAATGCTTTCAGAATTGTTCTTTGTAATGCATGTTTTTAATCCAAAAAGGGATCTATAACTTTTTTTTTTTTCTTTTAAGTATTAGTTCAGAGGAAGCAAGGGATTGGGGTATGTTCTGCACATCAACATCTTCTGCATCTGTGTACAGCTGTACCTCTGCTGAATTTAATATAGTTGGCTGTTTAGGGTCAGAGATCAGCAGCTGCAATATGGGAAGAGGCAATAAATAAAAATTATCTACATTTTCCTACATTTGTTTTACAGACCCTGTCCTTCATTTGCAGTCAGGTACTAAACTGCTTGATCTGAGAGGAAATCTGATTTGTTGGTGTGTTGCTTTTCTGAAGACCCCCCATATATGTAGTTAGATTAAAATTTAACTCCTAAAAATGATGACTGATGTTTCAGCTCTACATCCCTAACATATTCACTTGTCCCATTATATCCCTATGTTTTATAAGGCAGAGTTTGCTAAATTAGCAGATTTGCTCTACAATGTTTATTGTAGTATTTCACTTTATTATAGCTGTATGCATTCTATATAATTCTATAGCTTATTATTAACTTGGTTCAAACTTCTTTGGTTGCTGATTTTTCTCTGTTTATAATCCAAAGAATATTTTGCTAGATTTGCACATTTCTCCATTATAAATTTAAATAAACATTAAAAAAAAAAAGAGAAAGCAAATGAGTATCACTTTGAAAATTAACAAATTGAAATAAAGTAAAAAAAAAAAGGTAATTTGTAGGACTCCATCTTCATTGATGCTATCTGGATTTATTTCACTTTTGAGCAAGTTTTAAAATTAATAACTGCATTTTCTACGTTTTTATGTTTAATTTTTAAGAAGGACATTGTCAACTACATTTTTTAATAGTTTCAAATGCTTTGAGTTTTAGTCTCTATTGTTTGTAGCACTCTCGTAGACGCTTGGAAATAAATTTTCTTTCCCTGCTGGTTTTGTCCTTTTTCATTTGATTATTTTTCCCCTTCCCAGTGAACACGCAATTGTGATAGTGCTTTTTTGAGTTATGCTTGCTAATCTCAGCCAGGGCCAGCCCTGAAATGCTGGGAATCACCTTCAGCCCGGACTGTCTGCAGCACCCTGGACGAGCAGCGAGTTCTGGCACCACGACAGGACGTTGCTTTGCGCTGAACTTCACCGCGGCGCTCACGGAGCCTCGGGTCTTTAATCCCAGCTTGGTAAAACCCAGCCCAGCTCGGCGGCTCCGGGTTAGCCCCAGCACGCCCAAGAATGCTGTGGGCCCTGGGCTGTTGCAGCATTTCCAAAGATCCAAGGCACCTGGGAAAGGATTCACCCACTCCGGTTGCTTTAGCGCAGTGGCACTGCCTTCCCCAAGGACGGAGCCTCACATCCATGGAAGACAGCTGAAAAGTTAATTACAGCCTCAGTGGGTCTGGAGAAAACCCTGACCACCAGGAGGATCACCACAGCTGAGCCAGGTAAGGCAGGGGATGGTGGCAAGTGAAGGTGCTGCTTTGGCCAGGTTTGCCTCTTGCAAGCCTCATTTGAGGGGCCGCAACAACGCCCCTCCAAACACCATCAGCAACAGACAGCCTGACCTGGCCAGAGGGAGTTTGTGGTGAGCTGAGAGAATCCTGAGCTGCAGCTGACAGAAGTGCTCAGCTCCTGGTCTAGCTGGGTATCACCAGGAGAGCAGGAGGCTGAGGTGCCACAGTGTCTCTGCAGCGTTTGGAACTCTGTTCCTCCTCCTGGCAAGAAGCAATTAGGGAAGCAAGTGCAGGGCTGGTTGCTAAGGGAGCTCTCCCAGCTCGCACTGATGGGGAAGGGGAGGGTTTGTCTGGGGATTCTCAGATCTCCTCTGCCGTGTTCCTGCCACGATATCAAGCAGTCTTTAATACCATGTTAAGGGGTACAAGCTTGCAAGCTCACCACCAGCATTTCTGTGATCTCGGGCAAGATCCTGCCCCAGACACTGCTACAACTCAGACGAGAAAAGCTTTTTAAAGAGCTTGTAGGTTCTGTTGGCTCCATGTGGTTGACTGACTGGCAAAATAAAATGCTGAAGCTTACCGTGTTGCTGCTGGTAAGCTTGGAGGTAAAGAGAACAGTAGGAATTTAAATAAGGCTCACAAAGGGGCAATCTTAGGGACCCAGAAGTGTGAAATTCTTGTACATCTTCCCCATCTAACTGCATTGCTAGAATTACTTTTGTAATGAAAGAGTCAGTAAGCAAAAATCCAGGTAGGACTTGTGCAAGTTTTCCCTTTGGCCTGTGCTCTAAATACTGAGCTACTGTAACCAAAACTGATTAACTGGCATCAGAATTACATTCCATATCAAGGGGGAAAAAGAAAAAGAAAAAGAAAAAGAAAAAGAAAAAGAAAAAGAAAAAGAAAAAGAAAAAGAAAAAGAAAAAGAAAAAGAAAAAGAAAAAGAAAAAGAAAAAGAAGAAAGAAAAATATGAGAGCGAGAAAAGAAAAGAAATGGCTTGGGAGAGGGACTGAGTGCGCTTTCCAGGGAGTGAGCTGCAGGTCTCTGAAGCTCTATTATTGTTTCACTCTTATAGCCTGAGACTGGGGATCAACCATCTTGACCCAGTTGCATTCCCTGCATTGCCCAAGTTTTCCATTATTTATTATCATTGATCTCTGTGTTTGATTAGAAAGGCCCTTTCAAGCCTGACTTAGCTGGACTGGCTACAATTACTCAAGCCATAGAACAATTTTAGACCACTCCAGTTCATGGATTCATAGTAATTTGAAAAATATTTTTCTTGTGTTTCTGCATCTTGAGCCTTGCCTGCTCGCCAGCTCTAGATCTCTGCACTCCCTCCCTTGATGAGCTGCAGATCCCACAGAGGGCATCCTCCCTGTCCCAGAGCAGGGGCAGAAGCTGCAGCGGCCCTGCCAAGGGAACTTCATGTGTGAGCACACACAGGGGGCTCTGCTGATGCCCCAGACCTCCTCCTCCTGTGAGGGGTGTGCGTGTCAGGGACAGCTCCTGGTCCATGGCTGGTCTGCAGAGGGTACGGAGCACTTCGTGCTTCCCTATGGAGGGAAAATGAGAGAAAGAGGGAGAGACTTGCTTGGGCTATGAGTGACTCTCAGAACTCCTTCCAGAGTCTTTTGGACTTCCCAGTGAAGCCGGTTTGTGTTTTATAAATAAATATTATCTAGGGCAGGGAATTGAACCTGAGATTTTCAAAGTCCTCGTGAGTTCTCTTAACTGTCAAACTAAAAACCTGATACTTCTCCTCCTGCCCTTTTTGTTTTCTGTACTTGTTTAGTCCATTTGCAGTAGTTCATAACTGCATAGAGAAGAGCAACGGCTGATACACCAACCAAGTTTGTGGGTAAAGTATTCCATGGCTGGGGGAAAAGTGCTCTGTAGTGGCAAATTTATAGCTGATGGTGATGGGGAAACAATTATTGTCTTCTACCCCGTGCTGCCAGGAGATGGAATAGCTTGCCACATCTCTTGTTTTCTGTATTTCTTCTTCCTTTTGTGTTTGTAAAATCAGGACCAATACCTGATTGCTCAGCTATCTAAGCCAGGAGAAGACTTCATCTTGAGTCCTCTTTGCTATGGCTGTTTGGCAGACTCTTGTTAAAAGGAGTGCCCTTTTAAAATAAAACAAAAGCTTAAAAGTTTGGCCTTTAGCAACTTAAAACTAGAAATTTAAAAATAATCCCAAAAAACTTACCCTGTAGGTTTTTTAAGAATTCAATTTTAATTGAATTTTAGGGCATGCCTTGCATTTTTGGTGGTTAGTGAAAGAGTCTTGGACTTTGTGACTGCTTTGGACTGAGGTTGCTGATTGCTTTCCCTTTTTGTTCTACTTCCAAACAAGGGAAAAACATGTTTATTTTAACTGAACAAATCCATATGCTGTTGTCCAGACCTAGCTGCAAGTGAAGGCTTTGTTTTGTTGTTGTTGTCTTCTTTTCCAACCTAAATCATTCCATGAGTCCATGACTCACTGCATTTGCTGCCAAGGCAAATTTCCCGCAGTTCTGTCTCCAGCAGGACTTGCAGGCACACCACTCCTCTCTCTTGCTGCATATGAAGATCTTCTGTACTGTTCTCTGTGATGTATGGGGGGCTTTAGGGGCTGAGGGTGGCTTTTTGGTTGTCCTTTGTGATGTATGGGGGGCTTTAGGGGCTGAGGTTGGGGTGTTGGGTTGTTCTTGGTGATCTAGGAGTGCTTTAGGGGGCTGGGAGGTGGATTTTTCCACCAGTGTTTTGGAGCTATGAGGCTTTTACTTCCACAATTACAAAATTGGCTTTCATGCTGTGCTCAGTGCCGTGTCTCTGGGTGGTAAGGAGCAGTTTTCCAGGGAGTAATAAACTCCCTCCAGCTTGGCCGGGCATCTCTAGAAAGGCCCATTGTTCTCCTGCTGCCAACACTGCCCTTCCTCCGGGAGCCCATTCTCCCTGCTGCAGCCCCCGCTCTCATTCTCCTTCTTCTTATTAGCACACTGGAGAAAGTGATCATTAATCAAATGCAAGCACATTTAGCAAAGTTCAATGTGTATGAAAAATTTATGTCAACCTTTAGGCTCTATGACAGTCCCAAGGCTTCACTTAATAAGTTCCATAATGACTTACTGTTAATGGACAATTCACATTATCTCTTTGAGGTCTGCTGGCCCTTTCAGGAACATTTTCTGTTATTGATTCTAGACCTGACATAGAAACAAAACAATTGTTTACATTCTTTCCTTTCTAAAACGGAAAGTTGGATGCCTTTAAGTGCGAAACCCCAGAGAACACGGTTTGCTCTCCTGTTATGTGTCTCTAGCACAGAGTGAATAAAAGAGCAGCAGTTTGTGGGGGCTGGCAGAAACCCTAAAAAATGACTGGAAATTTGATAAATCTCTTCCATTGATTTAGCAGAAATCCACGCTTCAGAGGCTGTCCTCAGCCAGCCATCCTTCACCCTTGCTAAGAGTCTTACAGGAGCTGAATGGCCCCCAAGTTCTGCAGTTTTGTTCACTAATGAATCATAGTTAATCTCAGACATTCAATTTCTATCAGAGTTTTATCTGGGTAAAACACCTCCTGACATCCAAGAACTGCCCATTTCTGTGGCTTTATACAATTCTCCAGCAAATGTTTTCCACTAAGTGCAGTCTCTCAGGATTGCTCAGTTGTCATAATTGTATCATTTTTCAGAGCCTGGATCCTGTGTACAAGCTCCTGCACAGTGTTTACTACTGTGAGTAAATGGCAGCACTCAGGACAGTCAGTGTAATGAGCCAGCACAGCTGGAATCCGAGTGCTCCCACACTCCTGGAGGCTGCTGTGTCACATTGTGTTTAAACATCCTAAGATGAAGCAATATGGACACTCTGTGTGCCCACCCAGGCTGCCCCTGCTCTGGAGTGCCTGGTGTCACAAACCATCCATTCCTTTCGTGAGGAAATCCCTCCAATAACACCCAAGTCCCCCACTAAGAACAGGTAGAAAGGCAGATTTTTTTCCCATGGCCACCCAAAGAGAGCTGACTATTTCACTCACCTAAGTAAAAATACACAAGTGTAGTAAGAATAAAAACAAAAACAAATAAAGACATAGGAGCTGCTTTTGAAAAAGAAAGAAAAAAATCAGCAGAAATTTGCTGTATTGAGAGCCACTGTAAATCTCCAGCAGGGTCAGCCTTGACTGTCCAGCCACTGTATCACAGAATGGTTGGGGCTGAAGGGGCCTTGGGGACGATCCCACTCCCACCAGGGACACATTTCACTGGAGCAGGGCTCAGAGCCCTTGCCCAGCCTGGCCCGGGCACTCCCAGCACACAGGTTGTAAAAACAGCATCTCTGGTTATCTCTGGCTGCCCTCGCCCTCTCCTGTGCCACCTCCAGGTGAGAGCAGCAAGGCCAGGACCCCCCCCACAGGACACAGAGAGATATCCTAGAGAGCACAGAGATATCCTACAGAGCCACCCTACAGAGCACAGAGATATCCTAGAGAGCACAGAGATATCCTACAGAGCACAGAGACACCCTACAGAGCAGAGATATCCTAGAGAGCACAGAGCCACCCTACAGAGCACAGAGCCATCCTAGAGAGCACAGAGATATCCTACAGAGCACAGAGATATCCTAGAGAGCACAGAGCCACCCTACAGAGCACAGAGCCATCCTAGAGAGCACAGAGATATCCTAGAGAGCACAGAGCCACCCTACAGAGCACAGAGATATCCTAGAGAGCACAGAGATATCCTACAGAGCACAGAGATATCCTACAGAGTACAGAGCCACCCTACAGAGCACAGAGATATCCTACAGAGCACAGAGCCACCCTACAGAGCACAGAGCCATCCTACAGAGCACAGAGATATCCTAGAGAGCACAGAGATATCCTACAGAGCACAGAGCCATCCTAGAGAGCACAGAGATATCCTAGAGAGCACAGAGATATCCTACAGAGCACAGAGATATCCTACAGAGTACAGAGCCACCCTACAGAGCACAGAGATATCCTAGAGAGCACAGAGCCACCCTACAGAGCACAGAGCCACCCTACAGAGCACAGAGATATCCTACAGAGTACAGAGCCACCCTACAGAGCACAGAGATATCCTAGAGAGCACAGAGATATCCTACAGAGCACAGAGCCACCCTACAGAGCACAGAGCCACCCTACAGAGCACAGAGATATCCTACAGAGCACAGAGATATCCTACAGAGCACAGAGCCACCCTACAGAGCACAGAGCCATCCTAGAGAGCACAGAGATATCCTACAGAGCACAGAGCCACCCTACAGAGCACAGAGATATCCTACAGAGCACAGAGATATCCTACAGAGCACAGAGCCACCCTACAGAGCACAGAGCCACCCTACAGAGCACAGAGATATCCTACAGAGCACAGAGATATCCTACAGAGCACAGAGCCACCCTACAGAGCACAGAGCCACCCTACAGAGCACAGAGATATCCTACAGAGCACAGAGATATCCTAGAGAGCACAGAGCCACCCTACAGAGCACAGAGATATCCTACAGAGCACAGAGATATCCTACAGAGCACAGAGCCACCCTACAGAGCACAGAGATATCCTACAGAGCACAGAGATATCCTAGAGAGCACAGAGATATCCTACAGAGCACAGAGATATCCTACAGAGCACAGAGATATCCTAGAGAGCACAGAGCCATCCTACAGAGCACAGAGATATCCTAGAGAGCACAGAGATACCCTACAGAGCACAGAGATACCCTACAGAGCACAGAGATATCCTAGAGAGCACAGAGCCATCCTAGAGAGCACAGAGATATCCTACAGAGCCATCCTACAGAGCACAGAGATACCCTACAGAGCACCGAGCCATCCTAGAGAGCACAGAGCCACCCTACAGAGCACAGAGATATCCTACAGAGCACAGAGATATCCTACAGAGCACAGAGCCACCCTACAGAGCACAGAGATATCCTACAGAGCACAGAGCCATCCTAGAGAGCACAGAGCCACCCTACAGAGCACAGAGCCACCCTACAGAGCACAGAGATATCCTACAGAGCACAGAGCCATCCTAGAGAGCACAGAGCCATCCTACAGAGCACAGAGATGTCCTAGAGAGCACAGAGCCACAGCAATACCAAAACAATGGTCATGGGGCATGGCTTGTGCTGTGCCCAATGGCTCATTGTAAAATCCCCTAAATGAAATCCATTATGTGCCTTTTGCATCAGCAGCTTCATGTTCCTGATGCTGGGCCAGTGGCTGGGTGAGGGAGAAGTGGACAAGCACGTTCAGAAATCTGCTGGCTGCTTTTCAAGTGAGATCACAGCGTTCACAAGCTATTTACCGACAAACTCTTTAAAGAATTAAAAGCTGTGCATAACCCTGAATATTCCAAGGAGATTATTGCTGGCAAAGTGCTCTCAGCCATAGCAGATAATCAGAAACTTTAGCAAAAAAACCCTTTGCTATTAACTCTGCCTCAAAATAAAAAGGGCATCTGTACTTGACTGTCATAAAAAACTAGTGCAAAAATGTCTGCATGGTAATAACAGAGACCACAGTTTTAATGAGAGCTGGGGAAAAAGAAAGAGTAGAATTTCTGACTGTTTATTTGCCCTTGGTGGGTTATGAGATGAAATGAAAGTCCCTGCTTTTTTTAGCATGGAGGTCAGAGTGGAGTCATGCTAATAAAAGAGCATTAGACTCCCAGTGTACCTATAAAACTCAGAGCCTAAACCAACCCTTCCCATGCAATGGAGGCAGCCAGGTGCCAGAAATTCACTGCAGCCATGGCCCCTTCCCAGCACACGCTCCAGGGGTGAGCCAGACCAGGAGCAGTCGCTGCTCTGTTGGTTGGTGCTGTGGGGGTGGCTGGAATCCTCTCTCTCCACCAGCCCAGGCTATTTCCTTTCCTCCCTCACACCTCGCAGGTGCCATCGTGCTCTGCTCCCATTTGTGCCGGCTGCACACCCTGAGGGCAGCATTGATGGAATATCCCTGGGAGCCGCAGGCTGGAATAGCCCCGGATGGGTGAGAGATGCAGGGCTCCTGCCCATGGCACCCCTGGGCTGCCCTGGCAGCCGTGCAGGGCTGCATCTTCTGAGAGAATGATGTGCTGTGGCCACACCACCAAAACCACCACCTGGCAGCCAGAAAAAAAAACATTTTTTCATTTGGGGAATCAGGAAACAGTGGGAGAGAAGCATTTCTGAGGAAGGGAGCCTGCCTGAAAACACCAGACAGCAGGGGAAGCAGGAGGAGCTCACCTTCAACCATCCTGGTCTCTCTGAGCTTTACTCTTTGTCTTGAAAATTCTTTCAGAGAAGAGCAGGAGAAGATGCAGGCAAAGTGCTTTGGGTGTGATTGGCTCAATGTCCTATGGGGCAAGAAACCCAAGCCAACAAGGCACACAAGATAATCTGAGTTTGTGTGAGGGAGTGAGAGGGACTCAGGCCTTCATGCTCACCTCAGCCCCACTTTGATTGCATGGCCATGATGGAGCCCAGCTCCAGAGCACAGCCAGGGACACACAGCCAGGGACAGGGACACACAGCCAGGGACACACAGCCATGGGACACAGGGACACACAGCCAGGGACACACAGACAGGGACACAGGGACACACAGCCAGGGACACAGGGACACACAGCCATGGGACAGACAGACAGGGACACACAGCCATGGGACACAGGGACACACAGCCAGGGACACACAGCCATGGGACACACAGCCAGGGACACACAGCCATGGGACACAGGGACACACAGCCATGGGACACACAGCCAGGGACACAGGGACACACAGCCAGGGACACACAGCCATGGGACAGACAGACAGGGACACACAGCCATGGGACACACAGACAGGGACACACAGCCAGGGACACAGGGACACACAGCCATGGGACACACAGCCAGGGACACAGGGACACACAGCCAGGGACACACAGACAGGGACACACAGCCATGGGACACAGGGACACACAGCCATGGGACACACAGCCAGGGACACAGGGACACACAGCCAGGGACACACAGCCAGGGACACACAGACAGGGACACACAGCCATGGGACACAGGGATACACAGCCAGGGACACACAGCCATGGGACAGACAGACAGGGACACACAGCCAGGGACACACAGACAGGGACACACAGCCAGGGACACAGGGACACACAGCCAGGGACACACAGCCATGGACACAGGGACACACAGCCAGGGACACACAGCCATGGGACAGACAGACAGGGACACACAGCCAGGGACACACAGCCAGGGACACAGGGACCCACAGCCAGGGACACACAGCCATGGGACACACAGCCATGGGACCCACAGCCAGGGACACACAGCCATTGCAGTGGGTTGGCTCCTGTGCCCCAGGGAAGGGCTGCTCTGCACCCTGTGAGTGGGACCAGCTCCACTGACAGGCCCTGCAGGTCTGCTGAGGGTGCAACATTGGAAAGAATCCAGGTCCCTGCTGACTTCAAATGTCACCTTGCAGCTCTTAGAATCTCTTTCTCTCACGAGCCCATTGATCTTTAAGAGTGACAGAGCCCTGAAAACTTTCATCCCCTCTCTACTGGGTTCCTTCCCAACCCTCTTGTCCTCCATGGCTCCCTCCTGGGCTCGGCACGTCACTGCTGTCTGAGAAGAGAGTCAGGCAGGTCAGAAAACCAAAAGCAGGATAAATCTTTCCAGTCCTTCCTTCCGGAAAGCTTCTGTGCCCACAATGGAATGGCAGGGAAGCAGTGTCCAGCTGGAAGAAGGCTCTAGTTCCTAATTGGCCGAATTCAGAGTTATTTATCTGGCAAAGAGTTTCCATCTCTCTCAGAAACTTCAAAATTAGTCTATCAGGTTGAATCCCATCATCACTTTAACTCAGAAGACTGCAACGTTTGCAGTGTTTTCTTAGCTCTGAGTTCTGACACGTGAGCTCTTCCTCTCCTCTGGACCCTCCAAGAAAACCCAATGCACTTTTTTTGCTCTACTCACACTACTCACAACAAACCTTACATGCTCAATTTGTCTGGGGTTTTTTTTGTTGTTGTTTTTCCTGAAAGATGGTGTTTTCTTCCTTGATCTCCTTTAGAGTCCATTTAAAATGTGTTATGTTTGCCACCCTGAGCACTCCATTAATATCCCTGCCACAAACATCCACAACTCCATGTATTCTCTCCCTTAAGAAAGTCTAATTTGTTTCAGTTAAAGATCAGTGTTGTCATAGAGGAGCAGAATATCACCCTCACCAGTTTAATGAATAAACAGGGTAAATGCTAAATCATTGCTCATTTCTGCAGGTCCCTCTGGTTCACTTGCAGGAGCTGCAAAGGAGCATGATTATTGTCTGTGAGGGCAATTTTCCTGCAGCTTGGGACCCTTCTCCACCAGAAATGTGGTCAGATGAACCCCTAGAGTTACTCTAGGGAGAAAGGTGGCCATATGCAAATTTAATGCAGAATGGCCTCGCCCTGCCAAGGAAAAGAGAAAGAAAACCACAGAGGGTTTTAGGAGCTGCCAGTGCATATTATTCAACTTGCATTAACTCTCTTAACAACAAGCCAGAGAATTGAATTTGGATTCTTGCTGCAAAGCTAAACTGCAGCCCATCTGTTTTCCATCCCAGACAATGGATAGGCCAAAATTTACACAACAAAATAGTGCCTAGGATTTGAAGGTTTGAATAGCATTCACCTCAAAACCTGGTGCGCCTCCACTGCATCAGGGCTGTATTTTAGGGGAGATCTTCGTGTTCAGGCTTCTCCTGGCTGTATTTGAACACTGCCTGGGATGATTCAGGAGTTGTGCTCGACAAACGGGTGTTGTGATCCAAGGCCCATCTGGCTTGTTTTGGAGTGTGTAAAGGTCAGTGCTTCTGTTAATACAACTCGTACAAATACTTCCCTGCCATCTGACGGCGTTCCTCCTCATTCAGATTGGCAGCCATTCCCCACCCCCCACAATCTGTAATCTCCTCCCAACGTGGGCTGTTGAAGTGGGGATGATCACAGTTTTAAAACCAAAGGTTGAGTGCTTCTGTTGAGTTATACTTGGAAGCGACCATGTTCTGTACAGTGAGAACATCCCATATGGAAAGGACATATGTGTTGGAGACAATAATACATAAATAGTGAATACAATTTTATATAACCCTTACATTCTTATGGCTCTTACATTTAATTCTCTAATGAGACAGGTGAAATAGATGACTTCAATACTGATATTTAGGTCCATCTGTTGAAAGCTTACACAATAAACAGGGAGTTTTAAAGACAGATTTAGCTGTACATAATTTTTCAAACAATTGCAGTAATATAACTTGAAAACCCTGTTGGGCTGTTCTTACATGATACTGGAGATAGCACTGAAACCTCACCCTAACACCTGCCTTGAACAGACACACATACAAACATCCATAATTTGTCAAATATAAACGATTTAGACTATTTTTTGCCCTGGCTTTGTTCAAAGAACACCAAGTTTCGGAGAAATAGAGCAGGTGAAAAGTTTCAATGGACAGGCAGAGCTAAGATGAAGAGAATCCTGGCAATAGTTTTGTTATGGAATGTCAGCATTGCTGAGTTGTGGGGGCTGGCAGGATCCTGGGTAACCACGTCCATTCATCACTGATCCTGCCCTCAGAAAACCCATCCCAGTGCAGGAGATGCCTAAGCCTGGCTGGGGAGAAGGGGAGTGAAGACCTGTTAGCACTTGGCAGCCAAATTCTCTCAGGATTTTCCCATCCTGCCCCTGTCCTCCCCAGCTCAGCATCAGCCCCCGAGAGGAGCCTGAGCACTGAGCTGTCTGTTTAAAGTAGGGGCAACACAATTACATTCCTGCTTATTTGAAAGGAGATTAAATAGGGGTTTTGCCTAAGAAGTTATAGTCATTTTATGAACTTGCATTACCCAGTTTCAGAAATCAGGGAACAGTGATGATGCATGTCATGCTCACATTAAGTTAGCTGCAATATTTTTTCCTCATCATCTCCATACTGCTTCACAGAACTTCGGGAAATATTTGTTGGAAAAAAAAATTCCAATTTTTTATCTCTTTGGGTTTTGTTTTTTTTTTTTTTTTTTTTCATTTTTGTGTCAGTAAATACAAAACACTGACATTGCCTGGTGAGGACCTTTTGGGGAGGAAATCTGGGGATACACTTCATTCACTTAACATATGTTCCCTGGAAATTAATCACCTATAGATGAAGAACCTAATGGTTTGTGGTCATGCAGTATTAAGGCACATTAAGCACTGAAATGGAGCTGCCTTTTTTCCAGCACTACTCTGAAAACCAACAAGCCTCAGAAAAGAAATCCACATTCTTATTCTATGCTTTTTCATATATCTGATTACAAATTAGCTGAGTGTTTTAACTGAGCTTGGTGCCAATGGCTTCTAAAAGAATCATTTAAAAGACTTCAAAGCTCTTTGGTGCCTAGTGGAGGCTTCAAAAGACCCTAAATGTGGTGTCCTTTTCTCCCAAAGCATTTCCTGAGATCCTCCCTGTACAAGGATCTGTGTTCCATGAACCTTTCTGAAAGTTTCCATCTTCTTGTGAAACGAAGCAATTTTGTATTTGCTTGGTTGTTTGTTTTTTGTCAAAACAATCCAAAATGCTGTGAAATAAACTGGGTGAAAAAAAAATCCTACAGTGAATTCCAATGGCCAAAGGCCAGGCTATTCTTTAATAGTAGTTTAACTATTAATAGTATTTAATATTATATATATATATATATATATATAATAAACTATTTAATAGTAGTTCAACACTGCAGCATGGGATTTTTTTAATCAGGATGACCAAACTGAACTGCACTCAGGAATGAGGGTACTTCTCACCCACCAAATGATTCCTTAATGAACAATTATGCAGCTTTACAGCCCTGAGAAGCAAAAAACATCTGACTTCTTCCTAAGCTTACAGACTGACTTACCTAGAAAACCCTTCAGTGATTTTTTCATAGCAAACTTATTACAACCATTATGGACACAGTCAGGCCCTTACACAAGTTTAATGAGGATTTTCACACTGCCCAAAAATCAAAAAGCAAATTTCTATAGGTTCCCTCTACTAACCATTAGAAAAGCTATGGGGGAGGGCTGCAAGGAGCCTTCTTGCACCCTCCTCCTCAGCTCTCAGTGTGCCAGCTCTTATCCAGCCTTCTTCTGCACTACTGAATATTTATCAATTCATTAATTTATTTATTTGCAATTGACTTTCACAGTGGCTGGTTTAACGAGCAGAAATGGCAAAGCAATAAGCAAATGAACTCAATAAGAGAATTTCCTGGAAGCCACCCAAGCTGGATGCAACATTTTACTCACTGTGATGGTGACCCTTCATTCTTATCACGTCATCCGAGCCCTGCAGGGAGGAGTTGGCGCTCAGAGATGCACAGAATTCCGGTGGCCCTGGATCTGCAAGTCATCCTGTGCATTATCTGTACATCTTTCCCTTTAAAAATATGCAGACATTCTCTAAGGTTCCTTCCACAAGTCATTTCCATGTAAAAAATTTGCTCTTATTTTTTTTTTAATTTCATGTACATTGACTCACTCTGACACATGTGCAGAGAATTTCGGGTTTCCAACAGATTACTGAATCTTTTGGCAGCCTTCAACTATTAAACTGATTGTGTTTTTATAGGATAGACTAATGGTTTTGATAGCCCTTAAACATTGCTCCTATAGCAACTGCTGAATTCCTGGGGTACTCCAAAGAAGGAGGAATTGAAATATCAACAGGGAGAATTAACCAGTTAATGTTTGAATTTGTGTGGAGAGAAAGGGAGGGAGGAGGGAAGGAGGGAGGGAGGGAGGGAGGGAGGGAAGGAAGGAAGGAAGGAAGGAAGGAAGGAAGGAAGGAAGGAAGGAAGGAAGGAAGGAAGGAAGGAAGGAAGGAAGGAAGGAAGGAAGGAAGGAAGGAAGGAAGGAAGGAAGGAAGGAAGGAAGGAAGGAAGGAAGGAAGGAAGGAAGGAAGGAAGGAAGGAAGGAAGGAAGGAAGGAAGGAAGGAAGGAAGGAAGGAAGGAAGGAAGGAAGGAAGGAAGGAAGGAAGGAAGGAAGGAAGGAAATAGAGCTTACCAAAAAACTTGTAATCTAAGTCTTTGTTGATCATGACTGCCATAACAGAGTCTCCAAATACCAACTTCTCTTCTCTGCCATCACATTCTGCAGCAGCTGCATGACTGGTCCTGGCCTCTCTTGAACACCACCAGAATTGAACATCTTTGGATGTGGATTTGTCTTCAGCTTTCTCTATCTTTCTCTTTCTCTCTTTTCTTTCTTTCTTTCTTTCTTTCTTTCTTTCTTTCTTTCTTTTCTTTCTTTCTTTCTTTCTTTCTTTCTTTCTTTCTTTCTTTCTTTCTTTCTTTCTTTCTTTCTTTCTTTCTTTCTTTCTTTCTTTCTTTCTTTCTTTCTTTCTTTCTTTCTTTCTTTCTTTCTTTCTTTCTTTCTTTCTTTCTTTCTTTCTTTCTTTCTTTCTTTCTTTCTTTCTTTCTTTCTTTCTTTCTTTCTTTCTTTCTTTCTTTCTTTCTTTCTTTCTTTCTTTCTTTCTTTCTTTCTTTCTTTCTTTCCTTCCCTCCCTCCCTCCCTCCCTCCCTCCCTCCCTCCCTCCCTCCCTCCCTCCCTTCCTTCCTTCCTTCCTTCCTTCCTTCCTTCCTTCCTTCCTTCCTTCCTTCCTTCCTTCCTTCCTTCCTTCCTTCCTTCCTTCCTTCCTTCCTTCCTTCCTTCCTTCCTTCCTTCCTAGAAAAGGAAAACTGACTCTAAAGGCTCTTTTAAATAAGACCCTACATTTATCATTTTTTAAATCTAAGGGTTTTCAGCTTAGCAGTTTAGTAGTTCTGACTCACTGCTTTTATCTCTTGGGGATGGCAGTTTGGGAAGCAGATTTCATTACAATAAAAGAACAGGTGCCATTCTTATTCTTAACTTTTTTTTTTTTATATCACTGCATAACATACATCTGTCTCACTGCTACTACACAAAACACAAGCCCTGAGGACTATTTACTGATCATTCTGCACCATTTTTCATAAGAGCAGGACTGTTCCCCTGTTCTGGTCTAACTCTAATTAACAGAATGATAGCATCACTGTAACATTGTGCAATTCCTATTTAAAATAATGTTCAGTGTGTACTGCTGCCCTTTTCTGCCAAAGTATTTCTGTGTGCTTTGGCACAGAGATATCTGCATTTCTATATCTTCTACCAATTTTACTAAGGCTTTATAAGGCTTAATGAATAGAAAATGCTTTGAGAAGCTGTAGATAAAAGGCAATTTTGAAGGCAGTCATTAGTAGTAAATACCTTAATCAAAATTTCTCTTGCTAATCCTCTCTGCTCTGGCTGTGCAGGCAGTGCTGACAGACCGTTCCTCCAAGGTTATTCTGATGCCACCTCACAGACAAGCACCCTGAAAGTCACTTATATTCACAACCCTGCTGGCACCAGTGTCACTCAGCTCGGTTTAAACTATGCCACCTTAACACCGCAGAGCAATAGACAAAAGAAAAGAAATCATGGACCTGTTGAGTCCCACCATTAAAACTAATATTGTGCAACTGGAAATTAACTGCTTCAATTAATGAATTAATGGGAATATATGGCTTCATTTTGTAGGCACAACCTTTCCATTTGAAAGCTTGCTGACATATGGGTTCCCACTGGTGCTGTAATTACACTGTGCCTAAAAGTCATCATTAGTTTAAAATGTGGATGTGCCATATATATATATATATATATATATATATATATATATATATATATATATATATATATATAATGACCATTCTTGGCTACAAGGGCTTTTCTTCCAGCACCAGCTCCAAGGGCTCTCACTCACTGTGTTCCCAGTTCCACTGTGGTCCTCCAAGGGCCAATTCCAGGCTGACATCACCTGGGGTTGCAGGGTACAGTGCCCCTCTCAAAAGCACTCTGTGGCTGTAAGACAGTGCAGCATTATTGTTCCTGGGGTGCTGGGACATGCCAAAGCTCTGCACCCCACAGTCCTGCAGGAATGGGAATGTTTAACACACTGGATAATTGGGGTTTCGACAAATGAGACACTGGTGGTAGCCTGGGGAGAGTGACCATCAGAGAAGCAAGAGGGAAAACTGCCCTCTGAGCACCTAACTGTGCTAAGTTACCAAAATTTGCATTTCCAAGGTCATTTTTAACAGCCATTCTAGTGAGAGATGCTCATACAGTGCTGTGGCACTGGGAGCTTCTGGCTGAGTTTGAGCAGGAGGTTGTCCATGTCACCTCCAGATTAAGTTTTTGCCTTTCATCAATTAAAAAAAAAAAAGGTAGGTTTGTAAGAACAATATTTTTAAAGCTTGGGGTGTGGACAAACATGTACTTGAAGCCTTTACTTTGATCTGCACTGAACACTTCATTTTGTATTTCAGTATTTCAACAACACTTTTGTACAGTTCAAAGGGAAAGTTTACCTGAATTTGAAATAAACTTCCAAATGAAATCTTATGCAAATAGGAGCAGGGAAATATGTTTAAAATCTGTCAAAAACAAATGCTTTGATTTTTGTAAAGCATTGTGTTTGTCTTTTTTGGGGAGCCATGAATACTTTGATGACAGCAATATGTGATGGGAAAATGGCCATCAATGTCAAGAGTCTGCATTTGTCACACAGCTCCAGTAATCTGTGTTTTGGTTGTGCATCTGACAACTGTGGGTCTTGCAGATCCTCTAAGCATTTTGCTTCCCCAGACAGCCGCTTTGAGTACAGACCCCCACACCCAGCCACATTTCCAAAGGGGCACCAGAGAGTCACCAGCATCACTCAGATCAGAGCAATGGAGTTGAGACTATTTTCCCTCATCATCCTATCAGATACCTATGAAAGACCAGGAGATCTTAAAACATTAAGACATTTGGGCCTGATGTCAGTAAAGATGGAAAATAATCTTTTTTTATTGAGCTACACAAGGCCTCAGGAAGGTCTCTTTCTTGTCACCTATTACGTATGAAATTATTTCTACCTGTCATTTTTATGTCTTCTCTTCTCAGGCAACTTCTGTTTGGCGAGCAAAGCACCAGAGCAAGTGTTTTCCTGTGCTACAATGAGGCCTGATGGTGCCACCAAAACTGGGGTGGCAACAACATTTTTAGAGTTAGAAAACCAGAACATTTTTAGTGTTAGGCATTACTTTATTCTGGCCAGGATGTTGTTCTGGCTAGGACATGCAACAGAAATACTTTCATCCACACATAGCCCACATTGTGCAAAGAAAATCATTCCATGATACATGATTTTTACCATATTTTTCACATATTTTATACAGTCAAAATCCATAGAAATTCATTAGTTCAATGTTAATTGGTTTAAAGTTGCGCAATTCTCAGTGTTTTGTTTCCTATCGCATACGGATCCTCTGATGCTAATTAGGTCCTCTTTCTTCTCTCTGTTTCCCAGACCATTTTTCTCTCTTTTTTGACCATGGCAGAGTTGTTTGGAGCTGATGGTCATTGATGGCCATTATCTTTTGCTGCATGAGATGTTCAGGTCATCAGACCTCGCCTGGTGGAACAGTCCTCTGAAAAGAAACCTCAATTCCCTTCCCACGGCACGAAGGTGAGCAAAACTGACTAAAGTAACTTAAAGAGCTTTTAAACTTTGCATCAATTCCAGCAATGATTGATCCAGCACGGCTCGCTGTGCATCCCACAGAGCTCTCTGGGCTCCCCTGCAAGGGGCAGTGGGACTGGGAATGTTCCTGGCTCATGCAGCAATCAATTTATTATTTAATATGGTAAACTATGAGCAATACAGCGCTGGGTACAGTGGGGGAAGTTTTCCCTCCAACTGCACACCGATAATTGATGGTTACAGGTATTTATAGGGGTACCCATCAGCTTTTTCAGCAGTTTCTATTTCCAATTTTTTACTCGTCAGCTGTATTTATTCCAAATTATTACATCACAATTCTATACACTATTGTGATTTTAATTTCTCAGGATGTATCTCAAAGGAGCATCCCCAGATGGTGATGGTCCAGTTTCCAAAAGAAGAAAGACGAATCCCATCTGGTGGGGTCCAGCTCCCCAGATGTGTGTCCACCTTTTAATTGCAGAGACTCTAAATCTCATTACAGTGATGTCCAGCTTCCCTTTGCTCGAAACCATAAACCCTTGAGGTGATGTTCATCTTCCTTTCTCAAGCTGTTTTTCTCTGCTTCAATAAGGCGTGAGATAAGCATATTTCCTTTCTGTATATTCCAAAGCTATAGTTTCAAGGATACAAGTAATTATAACAAGGATACAAGTTCTAAAATTATCCTTCAAAAGGTTATTATTGCAGAGCTTTTTATGGATTAAATGCAAGCAAAAAGCAACATCTTTAACACCTTAATTCCAATGCTCCTAAATCAACTAGGGTTAATTTGCAAACAAAAGATAGGTTCAAAGGCCGTTTCCATGCTTTAATTTCCTCAGTAATTATTAGAATTCACAGCTCTCCCATTGTCGGGCTCCACACATTTTGCATTCACAAATACACACGTTGCCTGTTTGTACCTGACACGAAACACAGCTGTGCATCTCACACGGGTGCTGCTGTTTGCTTTGGTGCACAGCTCTCTAACCCTGCACCCAGCCCCTCTCCGCTGTCCCAGCCCACAGAGCCCTCCCGGGAGCTCCATCCCAGCCAGGCCCTCCAGCACAGTCACCCACACCCCTTTCCCTGACCCACATCAATTTCCCTGACCCACACCTCGTTCCCTGACCCACACCCCTTTCCCTGGCCCACACCTCGTTCCCTGACCCACACCTCTTTCCCTCACCCACACCTCTTTCCCTGACCCACACCCCTTTCCCTGACCCACATCAATTTCCCTGGCCCACACCCCTTTCCCTGACCCACATCAATTTCCCTGGCCCACACCCCTTTCCCTGACCCACACCTCTTTCCCTGACCCACACCTCGTTCCCTGACCCACACCCCTTTCCCTGACCCGCACCTCTTTCCCTGGCCCACACCTATTTCCCTCACCCACATCAATTTCCCTGACCCACACCCCTTTCCCTGGCCTACACCTCTTTCCCTGACCCACATCAATTTCCCTGGCCCACACCTCCTTCCCTGACCCACACCCCTTTCCCTGACCCACATCAATTTCCCTGGCCCACACCTCCTTCCCTGACCCACATGCTCCCTGCTCCCAGCCTGCTGGGCTGGGGATGCTCTCACAGCAGCAAAGCACAGTCGAGATGCATCAGACCAGATTTCACCCGGTACAGCCAAGTACAATCCCCTCGGCCAGTCATTAGGCTGTGTTAATTATGGCAATCAGCCTACTCAGTCTGACCTAATTATAAATAATTAGCTTATCCCTTTATTTCAAAACGTCTTCCCTAGTGAGACGGTACTTTAAAGATTTTTAAACTAGCAAAAGCCCCCTCACAGAGTTGCTTTTCTTTTTCTTTAATGTCAAGGTATAACAGCCTTGACATTAAAGGCCCAAGTCCATGAGAAAGGCATGGCCAGATCTCACAGACATAGGGGTGAAGGAGGTGCCTTCTCTTCCTTGGGGAATTAAAAACCTTCATTCTTAAGCTACTTCACTGTTGTTTAGGGCATTTAGTGGGATTTTAAAAAATATCTTTAGGCACCAAAATTCCCAGTTGCCCAATAAAAATATCTCTTTAATGCCATTTTAAAAATCTTGTGCTTTTGGATTAGAATGCTGCTTCTCAGATGTGAGCATGGCACAAATTTTAGTGCCCACTTATGCCCAGCAGCAAAGAAGATCATTGTACCCTCTGCACATAATTTGACACCATAATGTTAAAAATCATTTTCTTACAGTGAAAAAATGCAATATTTTTATTTTTGCTGCTTTATCTCCAGTTAGAAGTAACTAATCCTCACCAGAAAGACCAACTCCATATGCAACTGTGCTGTTTCCCAAGTTTATGTTTTGCTGCTGTCATTTAGGAAACGAGCACTGCACACATGGGTGGTGTGGGATCTCTCAGGAATAACACACTTGTAAGAAGAGGATGGTGTGTCCTTGCAGCCTCAAAATGTCACTCCAAATGACTCTTCCAATAAAAGCTCCCTGACAACATTTCTAAACCCTTCTTCCTGACCCAACTCATTTTTCCTTGAGTTCCTGGAGGTGATTTTCAGTTGTGGCCATGCCTCCATGTCAAGCAGGATAGCCCTGACATTTTTGCCACTTTTCTGCAGTTCTCCCTCCATGGCCACCACTTAACAGAGGCTCCTATGAAAGAAAGCACCCCTGGGTTTTAGGCATTGCCCACCCACATCTGGGAGATGTTGTAGGTATTCCCCTCTTGAGACTCCATGCCAAGCTCAACTTCATATTGTCATGCCCTGAAGGATCTCTTCCCCTTACTTTTCCCACTGACAGTGATGCACTTAGACCCATTCAGTGATGTCAGCCTCTGATCGTTATGAAATAATTCCCATTCCAAGGGTTTGTGCTCCTGGCTCATTCACACTAATGCAAAGTACTCCCAAACGCGTCAAAATTTCCTACTTTGAATACTAAGTCGAAGCTCATTAAAGCCAATTTATTTTTCCCCTCCAATGACTCCCAGGTTCTATGAATCAACCCCTATTTACAGAATTCTCCAAGAGTGCCTCATGCCTTGCCCTGCAAACGTCATTTGCAAAGTAAAGCCACCTTTATTTCCATGCAGGGCATTTACAGATAGTTAGATCTGTAAATAACAAAGCTCCCTGGCTGGTCAGGAAGGCAACCTGTGGGATGGCATTTTACTCCAGAAAAGTATTTAAATGACTTCAAGTGGAAACTGACTGAAAAACCCCTACTTGCTCTGTACCAGGAATTCTAAGCACAGGCTGAGAAAACGATAAAGTTACTCTAAAATGCAATTTTTCAGTTTTGTGGAGCATGTGTTTCTGGACTCTTCGCATGGCATGGCACTGGGATACATGGATGACTGAGCAATGCAAATTCCTGCACTCTGTTTTGCTTTACATGGAAGAAATGTCCCTGGGACACAGAAACTGCCTGGCTACAGTAGATGTTTTGTGCCAATTAACACAAATAGCTCACATTTGCAGAACAAGCTACTCTAACCAAGCTATCTGAATTTTCCTGTACCCCTGCAGTGTGAGCATTATTTTAACTAAATACTGGACTGTTAGATGTACTGGATGTATTGATGACACTGCTGGGATAGAGAAATGAGCTTTGATCAGAATGGCAAATTATAGAATCACAGCAAGGGTTGGGTTGGAAGGGACTCAAAGCTCTTCTCATTCTACCCCATCCATGGCAGGGACACCTCCCACTGTCCCAGGCTGCTCCAGCCCCAGTGTCCAGCCTGGCCTTGGGCACTGCCAGGGATCCAGGGGCAGCCCCAGCTGCTCTGGGCACCCTGTGCCAGGGCCTGCCCACCCTGCCAGGGAACAATTCCTCATTGCCAAGATCCCACCCAGCCCTGCCCTCTGGCACTGGCAGCCATTCCCTGGCTCCTGTCCCTGCAGTTCCTGAGGAACTGTCCCTCTCTGGGCTCCCCTCAGAGCCTGGAGGGAGCTGTGAGCTCTCCACACAACCTTCTCCTGTCCAGGCTGAGCAGCCCCAGCTCTCCCAGCCTGGCTCCACAGGGGAGCTGCTCCAGCCCCCTCAGCCCCTCCATGGCCTCCTCTGGACTCTGCCCAGCAGTTCCATGTCCTCCTTGTGCTGGGGGCTCCAGAACTGCTCACAGGTGGCACCACCCCAGCCCAGGTGGAGTCTCAGGACAGCAGAGTAAAGGGGGAGAATCCCCTCCCTCACCTGCTGCTCAAAGTATGGTGTATTTTTGGCAGCAAAAATAATAAATAAACAAAACCCTCCTGATACGAGTCCTATGTTATGGATGATAAATTAAACTATACTTTATAAAAAAGCCCCAAAACCTGACACACTTTAAGCTTCCTTTCTCTGTGGATCCTTGTTACTGCCTTTTCTCCAACCCTCTCACATCATCTGTCTTGTCTCTTGTTTTTGCCTGAGTACTACAAAATGCTCCTTCACTCTCTGGCTGCCCTTTGCAGCCCATTATCCTGCCCCAGAGGGAGCAGCTGCCTCTCTCCTGCTCCTTGCAGGAATTCCTGCACGCCGCCAGCCTCTGCCTGCCTTGCACAAAGCTCTGCTCCTGGGCTGCCTCTCCTCTCTCTGATCCAGGCTGAGGTGTCCGAGGGTCCCAGGGAGCCAGGAATCAACACCCCCTGTGCCAGCAACTCCTCAGAAGTTCTCTGAGTGACTGGGGTGCTTTTGGAGGTCTGCAGCAAATGGCACAAGAAGCTTTTACCACCAATATCCTTCATAGATCCTCTAAGCTGATTGATGGTAATACTGAGAATTAAATATTTATGGCTTAGGGGCATGGGGAAGTTTTGAAATACATATTTTAAATCTGTGTGAGAGGAGCAATGTCAAGGCATGTCAGAAGCTTCACAGAGTGGTTAGAGGAGTTCTGTCTCCATTCTCAGCTGTTTCCTTCCTTCTTCATTTCTTCCCCATTCTTCCATTATTTTAAATAAAGAACACCCTCAGGAAGCTGAAAACAATGGTAGATAAAAATCCCAAAAAGGAGAAATGGAAATCAGAAGATGTCTTAAGCTTTTTGTCTATTTAATCATTAGAAATAAAGAAACAGTCTGTCATGTTTCACATTGCTGAAGGTAACCCAAGGCAATATATACATCACAATAATGAATGATTCACTATGGCCATGTTATCCAGGGCCATGATCTCATGCTCTCCTCCTCTTCCCACAGCAAATGAAAGTTCCCACCATATCTGCTACCTTGTGTCTGGAAGATCCATCGATGTAAATGGACAAACATCCATTAGCAAATCAATCCTGCCCCATTCCATCAGCAGGCTTCCTCTACTCTGCCAGTGTTGAACATGCTGGAGGAAGTTTTAGCCTCATACCTTTAAAAACTCCCATCAGCTCCTCATGGCATTTGGGATGTTAATGCATTTTAGGATTTTCAGCCCAGGAGGCCAATTTCAGTGTTCTGAACTGCATTTTGGTACAGATACTGCCTTCCATCCTTAACAGGCCAAACTCTCCTATTAATATTCATTCTGTTTACCTTAATGACAGCAAAGAAGTACTTGGGCAAGGTTAAAGTGTGTTTCATTCCCTCAGAAGATTAGTGGCATTTCTATAATCTAAAATGTGAAGTCCTCTATATCCCAGATATGAAACCTGACAGCATAATTTTTTATTCCCATTCTAAGCAACAATTTGCATGGGTGAGCATTCTCAGGATTAGTTGCATAGTTCAAAAATGTCCAGGGCTTGTTTAGGATTAACAGACTGAAGAAACAAGATGTTTTTAAATTAAACTGCTGGGGTTTAGGGAATGTTTCCTTAATGGGTCATCACAACCTTTTTTCCTGACTGAATGGATTTTTCTAAACCACACTGTATTGAGAAAGTCTTTTCATGTCAGCTAAAAATACAAAGTATTTGGCTGCATGATCTACATAAATCAAACAAGAAAACACTATTGAAAACACAAATTATCTTCTGTGCAGGCCAGCATGAAGCCTGTGCCCTACATGAGTGCTCCTGGCAGCTCGTCAGAAAGGGTGATTTCACCTATAATTATGAATTGAGACCCAAAATACCGAGCATATTAATTGATTGCTTCCATTGCTACCATCAATATTCTTGATCTGAGATTAAACTTCAAAAAGTGAACTCAGGAAACAAGACAGCCGTGTCTGAACAGGGGGCTGGTGGCACCTGGGACCTCTGAAAAGACAATGTACAACTGAGCCATTAACTATAAATTCAGTCCCCCCTGCCCTTCAGAGCATGGTTGCTTTGAATGCAGCACACTCCCTTCTACTGGGGCTCAAACTGCATTTGGTCTTCCTATGAAAGAAATCTGAACAGGCTTTCTGCATAACCAAGAAATCATTTTGCAGTTCTGAGTTCTCCATCCCCAGTGTCCCTGCAGGGCCTGCTGGGTCTAATTTCTGGTCAGTGGAGCTCTCCTTTTCCAGCATTTCACACATTTTTGGGCATTGTTTTGGAAGAAGGCTTCCAGCACTTGCTTATCTACAGAATGATCTGCCCATCAGGCACCAGCAGCAGCTCCTTGAGAGATCCCCATCTTTTCAGGAAGGGTAAATAGTGGGACCAGTTTACCCATGACAAGTAAAGAGAGCATTTTCTGAGCTATTCCTGGTTTGGGTGAGGTCTTTCTTTAACACCAACATTCCACCAGGGAAGTCTGGTTTTAATATAGGCAGATAGACAACATAAACATAACAACAGCGAGGAGAGCAGCCCCAGGTTTATCATCATGGGAACACAGTCAGGTTCCATGGTTAGACAGCCAGCAGGACATTGAAAACTGGAATTTGAGCATTACATTTTATGGGCCTGGGCCTAAAGAATTGTGACCCATTTCCTTGGGAGCCCAATGTCAGAGCCAGACCCCTCTTTGTGCCTGGTTCCACAATGGAGCTGATCCCCAGAGCTGACAGAACCGAGGGAAATGGAGACACAAGGGAATGCAGGACTTGGGCTGGTATTGGGAAATCTGAGGTGCAAAGGCACATGCACAGGATCACACATCAGCAGGTGACAAGGACAGACATCCTACATCCTGCTCTTCTAGCTCTGCAAATAAATTCTATTAAAATATTAATTCAGGTTGCATATATTGACAATACTCCTGCCCATCAAGTCGTGTTGAGGTCTACAGATCTCAGCATTTTCCAATCAATGTTTCAAGGTGGTCAGCATGTGTCTACCTTTTTTTTTTTTTTTTTTTTTGTTCTTTTTTCCTATTTCTTACTACAATCAATTTTTCAAAACCAAGACCAAAAAAAGAGTATGAGCATAAATCAGAGACTTCCTGATTTGTGGTCAATCATGCATCAATACTGAAATCTAATTAAGTCTTACAAATAAAAGAACAGATGGCTAACTAAGCAAATTCTTGAATCAGAAATGGCAATGAACATGCATATCTAGTGCATTCAAAGATTGAATAGGATATCTGATGTCACATTACTTTAGAAGAAAATTCCAGCTAAATTTTTCCATCAGGTTTGAATATTCTCACATAATATTATCATTCGCAAAATATTTAGCTATTTACTACAGGATTCATAAATTCAGATATTTGCCTTGAATTACATCTATTAGGAAATTGTGGGGTTCTGTGTGGTTACTATTTCCTAAGGGAGTTCAATAACCTCTGCAGCTGATTTTCAGGTCCTGCTTTGAAGCAGCCAGGGTCAGGTTTTAAGCCACAAACATCAGTTTTGTCACTGATGAGTGACTTGAATCAAGTCAAGTCTTAAAACCATGAGAATTAAGGTGATCTGGGTTTAGGGCCACGTGTTTACTGAGAACATCAGGCTGTATAGGCTTTCAGCTGAGAGTTTTGATATTCACCCTGCACCCTAAATCAGGAACTGGGTTCTTCTGTGCATGTGGAGCTCAGAGCTGTGGATGGGCTCAGACCAGTGGGTGAACACAGTCTGGGCACTTTCAGTGTGAAACACGACAGGGGGGGTTAAATGCAGGCTGAACTCTCTGCTGCAAGCTCTGCCTTCCAGTCTAATCACAGCCACCATGGGGTTAATGCTCAGACCCATCTCCAACTGGGTTTTCTTCAGCTCATATTTGTATTCCAGCTCTGCAGCCTCTGTTCCATGAACTCTGGGGAGCTGTGGCTGAATTCAGGATAATGCAGTCAAGAGTGGGATGAGTTCCCTTCCATCCTATATCCTGCTCTAATGAAAACCAAACTGTGCATGCACACAAAACTTCCCGAATTCTGCAATGTTTGGAACAGAACCCTGTGATTTTGGCCAATATACTCAGAAAAATATCATAGCTTTGTGGTTGTTGCAGACATGAAGAAAGATTATTATTACTTTTTGTTTAGGTGCAGAGAACATGAGGATATTTTCTTGAATAAGAACAACATGCTCTTTCTCCCTGTAAACAGAATCTGTGTGTTCCATTTACTGAAAAATCCTGAAGAAAAAGTCCTGTAACACTGAGGCCGTGATGGTTTCTATGACTTAATGTTAAATTTGGTAAGATCTGCTTTAAAAATCACTGTTTGCATGTGCTAGAGCATCACTTGTGTTTCTGGAGATTGAAGAGGAATGCCTACACAATCCTCATAGATGTTCAAAGTTAATAAACATTTTCCACCAACTATATTTCCTCAGCAATTTCGTCTTTTAATTGCACTATTTCTTTTGAGTGCACAGATATTTTCCATTAGTTTCTAAATGGAGCAGATGTTTTTCCATCAGTTTGGGATTTTTCCTACCCAAATATTAACTTTTCTTTTCAATTTTGTATCTCATGCTTAGGGCTGGCAAACCTTTAAGAAGCAGCTATTCCTTCCTCATGGCACCAATGTTCTTCCAGCCTGATGCTGTTTCATTCCCAGAAAAATCTGTCACTGTGGAATTGCAAAGGGATTTGATAATTAAAGTATAAACTGTTTTTCTTTACAAAAATGTATGATTTCTCTTGTTCAGGCCTTAAGTGCAAATCAGCATAACTGATTTCAAAAGAGAGATGTTAACACTTACTAGGCTTTACCTTCTTCAGGTTTTTTTTAATGCTTTTTTTTTTTAAGCAGCAGGAAATGAATATTCATTATACTGATATTTAAATTGGTTAAGAGACTGTTATACAAAGCTTTTTTCCTGGGCGAATATCAGAGATTCATCCCAATCTTATATTTTTTTTTATCTTTCCTAAATCCAATCCCAATCCAAACCACAGATTTTTTTTTCTATGACAGTTTTCCATTTAAAGGAACTATACTATACCTATCCTTCCATCACCTATTGACAGAAAAAGAAATAAAGTCCTGATAAATTCCTCCATAATGAATTATTCTTTTGCTTGAACCAGACAGAGTTAAATCTTACATTTGCTATTGAAAAGCAGAAACTGCAGTGTACCTAAGACACCCAGACTCATTTAAAACTGAGCATGTGTTCTCTTTTTAAAGAATTTCTCTCAAAAGGTTCCTTCTGAATCTAGTACCAATTGTTTTTACTTTATAGTGGACGAACAATTTTAAAATAAAATATCCAAAGTACACCATTTAAAAAACTATAGGAAAAGAAAGATGTTAGAACAGAGCAAGGCTACATCCAAATGAAATTATCAGTGTTCTCAGTGAAACATAATGAGGAGATGATTTTTAAGTGTTCTCAGCATTCTCACAAAACACTGTGTTATTGATGGCTTATATTTGGATAAAGACATTTAAACTTCAGAAGCTTGAAGTAATTTATTTTCTTCTGTGAGTCTTTGCCATTCCTATTACCTGTCTCCACATTATGTTAATCACAACTGCTTTTGCACATTATAATTTTCAATTACACTTCAATTTTCTAAATTCATAAATTGTTCTGGTCAAATGTAAGGCTCTAAAGGTGTGCAAAAATGATGGATTGGAAAACTGGATTATAATGAATTGTTTTAATAAAACATCTTCTCTTTCATTAGAGATATTATGTGTCTGAATGCTCAAGGTGAACAGGAGGTCAGGCCACGAAAAACTGCTGAAAGCAGCTTTTTTAGAAGTCAGTGCATTCTAAGAAGTGATGATAAGTATGTTAGAGGGTTCCAATCTGATCCTCACAGTTGTTAAACCCAGGAGATAAAATCCCTGTGTTTTATCTAAAGTTGCTAACGATTCATTAGTCACAGGAAAAAAATCAAATACAAGGCAGAGATGGGAAGAGGAACAAAGTTTACTTTAGATTTTTATTGTTCATAAGATGTTATCTACAGGGACAAAGATGAACATTTTCCTACAAACATGAACTTAATTTCTTCCAAATGCATAAAGGATTCTGCAGTGAATATTTGGTGGCCTGCAGTCCCATGTTATTGAATGTATACCTGGTTTTCTTTAAATTTTATGTACTAAACTTATGCCTCTGACAAGTGTTTAGTGTTCACTATTTTGTACATGCAGAGAAAAGTTAATGAGAGTTTAATTTTAAATATTTGTCTTCAAGAAACACATACAGACATCTGGTGGTTTTTTAGTGAAAGGCTCACAATAAAAGGCTTTATTTATTAGGGCAAAAGTTATGAATGCGAACTGTATGGCGTTGTCCATTAAAAATATTTAATGTACATATATTCAGGAGATTCTAATAATTGCAGTACAATGCAATTGCACTTGGGTACCTTGAGCTCACGTCAATAAATCTGGATGGAAGCTGGGGCTGGAGAGCACCTTGTGGTTCCAGTTGAGAGGGAAGGAAAGCAAGGAGGAACTTGGCGAGGAATGCAGAAAAGAGGTGTTGAACAGGCAGTCTGGATGGTTCATCAGCCAAGGTAATCTCCTTAGTATTCAGATGTGAGAAAGTGAGAAAGCAGCCAGATGTTTGGGCAGAAAAAAGAGTCGAAGGCTGTGGATGCACGGAGATTTACGGGTTTCTCCCTCCCAGTGCTGAGAGGATGCAACAATGCAGATATTTGATATTCTCTTGCATTCACAGTGGTGCAGCCCCAGCCTGAACTGTGTTATTGCAGGAGGTGGTGGAGTTTGAGCCTTCCCAAAACCAGAGTTTCTTCAAAGAACATCCACATAATGGATTATATTGCTAAACACACACCTGTATGAGCACGATTGCTGAGCACTTCAGGGATATTCCGTCCCAACAAAGTTCAGCAGAGGAATAGCAAGTGATGGGTTTTATTTGATTTCCAGGCTGATTCGTTCTTTAAATTTTGGAGGTAATAGAGAAACAGATCTGACTCCTGTAATATAGGGATGCTCGCAAAGGAATCCTTATCTTGGCAAAAGAGCTCGGGTACTTTTCCTTGATCCCTTCTCCTTAAAACATGTCTGCAGACATCCATAGCCAAAGCATGCCTTGGATTGCAGCTCCTCTGTTCTGCATGCACACTCCTGTAACAGAGCTGTCCCCAGGGCTCCTAGGGCTGTGTCCTAATGCTTTCCACACTCACGTTTCTTTCACCATAAGTGTCTCAAAGTGAACAAAGCTTTGTTATGATGTGAGCAACTCAACTGGGAAAGAGACAAAAATATGAGAAGCATCCTGAGCAGGAAGTACTTTTATTTTAATTCCAAATTTCACACTACACTTCATATAGATATATACTGTTCATCATAGTTGCACTACCAATACATTAATCTTTCTTTTCTCTTGCCAATATTATGCTTCTATATTGATTTAAATGAATGCTACATCTTGTTGATTAGTTTGTGCATCAAGATAAATCAATAAACCTCCAAAACTTAATAAGATGGTGGAAAGAATTAATGTTAGGCCTTTTGAATAATAGGTTTTCATCACTGTGCATTGCCATAAAAATCTCCATTTTTGAGCAAATAATCTTGATTCCAGAGTGGGCAAGGCTTCCTACCATCTATAATTATATGTAGGCCAACCAATTTGATGTATGTAGGACATCCAAAAGGAAGGTGGGTTGCAGACACTTAATTTGAAGGGTATTATTTTTAGTCCCACTAAGGACTAGTGGCATGAAAACAATTAGGATCTTTTGTCAAGTTAATTAAATTTTAGTAAGTCTAGTAGTCTCAGTGGGTTTAGTACACCAGAGGAAATGCTAATTAAAACTTAAATTCTTGCTGGTATAATAAGGAGCTCTAACTCTAGTAGCAAATGAGTGTTTTGCATACTGATAGATATTCAAACACTGATTTTTAACTAGACAAGGGTGAACCCTTAAATGATTCAGATGTGCTCAAGGCTCAGTTGAGAACACCAATAAGTGTGTTACATCCTGGAGAAATCCACCTCAGGAACATTAAACAGTCTGGAACATTGTCTCATTCTTAAAGGAAATGGAGTCAGCTTAGCTGGATCCAAACTAACATAGAGCACTTCAAAAGCAATGCAAATGTAAATATTTACAAGTATGGGGCAAAAGAGAGAACATAATTCTACCAAATCCCCTTCCCTGCTTGCTTTTTCTGCTGTCTTGGTGGGCATCAGAGTTTTGTTGAGGTTATTGCTCTGTGGCAGGTACAAGACTGACTGTGCATTTTTTTTGTTCATGCCACTTGATAGCCAATGGTCAGCCATAATTTGATGTCTTTTTAGACCACTTTCTTCATCATTATCTGCTTGAAAGAGGGGATCTCCAATAGCCTTAAGGTTAAAAAAACACGCAAGGAAGATAGAGATGGGTCTTTTTAAAGGAGTCTGTTGTGACAGCATAAAGGAGAATGGATTCCCACTAACAAAGTGCCAGTTTAGACGAGATATTGGAAAAAAAAATATTCCCTGGCAGGGTGGGCAGGCCCTGGCACAGGGTGCCCAGAGCAGCTGGGGCTGCCCCTGGATCCCTGGCAGTGCCCAAGGCCAGGCTGGACACTGGGGCTGGAGCAGCCTGGGGCAGTGGGAGGTGTCCCTGCCATGGCAGGGGTGGCTCTGGGTGGGCTTTAGGGTCCCTCTAAATCATGTCATTCTGTGAGTCTGTGATTGAACAATCAGCAGTTCATCAATTCATGCTTCCCTTTTACTTTTTAATGTACTGATCAAATTCAGGCATGCAAAAGATTTTCCTTTAAAATTACAGCTGCCAACCTGGACTGAAAAAACCCTTTGGTTTCAAATTTTATCTCTGTTCTAAAACGCAAGCAAAGAGTATTGTTGTTTCCCCTTTCCATGGAGAAGGAAAGGTGACAACTGTCTGCACCCTCCCCAGGGCTGGGCTGTGTCTGCATGTGCATCCATCCCTGAGCTGGGACAGAACTCCTGGCTGGGCTGCAGTCCTCTCCTGGTGTGTGTGCCCATCTCTGCCAGAGTGAGCTCAGGATCACAGTGTAGATCTTTTCTGAGGCACTCCAAGGACTGGGAATATTGATGGAAATCTCTCTGTCAGATGGCTGGCTGCTTCAATTCAGCTGATATTCTGAGCTTGGAGTCATTTGGGCAATTAATGTTCATCTGCAACTGCTCCAAGTGTCAAAGCTAGGGCAGAGGGATCTGCAAATGACAGATCTGCCTGGCTGGGACACGAGCTGCTCCCTGGAAAAGGAGTGTTCCCCTTGCTCTGCCCTCAGCACAACACTGCCTCCTGCACACCTTGCTTCTCCTACCCTTGGGCCCCTGGATACTGGAACAAAGGCTGGTGCTTCTCAATAAGGAACCACTGCTCATCCCTGTCCTGGATTACCTGGGAGCCTTGTCAGGGACAAGCAGAATATTCAGTCATGGGAGCTAAAAAAAAAGAAAAAAAGAAAAAGGGAGAGCTTGTGGTCTGTGCTGTTTGCCTCTTTGATGATAAACCAGAATGGTTTCTATAGCCTGGAAATACACAGAACACACTTGAAGGGACAGAGACAGAGAGAAGCTGAGATTGCCTTTGTAGTTAATCCTTGGGGCTCTCTCAGAGCTCCCTCTGCTAAACCATTACTGGCTCAAGTGCATGAGACAAAGGGTGGCCTTATGATCCACCTACTTTTTCCTTCTTTACATAATTAACAGAGAATCATAAATCACAGAATGCCAGAATGGTTTGGGTTGGAAGGGACCATAAATCCCACCCAGTGCCACCCCTGCCATGGCAGGGACACCTCCCACTGTCCCAGGCTGCTCCAGCCCCAGTGTCCAGCCTAGCCTTGGGCACTGCCAGGGATCCAGGGGCAGCCCCAGCTGCTCTGGGCACCCTGTGCCAGGGCCTGCCCACCCTGCCAGGGAGGGAATGCTGCATTAGAGGTGAATAAGGAGAGGATGTACCAGGAATGTGCCACATCTTCTTTAGTGATGATGGTAACATCTTCTGAGCTTGCCATAGGAAGGATTTCTCTCTCCTGTAGCAATAGAAGGGAAAAATAAGAGTTTAAACCCATTCTTATTGACTTTAAAGCAGAAATAGATCTGCTGGGGACAGCACTGGGCACTGCAGAAACAAGCTGTGGTAGTTTCCAGCTGTGCAGTCCCCTTGGATCAGACATCAGTACACACCAGGGAGCAGGAATTTAATTTGCAGATTTCTTGAAAATAATGCCTAAAATCACACCTTCTGCAATGTCCCCCTCATTCCTACATGGGCATGGAGCCTGCAGAGCTGCCTGAGCAGAACCTGTGCTGTTCCTGTGACTCTGACAGACACATCACCCCTGACTCCTAATTGCTGCGTACAGCAGCTACAACACATCCCTTCAAGTTTCCTTAACAAAGCGACTTCGTTGGAATACGCTCAGAAAAGATGCAGAGCTCAATAGCAACCTGCAGAGAACTTGGTCTGGGAGCACTCTCCAGCACCAGATTAAAAAGTACAGGCAGAGCTCTTGCTGCCACAGATTCACTTTTGTCTGCTCCCAGGTGCTGCCAGGCATCACGAGAACAGCAGCGGAGCCGACTGCAGCCATGGGGGAACCATGCTCACTGCAGGCTCCCTGTCTCTGTGCTGCTCAGCACAACTTAGCTCCAACACACTCACAAAATCTACGCACCTTCAAAGTCAGAGGCAACTTTCCTTCAGAAATGGAAATATCTTTTAAATCTGTTTGGCAGGCTGGCGGTGGATTAGCAAATACATGAGGAAAATTCACGGCAGCTTATATATTTCCATCTTCTGTTCTGACAGGTGAGGCTTAAATTATTGATAACAGACTTGTAAACATACTCCTGTGTCTTGCAAACCTGGCTTAGTTTTTGAGGTTTTCTGACGGGTCTGTTATTGAGGCTTTTGTCCTCAGAAGCTAAAGGAAGCCAACCTCTATTTTTGTAGTATCAAAGAGCATTATCAGCTAGGTTTATCTGTGATAAATTAGCAGTAGGGAAGAAAAAGTTTTTACAAAAGTGGAATTCTGTTCCTGACAGGTCACAGTATTTCTTCTTCAGAGACAAACTCCTGCCTCTCTTCTATTATAAGAATTAACTCATTAAAACACAATTGCTATCAAACCTCATTTTAATAAGCAAAACCAACAGCAAACCCAAAGAATAAATTAGTCAGGAGAAAACCACAATGGAAGCATCTAATTCCAAAATATATTGTAGCTTTCAGAAAGCCACGTACCACACATATCCATCCCAGGACAGAAACATTATTCAAACACTTTCAGACAGAAAAAGAGGGGGAGAATATTTTCTTCCTGCATGCCAAGCTTTGGCAGAACACGACCTTACTCCCTATGACAAGAAAATTCCATCCCAGCTGAAGGAGTGCAGCGATAGGTTTGGATTAGATATTATGAAGAATTAGATATTATTAGATATTATGAAGAAATTCCTCCCTGGGAGGGTGAGCAGAGAAGCTGTGGCTGCCCCTGGATCCGCGGCAGTGCCCAGGGCTTGGGGCAGCCTGGGACAGGGGAAGGTGTCCCTGCCCATGGCAGGGGGTGGAATGAGAAGGTCTTTGAGATCCTTTCCAACCCGAACCACTCCATGATTCCAAGGCAAAGCCAAGACCAAAGCTTGGAGGCCATTAGTGGAGAACAGTTTAGTTTTGGTTGTGCTCTGAGACGCTGATGTGTTTTGCTGGTAGGGGAGGTGCGGTTGTGTGGGTAAAGCTGAACAGACTGAAGGGGCTTGGGCATCCTGGCCTGGCAGGGACAGCGAGTGCAGCTCCAGCTCAGCCAGTTTTACTGGGGTTCAGCCAAAATGTGCTGGGCAAGAACAGAAAAGATTTTCTTCCTGTGTCCCAGTCTGCCCTTCAGCCCCGAGAAAGCACAAGAGGTGAAAAGGACCTGAACAAGGCAAACATTGGCATATTGGATATTATATCCACCCCAGCCCTGGGCTGTATCCTGATGAGCCATGACACCAGCCCAGCCCCGAGCACAAAGCATGTACTGAGGGTGTGTCACTGACACAGGGTGTGTCATTGAGGGTGTGTCACTGAGGGCGTGTCACTGACTGAGGGTGTGTCACTGACTGAGGGTGTGTCACTGAGGGCGTGTCCCTGACTGAGGGTGTGTCACTGACTGAGGGTGTGTCACTGAGGGTGTGTCACTGACTGAGGGTGTGTCACTGAGGGTGTGTCACTGAGGGCGTGTCCCTGACTGAGGGTGTGTCACTGACTGAGGGTGTGTCACTGAGGGTGTGTCACTGAGAGTGTGTCACTGAGGGTGTGTCACCGAGGGTGTGTCGCTGAGGGTGTGTCACTAACAGATGTGTCACTGTGGGGTTTGTCGCTGAGGGTGTGTCACTGTCTGAGGGTGTGTCACTGAGGGTGTGTCACTGACTGAGGGTGTATCACTGAGGGTGTGTCACTGAGGGTGTGTCACTGACTGAGGGTGTGTCACTGAGGGTGTGTCACTGAGAGTGTGTCACTGAGGGTGTGTCACCGAGGGTGTGTCGCTGAGGGTGTGTCACTGAGGGTGTGTCACTATCCCAGCCCATCTCAGCCTGCTCACCTCGTGGCTTCCAAAACCTTCCATGGTCACACAAGCGATCCAGATCCAACAGCACTGGCTGGGGCAAACACGACTGGGATAGAACCAGCCCCTGTCTGTCCCGTGCCTCTTTAACCCCTGATGTTTTCTGAGACATGCAGCCTTGTTTGTATCTTGGAATGCCATTCCAGGATATAAACCTAAAAGGGTTGTTTATATGCTGAATGACAATTTCGTTGTTTCTCTGTTGCTGCCAATGTATTCACAATACAATACTTTATATTATGGGGGTTTATATGCATATATAATTATATGTATTTAATTCTATATTTGCAGAATGTTAAGTATTCTCTTCAGACTCCAGGTTTGATTTTATGCCCTCCAGATCTCTCCATCCCCATTCTATATTTTCCAATTAATAATATTATTTTAAATGATGGCAGTGCTGTTATTCACTAAATGTAGACCAGGAGGAAACTCTGTCCTTCAGCTGATAAAAATGAAGCCATGGATTAAAAAAGCAACTTTGATGGCTCAATCTTTCCTTATATTCCACCATCTTCAACTTTACTGCAAATAATGGTGTGAACCTCGAAACTTCAGCTACAAACTACAAGTTCCCAGTTTGCTCTCCCGGCTTTTGAAAAATTCATTAAGTATGAAACCTGTTGGAGTGGTATCAGATCCCTTCAAACCACAGCTGCTGAAGTTTCTAGATGTGTGTACAGTCATTGTAACAGTCCTATTATTTTGCCTTTGCTAGGATTTATACATTCGGAAATCAGATGATAATAGCAGCACTGATGGGCAGTGTTGGAAGGGACAGGGACTGACTGGTGTGTTCCTGGGAAGTTCCTCTGCTGTCTTTTGTACCAGATGCTCACTTGGAATGGAGTTCTAGTGCCCAGGGACATAAGCCTGTGATTTTACTCTTTTAGGATAGGAGATGTGCTGCTGTCTCATCGTTTGATTGAGAGCAAGATTTTCATTCTTACTGACAGGTACAAAAAGCTATTTGTGTGTGTGTGCAGCTGGCAGTTATGTAATTTTCAAGCTGGACACTCCCTCTTGCCCTTTCCAATGTCAATGTCACACCCTCAGATTCAGCAAGGTCACTTTTACACTTTATTATTCCCCATTAGTGCAGCCCCCACCAATTCAGGGGGAAATCCAGCCAGGGGTGCCTTGCATTACTGCTCTGACAAATCCTTTCTTCTCTCTTCCTTTGAGTCTCCCTACCTAGATAGGAATCAAGAGCTCATTTTCTTATAAAAGTGATTCATTACAGCGGCAAGACGAAGAGAGCCGTGCTGATGACTGATCATCTTAATATATTGAGTGTTTGCAAGAATCCTGAGATGTCTAATGTGCTTAGTTATAATCAGGAGATAACTGCTGTGCTTAAGTACTTTAATTTACCTTGGACTACATTTCATGTGTCATTCTAGCTCCCTGATATCATTGCTTTTTACTAAAAGAAATTTCAATAATAAATCAACACAAGCACATCTATAAATTCAGCTGAAGAGGGAGATTAGAGAACCTTGGTATCAGTTCAATTTTCCAGTCATATCCAGCTCCATGTTTCCTACCAGGATAGGGAGGGATATAGAGAATGGATTCATTAAGAATCTTTGATGATGTGTTTAAATAGTTCTGGTTTTCTGAAGACACCATCCAACAGTGGAATCCAGCCAGTGATCATTTGTTAAAACTGCTCAAGGGTTTGAGAGCAGCAATCATTTATCTGAGCGACGATTGCAAACTGCATTTTTATCCTTCTGCAGGCTCCTAATGGCGTGGAAATTGAAAGTTTCACTTTTGCTCCAGTAAATGTATGTAATAGCATTAATGATCACCTTCATTGCCTTGTTACACCTGCTCCTACCAGTGTTCAACCAACACCTCCTGGCCAAGAACCAGCAATTCCATGGAAAAGTCAATTTGCCAAGACGCTTCACTCTCAGAATCACATGGAAGGCGTATCGTGGTTATATTTAGAAAATATGCAATAAATGAAACCTGCATTTGCATCTGCTAAAGTCTCAGCAAGATGGTGCATGAAAATATTTGCATGCTAACACCAAGAAAATGTTCTTGGCTGAGAGGATGTTTGCAGGGATGGATGCTGCCAGATGAGAGAGAGCTGGATGCTAAAGGAAGGTGATTCCCCAGTTAATGAAAGCAGTTATATTTTATGAAGTCTCAGAACACAGAAGAAATCACCAAATCAAAAGTCTCTTAAAAGATTATGTTTGGAAAACAAAACTTTTTAAAAAATCTAATAAAGGCTTTAAGGTAAATTTTTTGTATTCTTGAAGTTAAAACCACACATATTCTCTTTTTATATACACATGGATAATTCTCTTTTTATATACACATGGATTAAACCTTCATCTATATTTATCTGCTGGTTATGCAAGTGACTTCTTGTAAATTAGGCAGCCAAGCAATCATGTCATTAGGTAATACATGCATTTTGAAAAGCTAACTAAATACATATTTTTAGTGATTTGAATGAGAAAAAGTTGTGTGACATTTCCACAAGGAGGGGGAGATGGAGTTGTGGTCTCTGGATGGAAACCATTATTATCTGTATTAGCAATGAGAGATGTGGCATTTGGGCCAGAAATGGAAAATTCTGCTTCTTCCATGGCTGGATTTTTATAATGCATTCCTGCAGGAGCTTAAATTCAGCTTTATCAGATGTCATAAACCCCGCTGTCATAATTCCTGCATCTGTGATATCCCATCTATTTTTGTGGAGATTTAACTGGCTGCACTGAAAGGCCAAGGAATTTTCACCCTTAGGTGAAACAGGGATCCGTATGTGGTGAAAGGGAAAAGCAGCCCAATGAGAAAAAAAGCTGGCAGAGGAAGGTGAAATTAAAACCTCATTTTCTTTGGAATTGGATGAATTGATGAGATTATATTTGCAAAGGTAAGGACTGGAACTAGGACCTGTTCCTTAATCTTCCAAAAGAATGTGGTGAGTGGGTGTTCATTACCATTCTACACATTCTCTTCTGCTTGTAAGAGTTTGGTAAGCAGAACGTTAACATTTGGTTCTCACATCCATTTTATTGTCGGCCCAGTTTCTCTGGTATTTTTCGAACTGTTGTATTTTTAAAAAGAGATATATTGTTTTCCTGTTGCTGGACAGCAGCTTCGATCAAGGCCAATATTTATTTCCACATCATTTTATCTTATGCAATGAAATGGAACTGTACTGATAAATCTTTCTGATGTAAATACTTCAACTTTCAGAATGAAAATGCCTCCTTTAGTTCATCAGTAGTCAGTTTTTACCACTGAAAAAAAATGACCCAATAAAGCATTATATAGATAATATAGTTTCCATCTCAACAAGGGACAAACGTCAGCTTCATGGTTTGGACCTGTTGCCAATTATCAGGGAAGAAATAGGAAAAAAAAGGGTTTTCCCCAGGAAATTACACTTTACTGATGTAAGAATAAACACACTCACATGTGCAGCATTATCAACTGTTTTAATTACTCAAATGAAGGTAAAAGATTTAATTGCAAAGTTTGCTACAGATTTTTGCCATCTTTTAACCAACTTCATTTCCAAACATTTGTATTTAGTGAAATGCAGGGACAAAACAATAAAATAGAATCAAATGTAAAATAGATTTAAGCTCCAGCTGGCTTCTTGATGTACAAAATTATTTTACCTTATAAACTCTTTGATATTTCCATTGCCTAGAAGAAACAAAGAAAGCCAGAATTCAGAGTGAACATTAGTATTACTCAGGGAGAGAATGATTTCAACAGAATTGGAAGCAAGAAATATTCCAGATAACATAATTGGCATCCCTGCCCATGGCAGAAGGGTTGGAGACAGATGATCTTTAATGTCCTTTCCAACCCAAGTAATTCCATAATCCTATGCTACAAATATTTCAATAGCAGAGTTTTAAAGGTAAATAGACACCTAATGATGTGTGCTTGAATTTTTTGAATCATCCACTTGCTGATTTAAATCAAAATCGAGCATTTAAAGGAGAATCAGGTGCACAGGATTTGATCCACAAAATTATTTGTGCACCACCAAAACAGAGCAGGATCCAGACACACTTTAGGTGGAGCTGGCAGTAAAGGCATCCCTGATGGGATATTCTGCTCCTCCCTGCCTTGTCTCCATCCTGCAGCCAAGAGTCCTCTCCTACATCCATGTGTGGGAAAAAAATCATGTGCATGATACAAAGGAAAATGAAGGCACCCCCCACACAGAGCCAAAAATACATTAAAAAAAGGGGGTTGTAGCTGTAGGGATAAAGTGCACAAGAGAAGGGGAGAGACACAGATCTGGGATAAATGAAATGGGGAAGAACGGGAATAAATCTTCTCCTTTCAGCCTGGGTTGTCTCCTGCTCTCCCCCTCTGGCACCAGCAGTGAGTGTGGCCTTGGCCCTCGCTGGCACAGAGCCTGGCCATGCCAGCACCACGGGCAGGGGACACTCAGAGTCACCTCAGCTGGCACCAGGGGTTCTGCCGGGGTGGCTGCTCCGTCCCAGGGCCAAACACCTGCAGAGCCGCCCTGCAGAGCAGCTGGGCCCCGGCACGGCTGGGATTCAGCCCCAGCTCCCGTTCTAGTGGATATGAGCCCCACCAGGGCAGCTGCGGGGCAGTGTCCTGGGCAGGGCAGGTAGGAGCTGAACCCGGGACTCTGCCATTCCACAGTTTTGCTTGATGGTGGGTGCCTTTTTATGGAGATCTAGGAGAGGCTTTTCTGCAAAAGGGTTGGAGTGGAGTCAAAATGAATAATAGCCTGTGCAGGCTCTGAGCACTGCTGGAGCCACTAAGCATTAACAAACAGAATTAACATTTACAGGTTAAAGATCTGTTTGCTTGGTGGTTATTTTTCAGCATTAAACATAATTTATGGCTGGCTGATTTATGGGCATGGAGTCATTTAAGATATTAAACAGCACCAAGTAGCTGCTTCATTGCTGCTGAGCAGCTCCAAGTCCAGGGCTCAGCTCCCTGTGCCATCCCTCTGAAACAAAGGCACCATTAATAAACTGCCCTGCACAGAACCAGAAAGGCCTGAGCATTCAGCCTCATTGCAGAGGTAATAGACTTACTAATGAACAAACGACCCTGGAATAGTTTGAGGCTATTATTTTTAGTAATATGTGTGCCTTGCTGGAGTTCTGTATGTGGTAAGCCTGGCTCAAGGAAAACATGCCATGCTTATTCACATCACAATCTGTTCTGTGCTATTTTTCTGTAAAGAGACCCAGACTAAAGTTTCCAGAGGACAAGGTGCCAAGGTCAGAGTCAGTTATTACTTAAGAAAATATTGTTGGAATCAATGAGAAGTGGTGTGGGATGGAAGGAGGAACTGTGGCTGCAGTCTCTCAGGGTTTCACTCCACATCTGCCTCTACAAGAAAGACACAGCTCAGACTCTCTCTTAGCCCTTCAGGGCTTACTTGAGTGGAATGATTTGGAGGGGGCAGGGAGAGAGAAAAATGCTTGTATAAGGTTTTCTTATAGACCTAAAATTTTGGCAGGCCGTATAGAAAACTTTGGAATTGCCAAATATTTCAAGGGAAATTGGGGTAAGTACTGAGTAAAGTTTAAAACACCCTCTGGGATCTGTGTAAGGACTTAGTGTAGCTATTTGAAAGAAAACTAAATATAGAGATTTTGCATAGCTCCAACCCCAAGTCAGAGTGTGCTGCCAGTTCAAGCTGAGTTCTCCTTTGGGCTCTCGGTTTTGTTTGAATCTGAAACTCTGAGCAAAACTCAGGAGATGCAAACATATGCAGACAGTTTCCCCCTGAAGTGCTAACTGACTTGTGAACCAAAACCCAGTTGAACTCCAGTCTATTTAAAATCCAGCAGGAAACAGCTTTTTATTCACTAACACACAGAAAAGTGAGAGAAAACGGCAGCACGGCACCAACCACGCAAAAAGCACTTTTAGAGAACAATGGGAGAGTCTCCATCCTCCATACAATACATTTTGACAGAGGTTGTCACATCCTCTCCTTGAACATCTCTACTGCTCTGGAAGAGTTTGGAAATGGACAGCAATGGGTCTTCCACAATCCAAGTGAGATAATTTACACCCACCAGAGTACTGTAGAATGGCTAGAGATAAACTAAATTTAACAAATGAATATCATCTAAGATATGACTTCACCTGTGGACTCAGAACATTTCCAGAACCACTGTACTGTCCACCTCCCTTCCTCATCCTTCTCCAAGACAATCCATTTCTAAAAAAACTTTGGGTGAGGGGATTGCTGACCTTTCTGGGCCTTCCTTCTGCAGCTGCCAGATCTGTGACTTCCATGGCGATACCTCAGTGATAAACACAGACAAAAAGGCGGCAACGCTGCCAAAGCTCTCCTCAGAAAACAAAACCAATGTTTATAGTGAAAGCTATTCATGGGAACTGGAGATTAAATACCTGCAATTCAGATGGTTTCACTGCATGGCAGCCACACAGAGCCAGGTGAGTCAGGATGCACTGTGTGAACACTGGGGCAGCACAGCACCAATCTGTGCCAGGCAGGTTCCCCCTGGGATGAGGGGAAGGACAGAAGAGCCTGGCTCTCACTGAAGAGAACATGTGGCCAGTGACTGTTCAGTTCAGGCAGGTTAACAGCTGGGTGTGCAGGGTAATTAACATTTTCAGATGTGTTTGCTGTGTATGTGTGTGTGTGTGTGGAGCATTCACCTGTCAGCTCTGAGCTCCTTTGCTCTGTCCCCATGGTCCTCCTGGTCCCGTGAGGCAGCAGCTCCTGTAACAAAGGCTGCACATCCCACAAAGCACTCTGATACACTAAACAGCTAAAAAACCCCCATTTTTGTGATGTAAAGAGCTGCAGCTATAGAAATAGGCCATTTTCAGAGTCACCCAGAAGCAAAGAAAGGCCAGAGGGAAAAGTGGTGATACAACAGCTGGGATGAACTCACTGAAGAAAAGTGATGCTGGGTCTGCAGGGGAAGCAGCAGTACAATGGTCATAATGGTCATGTCAAGAGATGGACAGGCATGGCCAGTGTGGGACTTCTGAAAAATAAAAGTAAAATAACAGAATGGTTTGAGTCCAGCTTTAAGGTTCCTGCATTCCTGTCGCTCCCGAGCAGTTCAGCAATCACACCACAGAAAGCACCCTGTCCTCCACCACCATGGGAGATTCCATTTTCAGGTGGAATCTGTCTCCAGGGCCACAGTTGGAACCGCACTTCTGATAAAGGGCCTTCAGCCTAAGAACTGTTGCAAAGTGAAATTCATCCCCATCATAATTACCACGCCTACGTTAACAGATGGGCAGCTGAGGCTGTGTGAGTGTTATTTGCTCAAGGTCACACAGGAAATCTAAGGCAGAGCCCTGGTAGGAACTCAAGTCTCCAGAGGCCAGACCTAGTGTTTGAAGCACAAAGCTTCCCCAAACAGCCCAGCTGGCAGCTCACTGTGGAGGGCAGCAGGTAAGGGCTGACATCCCAAGGCCTTTCAGCTGAAGTCATTAGCACAGAGCAGCAAAGACGTGTGCAGTGGAGTATTGGCAGCCAAAGGGATAAGTGATGATTGTAAGGCAAAGCGTTTGTGTTTCTGGCCATCTGTTTGCAAAAAATCCAAATTATTACTTTCAGGAGTGCTGGTTCTGCCTTAGCTGTGTTTCTGGGGTAGGGCAGCTCTCCTCCAGCAGCAGGTAGCTAAGAAAAAACAGTTCCTTCTTGAAAAAACAAAACAAAACAACTTTATGTACTTCTAATTCATCCTACTGATACAACACCAGACCTTCACATCCACAAGGTTCCTATTAAACAGAACCATAAAATCTGGATAACAAAAAATATCACAGTGCAATTAAGAGAGCAAAGGTGCAGATGACACACACAGACCTGAGCCATGTGAAGCTTTTGCTTTCTAAGTTTTAATTCTCTCCTGCTGTAATTACTGCAGAAGAAAAAGAGCTTTCATAAGCAGCATCCCTTTCCCTCCATGTGCAAGGTACCTTCTCTGCTTTCCTCTCTCTGACACTCATGTAAACAATTTAATTCCTACCATCCCAAAGTGCTCGAGCGTCAGGCAGTGACAGGAATGAGCCCTGTCTCCTCATGGGCTCTGGGAGAGCAACAAGAGCTGCAGGAGAACATAGAGCAGGGCAAGCAGAGGTTCCTGCTCGGAGATACGAGCCATGAAGGCTCAATTTCATCCCAGCTGCAGCAGAAAAAGACACAGAGAAGGCAGCTCCTCCCCACCCAGAGAAGCGGGTCAGGCTGAGGACAGCCTGAGGCCAGGACCAAAGCCAAGGAAGGAGGGATGCCCCTTTGCCACCGAGTTTTGGTAGGAGCTTGCTGTAAAACTCAAAGTCTATCTTCTCCTTTGGCCCCCACAGGTATCCTCCATGGAACGTTCACTCCCCAAACTGAAACTATTTCCCTCTACTGCACTAAGACAACCTCTACATATAAAAAGCCTATGAGGTGAGTGGCAAAACAAGTTATACATTCTGATTTATTGTCTGCTTTGCCTCAAACCAATAGGACTATACATTAAGGAGGGGATAAAAAAGCCCCGTGCTGTCTCTGTATTTATAACCTTGTCACTTAAACACTTGGCAGCCTTTCAGCTGCTCCATATGGTCACTGTATTAAGCTTTACCATAAAAGGAGCTAAGCAGCAAAGTCGAAAGAAAGCTGATATTGTATGGCTTAAAAGTCTGGCAGGAAAAATAATAATCAAGGCAAATTCTCAATAAGGGCCATTTGTGGTACCTCAGGAACTTCAAAGGCCTTGTAATGCAACACTGTCATCCTTAAACTCTGCTGGCAGACTGTCTTCAGACAACAGGGCTTGGAACACTCACATCAAAGCTACTGGTAACCTTGTGCCTCAGAGAAATTTGAATTTATTTTCAGGAGGTGACGTCAGAAAGAGACAAAATTAGGATTTAGAAGTTGGGAAAATTCTGTGCGATTGAAAGGGTAGGTTAAAATAGCAAAGAAATCAACCCCTCTGGAAGAAAGTTTGGGAATGTGTGGTAATGGCTCTTCCACAATCCTAATGTGAGAATTTATACTTATCAGAGTATTATTATATGAAAACAAACTAAATGTAACAAATTCCTGTTAAGGGTATTTCTGTACACATCTGCAGCTGATGTGTCCACACCCTGTCTGCAGATGAGACATCTCTTCCCCCAAACTGCTCTTTTCCGCAGAATTCAGAGAAAATGCCCTGCTAAATAACAAGAAAAACCCAAACTACTCAGGCTGAAAGCTCAGTGTCCCATCCCTAAGTTTGTATCAGCTTTGCAGGTTTGGAAGTTTATGGTTGCTATTAAGGAATTGAACATTTGTGTTTGTTCTTTGATCTAAAACATATGTATCACCGGCTAATTTTTTTTTTTTTTTCCTTTAATCACGGGGTTTTCTTGTCAAATACACCCCAGCCAGGGACACGAGGCAGCTGAAGCAACTCCCACAGCTCCCACAACAGCATCTGTGGCACCTCCCAGGAACTGGGGCCCTCATCTGTGCACAGCAAACCAGAACTGTCCCCCCTGTGAACCTTCCCACTTTCAGACTGGAATCAAAAATGCCTCTCAACACACTTGCTATTTTTAAACATCATCTGTGACTATTTGCAATGTAAATAATCTTTAGTAGGAAAAATTGCTTGTCCTTTGCAATAATCTCTTGCTTCCTCTGGAGAAACTAGGTCTGGATATGACCCTGACACTGCACATGTAGAAAATAAATAAAGTTTTCTGCAGTATCTTCATTAGAGGGTGGAGAGAGAGGAGGCATAATTAAATTAATAAAATGAAAATCCAAAATTCTCTTGAACTCAGTGTTTTTCCTTGTTGTGAACTCCTCAGAATGTTTCCCGTTATTTTCTGTTGTTACCCACAGTGCAAATGAGGAGCTGAAATATTGAATTTTCCTGCTGTGTTAGACCAGAGCTACCCAAATCCTGATTTTCAATATTTCCAAAGTCTATATATACACATTCCAGTCATATATGGACAATCTCACCAGGAAACAGAGGCAATCAGCCACCACCCACTGTCAGAGGAGAATTCACATTTTACATTAATAACAATACAATTCTGAAGATTACTATGTATAACAATAAAACTCCTGGGTTTTGCACAGAAGAGATCCACATAAGATAACAGCTCTCACATGACTCCAACAATTTCCAGTTGCTTTGCTAACTACAGCCCTCATCTATGCTTTGGAATAATAATTTTCTTGTGTGAAATGTCTAATTATCCATCAGGATAATCTCTGCTAATCTTTTGGATCATTCCAGAGCACGTTAAGTGGAGTGATCTTTCCTGAGAAGCTTCTGAACCATTCAATGACTTACATGCACGAAAAGAAATTCCCAAAGGAATTCATCTGGTCTCTATTAATCAAAGAATCCATAACTCTGTTGACATTTGCACATATTTTTTTTCAGTGTGATTATGGGATACCACTGAATGAGCAAACTGGTTTGGATTAGAAAATCACCATCCTCTGCTCATGAAATGGCTCTGGAAAAACAATCTGTGCCACTGCCTGGTAAGGGCTCCCCAGGTAAATATCCCTCGAAGGCTTTATTGTGGGATGGGTTACAGAATCCTGGAATGGCCTGGCCTGGAAGGGACCTCCAGAAATCCTCTTGTCCAGAGCCCTTCCCTGGGCAGGGGCAGCTCCCACAGCTCAGTGCATCCCCCTGAGCACAGCCTGTGAAATGATACTGGTGCCTGCGATTCATCGCTCCAAAGGAAATACCCAAAAATTAAACCAAGTCAAATCAATCCAAACTTCAGTCATGGCAGCAGCTGAGAAAACAGAACTGACAGATTGGAAACCTTATTAGTACTTATGCATGATTCATTTGTCTTAGGCATACCAAAACACTTGGGAGTAAACTGTTGTTTTAAATACTTGTATATTCTGAAATTCAAAGTAACTTGTCAATGAAACATGAAATTTGTCACTACTCTCATTACCTTTGTGCTCAAAAAAATCATAAATAAATGAATACACCTCTTTTATGTTAAATGTTTATCAGTCTTGCTTTTTTTGACAATGATTTGATAGCGCCTTAGTAAAGAAAGGTGGAAAATAATCCAAATCTAAGCAAAAATGCTTAATTCATGAGATGAACACACAAAGCAGTTGCAGTAATTAATAGAAATTCAATGTCTTATCAGATTATTGCTGCAAGTCACTGCTTTTCTCAGCCGGATCCAGGAAATATTTAAAACACATAGCACACAAAATAATTCATGAGCTTGTACTTTTTCTGAAGGCACGAGGATGGGGCTGCACTTTCAAACTTGTGCCATTCTTTGGTGGAATTAATCTGCTCTCCAAAAGTTGCTGGTTTTCAGACCAATGCCCAATTGTTGGCTTAAATAAACCATCCTGGGCTGCACTGGGACAGAGGGATGATGCACATCCCTTTGTTTAGCTTGGGTTTCTGTTACCTTTATAAAACCTCAAGATGCATCCAGCTTCCGCCTCACTTTTATTAGAGGGCTTTTTGCTTGTGGGCACACCTTGGCTGATGTATTTGACAAAACTGAGTAGGAGTTCAGCTGTTGGCGTGACAGAATAAAGCACTGCAAGGTTTTAATTGTGATCTTACACCAAACTTACTGCCTGAAATCAGCTTACAGGGCACAATTTTGGCCATGCAAGGAACTCTAAATGAAATAGGACACTTATTACTGAAGCAGGATGCAAAGTGTGATTTCCTTTCCTAAATATTATCTTAAAACATCAGGGAAATGGTATCTGCATGCAGGCATTGATATCTCCCAAACATCAGAAGTAAACTTTAAAATAACCTCTCAAATGGAGCCAAACAGGCTGAGAAAATACTGGGATATGTATTACTGAATTTGCTCATGTGAATGTTTTTCTGGGATGGGAGAACTCAAGCCAATTAAACAAGCTGATTCTGACCACAAAGATGGAATTGCTGGCATTAAAGCTCAATTTTAATATACTTAATACTTCAAAACCAGTGCTGTCCCATAATGACATGCAGATACAGAAGTGACATGTGCATGTGCCATGCCTGGGGAGTTTCCCTGTGCACATTTGCTCTTTCCATTCAGAAAACCCCCAATTTCCTCCCCAAGAACCTTGGTTTATCTTGAAAACACCTTCCAAACAGTAATGCCCAACACACCTGCACTGTAGCTGTGAAATAAGTGGGTTTAGGATACCTTAGGATACCCTTCCAGGATATTCTTAAACAAAACTGAAAAAAACCCCCACTTATCTTCTGCCTGCAGGGCAGATGTGTGCCAGCTTTCACTGAATCTTTGACTCTGCACCTCTGACAGGTGTTAGATTTCTCAGAATAATTTCTAAAATTTTACTCTAATTTATCATCTCACCTAACACAGCATGAATTAATTAACACAGGAGGTTATAAACCAGAAACACTGTAAGAGTTTTGTTTCAAAAACTGTAGTGACCATGTTTGATTCTTCATGAAAATGAACATTGGAAAATGCCTATCTTCATCAAAAGACAATTATTAGCTTATAATTCTGTATTCACCCCTTTACACCCAACAGATCTATCCATATTAACAGAAGAGCAGATTTTAGATTATCTTCTGCAAAGAAAAGTGAATGTTGAAAGTGCCTGACTTCCCCACAAAAAATAGCTTCCAGGACAAAAATAGCTTTCCCCTTGAGTAACGCACTGGCCAGCATGGAATTGCAAAGAGAAGTGGTTAAAATGGGGAGAAAATCCTTCACCACTGTTTTCTCAGCACAGCTTTGCCTTCTGGAAGCAAAGATCTGGGGTCTCCCTACTCGATTATGCAACACAAGATTTCCTGAAGTCTGCAAACGTTGCACAAAGGAAATCCTAAATTTGAAGCTGTTACAGTTTAATGAATAAGACAAAATCTGATAAGTGCAGATCATTCTTGTACATCAGCTCCAGAATGGTATATTTTAATTACCATAAATAAAACATAAATGAGTGATGAATTGCGCAGAAGACTTTGAAAAAGTGTTTGTTAAGGTGGTGTATTTTGGTTATTTTGTCCTACAATACTTGAAGAAAATATTGTACATTGAGATGCCAAATGTTGAGGACCACACTCTGACTGGAAATTGAGTGGCAAAAAGGAAAAATGCAGGACAGTCCCAGGGCTGGAATTGATACCAGAGGCTGGGCAGAGCAGAGGGGAGGCAACTGATGCCTGTACCAGTTTGTTTGTACTAAAATGGGTAAATCTCATCTGCTATCTCCCCTTCTTCAGACTGGATCCACAGCAGCAGCCCCTGTTGGGATCTGCTTTCACAGGAACTTTATTTCTTGTGAAGATGTTGAAGGTAACTTAAATTGTCTCTTACCCACAGGCTCTTAAATGCAATCAATATCTACTAACACCACGAGCTATTAATCAAAAAGGGGTGATGTGTTCTTATTTGACCTTTATGAGCAAACCCTCCTAGTGATGATACTTTACTGCTTAACACTACCATTTTTTTCCAGCATTATTCATCTTTGGAGAGACTACAAGCCCACAGAAATCAATGGCATAAAGGACAGAATTTCACCCTTGAGGCATGGATTCAGGATTATGCAATGCAAGACTGCAACACCTGCAGGTTTATAAGCAGGGAAGCTGCATTTATGTTTTAAGCCAACACATATATTGACACTGAGCAGCTATTTCTGATCCTTCATTCCTCCCTGTGAGGGTGGGCAGGCCCTGGCACAGGGTGCCCAGAGCAGCTGGGGCTGCCCCTGGATCCCTGGCAGTGCCCAAGGCCAGGCTGGACACTGGGGCTGGAGCAGCCTGGGACAGTGGGAGGGGTCCCTGCCATGGCAGGGTGGCTCTGGGTGGGATTTAAGGTCCCTTCCATCCAAACCATTCTGGGATTCTGTGATTTATGATTCTCTGTTAATTATGGGGGGCCATTCTGTGACCCCGTGAAAGGATAACCTGATGCTTGGATTTCATTCCTGCACCTCAAATTAAAACAGCTGTTTATCCACATAGGCATATCCCTGTGTGGTGAGGAGCAGCTATGAGCAGAAGCATTGCTGCTCTGAAGCCAATACCTTGTAACACCATGAAAATTAAAGCACAGATTTTAAAAATGGAATATAAACATTGTCCATAAGAGGTGGGAAGATATAATGTATTGTTTTATACCAAGCTGTTAGATATAATTCAAGGTAATATATCTTCAGCTGTAGAGGGTGTTTACACTTGTTATATCATCACAAATAAAACAATGAGCTCATCAACCAGTGTTTAGTGGCTTAACACCTTCTATAAATTTTACTTAAGTCATCCAATAAAGGAGAAGACCAGCTATTATGTCTTTTATACATGGGGAACAAAACATATCTGCAGAGCAATGTGCCCCAACTGCTCAGATGATCACTGATTCTGAAATAACTGGGCCCTTACATGTAGAAATTATACCATTTTAAAGTTGGGCAAATGCCAAAGAAATTCTTATACTTCAGTTTTAAAATCAGACACTTTGCCATTTTCCCCCTGTGTTTATATAGGGCACAATTATTTAGTATGTAAACACTGTGTAAAGCATAGTCCAATTCTATTCTGGGATGTGTATAAAGTTTTATTTTCGTTGGGTGAAAATGCTGTGGAAAGTGTCTAATTGCCAGAAAAGCCTCTGGGAAATACACTGAAATAACAGACATAGGGGTCAGTCAAAAACTATCATAGAGTTATGGAATGGCTTGGGTTGGAAGGGTCAGAATCAGAGAATCACAGAATATTCCAAGTTGGATGGGGTCAAGTCCAAGCCCTGAACTTCACACAATCACTCCAACAATCCCACTCTGCACCTGAGAGCTGAACTGAACTGAAAAACAAAAGACAAAAAGGAGGAAATTAACTAATTCATTAAAGAATAACACTTGCTGTTTGCAAGGACTATTGCAATGAATCATGCAAATCCAGAACCACCTTATCCCAAATTTTACAGTGGTTCCTACACTCTGGAAACTCCCTGTCTTCTACCTGATGTGCGCAACTGGAACCACTCATTCTGTGCATCCGCTTGACTCAAATCTCTCTCATAACTTCCTATCTCTTTAAGACATTTGGACCTCATTGGTTTTCTTCTTACAAACAGATAATTCCACCCACCCCACATCTTTATTGGGAGAACAAAACACTCCGCAGTGCTGTAGGTGTCCCCACCAAAACAATTAATCCTCCCGTGCTAATGACATCCCCAGGAACTCTCTGCCCTGCAACAGATGGCAGAGAAAGGGTGAAGCTGAGGAAATCCCAGCTCCAGAGGTTGCTTTGGACACCTGGAAGCTGCTGTGGCGGGGAGTGAGTGCTGAACCCACACACGTCCAGGTCACTCTGCTTGGGGACACCGGTGGGGCACTCCCCCATTTGTCACCACCCCAGACTCGGTGACAGACTGCCCTGGGGACACAGCTCAAACCCTCCCCACTTGGCCACTCCACAGTTTATTAAAACACATCCGATAAGTCACCCGATGGACAAAACAATGGGAATTTTACAGCACTGTCTCATAGAGCCCTGAGCTCTTTTATTTCTATAATGAAACTCTTAAGGCAATCACAGGGAGAAGAATAACCAACCATATAAACAAATAATGTCTTCTATAACCACAAATAGATTTCATCCCAAAGCTGAATTACTGTGCATCTTATTCCAGATTATTTTATGTAATTACTTTGTTGATTACGAGTGTGATAATGCTGAGGTGAGCTTTCAACCTTTCAAAATTAGACCTTTATGCACAAATATGTTTTGGAGAACAGCAAATGATTTCATATTCCACACATAATAGTAGCAGTAAAAATTGTAGCAGCCCTATAATTGAGCTAATGGAGAAACTGATGGAAAGACAAGATAACAAAGAAAAAATGATGCTGGAAAAATTGCTTCACTTTGACTCCAAATAGCAGAAGAAGCTTGAGAAGCCCAGGGTTTCATGTGCAGTAAATCTCAAAAATGAAAGATTCGAATATAATAAAAAGACATTACATAACACATGGCTAAAAAGAAATTGAAAAATACAGGAATATTCAACTTATACTGCCATTCTTTAAAATTACTGCTATCAGGAGGCTTTCACAACTTTGGGAAACTTGATCAAGAAGTTGTTCTTCTCCACAGGAGGAATGTCTTAAAGGGCATGACATCCTTCATCTGGTGAGAGCAATTTGAAGAGTTATTGAGCATGTAAAAAACATAAAATAAAGATGCCTGATTAGAAGTGACAAACTAGAAGGTGGATTACAATAATGAAGTTTACTGTGGACAATATTCAGCCAAATGAAAGGTATGTTGTATGATTTTCATATTAAAATGTAAAAACTTCTCCTTTCATAGCTTCTTTTTAAATGTCCAGTTCTCTTTATGACTTCATTTTTTTATACAATGGATCAAAGTTTTATGGCACTGGGGGCCAGGTCTTTCTCTCTTTTCGTAAATAATGCCATTATTTTGAAAAGACATTAAAAGGTAAATATACCATGGATGAGCCAATGCAAAGGCTGCTTTGGAATATTGTTTCATTGTTTTCCTGCTGGACAGTCTGAAGGAGTTGTTTGTTACCCCCCAAACCTTTCAGAGTTTTGACTTCAATTTGCAAACCAGATAATGTTGCTGAAAAAATAATCATCAGTGTGCTCGCTTGGAGGGGCAGAGGACAAGGGAGGGAATGAGGGGCAATTGCCAGGGATGGTGTCAATAGTTTATGGTCAAACCCCTCACTTACACCTTCATTGGCATTAACTCCCCTGAAATAAAAGGAACAAAACTGTGCAGTTGTGAAACTATGTGATGTTTGAGCTCCAGTTTGTGCATCACATCCTGGGCACACAGATGAGAACCTGCTCTGATCCCAGTGCTGTGAGAGGGCAGCAGCAAAGCTCCCCAGGGAACCAGGGATTCTTCAGCTACTCCCATGCTGTCACTGTAACTCTGGCTGGGGCCTCTCTAATTAAAAATGCCATTTCCCCAACCCTCCCAAGCTGCACATGCTCACTGGACATGGCCACGCTGAGATGCTCTGCCCTTGCTGGTTTGGACAGGCACCGCAGGCTTCAGTTCCCCAAGGATGTTTCCCCAGTTCCAGGAACAAGTTATTTTTGCAGTTATTCCTATGTATGATGACAGCAAAAAGTGCTTTCAGGTTAATCCTCTTCTAACCTGATGTAACAAGAATTAACACACTGTGCAACTTGCTCTGCGGACTTCAGGTCTCATATGGCATAAAAATGTCAGGAAGCACTTCTGTTACATAATAAGCTGACTGTGGCACCTGCTCCAGCCTGGAAAATGTGCTGTGGCTCCTTGGGAGCTGCTCTCTGAGCTGCCTCAAGGCAGCAGACACATCACCCTCCGTGCAATTCCTGGGCTGGAAGGGCAGCGTGGGGCTCCCCTCACTGCAGCAGGGCTGGCACATTCCACGTGAAATAATGGTGTGGACACATCTCAGCTTTAAAGGAAGGGATTGCTTTTATAACAGCAAGGAGAAGTAAGAAATGACCCTTTAAACACCAACTTTCCTATACCTGAAGGTCGGAGTATGGTGTGTGATGGGTTTTTCAGAAGCACCCCTGGTTAAACGCTGCAGAAACTATTTGACTACTTTAAATGACACTGAGGTTCTAAACAAGCAAAAACATTCTGAAAACTTACACCCATGAATAACAACTCAAATGTCTGACTTCTCTTCATATACTTACATAAACAGGCATGAAAAGGAAACAAAACCAAACCACAACTCCACTCTCTCCCCACCCCTAATAAAAGCATTGTCTGAATTTGAAATGCAAAATACACATTGGGCCTTCATGTGGATCCTGGGCGACAGCCATGCTCTGTGGCTAACACACAATAAAAGCCATTGCATGGACCCTCTGTCACTGAGGCAATTCTGAGCCAAAGAATCCAAGATTCTATCATTGAATATTTTGTGTCACTTAATTCAAGCAAAGACTTGCACATATGAACTTCAGGCGCTGGCATATGTTATAACTGTGCTGGATCCTGTGCAGGGTAACTTTATTCCACTGTTGATAGACTAAAAAGGGAAGTGCTGGATGCAGTGACACTGCTCAAATCTCACCCATTTGTGATAGGAGGAAAATAATGAAAAGCAAGCAGATAAAACTATGCAATATATGAAATAATAAAGCAGGTGTTTTATTCACTTCTCCTTCCCTGTGAGGCTGCCCTGATAAACTCATTGACGTACAGCATTGTGGCGGTGAGGCGCTCAGTGCCACCGCCTGCCCTGGCAGCGCCTTTGGGCAGAGCGAGGCCGGGCAGGCTCCCAAAACCAACACCCAGCCCGGCCCACAGCCAGGGACACCCAGCACAGCACACACAGCACAGCCAGGGACACGCAGCACAGCCCACAGCCAGGGACACGCAGCACAGCCCACAGCCAGGGACACCATGGCACACACAGCACAGCCAGGGACACCCAGCCCGGCCCACAGCCAGGGACACCCAGCCCAGCCCACAGCCAGGGACACCCAGCACAGCACACACAGCACAGCCAGGGACACCCAGCACAGCACACACAGCACAGCCAGGGACACGCAGCACAGCACACACAGCACAGCCAGGGACACCCAGCACAGCACACAGCCAGGGACACCCAGCCCGGCCCACAGCCAGGGACACCCAGCCCAGCCCACAGCCAGGGACACCCAGCACAGCCCACAGCCAGGGACACCCAGCACTGCACACACAGCACAGCCAGGGACACCCAGCACAGCACACAGCCAGGGACACCCAGCACAGCCCACAGCCAGGGACACCCAGCACAGCCCACAGCCAGGGACACCCAGCACAGCACACACAGCACAGTCAGGGACACGCAGCACAGCACACAGCCAGGGACACCCAGCACAGCACACAGCACAGTCAGGGACACCCAGCACAGCACACAGCCAGGGACACCCAGCACAGCCCACAGCCAGGGACACCCAGCACAGCACACACAGCACAGCCAGGGACACCCAGCACAGCACACACAGCACAGCCAGGGACACCCAGCACAGCACACAGCCAGGAACACCCAGCACAGCACACAGCCAGGGACACCCAGCACAGCACACACAGCACAGCCAGGGACACCCAGCACAGCACACAGCCAGGAACACCCAGCACAGCACACAGCCAGGGACACCCAGCACAGCACACAGCCAGGGACACCCAGCACAGCACACAGCCAGGGACACCCAGCACAGCCCACAGCCAAGGACAACCAACCCGGCCCATAGCCAGGGACACCCAGCACAGCACAAACAGCACATCCAGCCCACAGCCAAGGACACCCAGCCCACAGCCAGGCACACACAGCACAGCCCACAGCCAAGGGACACCCAACGCGGCCCACAGCCAGGGACTACCAGCCCAGCACATACAGCACAGCCAGGCACACAGCCAGGGACACCATGGCACACACACCACAGCCAGGCACACAGCCAGGCACACCATGGCACACACACACACATCCAGCCCCACAGCCAGGCACACCACAGAGAGCTGGCCGCAAGGAAACATGGAGGGCCTTCTGTGAGGGACTCCAAAGCAAGTTCACAGCACCCCAACCCCCAACAGAGCAGCACACCAGATGGACGCGCGAGTCCAGGCTTAAATACAGGGAACGAGGAGGCGGAGAAGAGCATCAGGACCAATGGGATGAGGACAAAGGGGCGGTACAAGGGGCAGGAACCAATAGGAATGCCAGGCTGGATAGGCGGGGTTACACAAACCAATGGGAAAACAGGGAAGGGAGAACGTACCAGAACATGATCAAATAAGGGTAAAAAGGGTAGGGAGAGCCGACGGGAAGGACAAAACTGGGATCGATAACAGAATGCTGCAGAGCGCCGTAGGGAAAGCGTTCTTTCTCCCCATAGCTTGGGGATGCTGCCTGGAGCCTCGCTGCAGCCCTGCAGGACATTGCCATTGCCTTTCCCCCAGCAGGCTCATGGGCTTCCGCATGTTACAAGCAGCATTTCAGACTGCGAGATGTGGTACCCGGTGTTTGTACCTGCTGCATAAGCATGCACAGGGATTTTGTACACCATATTTATCCTCTGCTGCTTCACAAGGACCTGTTTTCAAGCTCATTGGCCCTGGTGACCGCAATAAGTTCTCTCCCAAATCACTGACAGCAGCAGAGGCAGTGCTGGCACATCCATCCCCCAAATGAAGCCATAAGAAGGTTTGGGTTCACTGTAGGAATCAGGAATCAAGTTTGGGCTGGTGCTGCACGAGCAATGGAAATACAATATTTGCTAATACAGCAAAGGACTCCCAGAGCTCTCACTGCAGAGGAGATGCTTAGGGGCAAAAACTTTGTTAAAATTTGGTGTCACAATTCCTCTCTTCACCAAATCATGTCAAACAGGAAGACCTCGACAAATGACAGGGCTGTGAATCACGAGTGGTTTGATGTTCAACAAGGGAGAGTGCTGGATTCTGCACCTTGGACGGGCACCCTGGATGTACAGACAGTCTGGGGATGGGAGGCTAGGGAGTGGCCGTGGGGAGGGACCCAGGGGCCCTGGTGGATGGGCAGGTGCATCCATCTGAGTCAGCAGAATGGGGTCCCCAGGGAATGGGCATGGCCCCGAGCCTGCCAGAGCTCCAGGAGCGTTGGGACAGCGCTGCCAGGGATGCACAGGGGGGATTGTTGGGCAGGGACAGGAGCTGGATCCATGATCCTTGGAGGTTCCTTTCCACCTAGGACACTCTGTGGTTCTACTGCACCAAAATATTGCCTTCTTTCAGATATATACTCTGACAAGATATTCCTTAAAAATAAAACACAACTCAGACAATTTTGGAAAACACAGGGAAATAAAGTGCCTGGAGCTTCAGTGATCCCGGTGATTGCCCGGTGAACTGCATTGTTCAAGCACTTTCAGGGACACAGGACACCATTTAAAGCAGTTAAGAATTTAGGGATGTCCTTTACTGGTTAACAGGTAATGCTTAAGCATCTGGAAATCTCTCCGATACCACCACAAATGTTTCCAAGTCCAGCTACTAATGATGGACAGGAGAGAGCAGTAGTCCTGCTAATGGCATTTGATTACAGCTTGAGATTGTTTGTTAAACTAAATTGAGCAAACAAAGCTGTGCAAAAGTCTCTTAAGTCTGTAGTAGAACCGCACTGTTTTTATGTGTTATAAATGATCAGCCAGAAATCCAAATTAGTAAATGCAAAAGTTGTTACTTTTGCGACCAAAATGCAGTCCTTAAAAACCACAGCCAAAGAGACAGCGTTGAGCCCAGTGATCAGCGCGGGGTGAACACAGATCCGACCTCTATCTCATGGGATCTCCCTCTGTTCACAAATGCTGCTTCCAGTGAGGCTATTATACACAGTTTTTTATGCCTCAGGCAGAGGTGCTCCAATTTCTTTTGTAACCCCGCATATGCATGAGAGTTTCTTTCACTGTGCTGGGCTGGACAGTTGCTGTTTCCTGAGTAGTGGCAGGCACTGATTGTGTCAGGAGAATTCGCCTATTCAGATGTGTCTTTCTTGGCGGTATCTACCAAGCAATGATCCCCCTTGGGTGTCTCCTGATGGCCCCGAAGGAAGCCAATAATTGCGCTGGCCACATCTGTGCATGAACTAACAGGGCATTGTTCTCCTGCTGCCTTCAGGAATGTCAAAATTCCAAATAAGTTATCTGTCCTTAGGCTGCTTCTAGTCAGAGACTTGTTGGATTTTACAATTTTTATAATATACATTTTCTCCTTAAGCATGAATTACTTTATAACCTATATTACGTATGTAAAATGATTGTAATAAAATTTTTCAGTTGCAGTTTTGAAACTGCATCAACACTGGATGGTGTTTCACATGTCAGCATCAGACAGGTGTGTGGTATGAAATACCTTCTTTTTGTTTACTGGTGTAGGATGCAAAAGAACATGAATGCCCCACAGTCTTACTTTGATTTAATACCTTGAAAGAGAACTGGCCAATAGCATTCAATAAGTTAAACAGCCATGAGTCACCAAGGGACAGCAGTTGGAGATTTTCTGGTCTAGCACACACTGTTCAGTGAAGAGAAACCCCCAAACAACAAAAGAGTTAAAAAGGTATTGAGGGTTTGTTTTGTTTTATTTTTCCCAGCTAAATTTGGATTTTAGAATCCCAGAATTATTTGGGTTGGAAAGGATGTTAAAGCCCACCCAGTGCCAGCCCTGCCATGGACACCTCCCACTGTCCCAGGCTGCTCCAGCCCCAGTGTCCAGCCTGGCCTTGGGCACTGCCAGGGATCCAGGGGCAGCCCCAGCTGCTCTGGGCACCCTGAGAATTTACACTGTTTATCTGAACATGAATCTGACTATAAAGTCAGTGACTACCTGAAGTTTGGAAAAGATACTTCTGTTGTATATGGTAGAGACAATTCATGCTATTAATGTATAAAATATTGTAAGATCCAAACTATGTCTTTTGACCACCCCAGCCGGGAGCAGTGCCTTATTATTATTATTATTCATCCAGTTCCTGGACGACGTTAAGATAATATCAGGTTTTTTAATGTAAGAGTGGAACCTTCCTGGGTGATGATCACCGACTTCCCTGGGATACCAGGACCACTCAAGAATGATTCTCACCTAGGAGATTGCATCTACCATGGTGATCCAGCCTTGAATCTCTGTGATTTCTGTAATTTCTGTGATCACCGGTGCCACCCTGTTACATGTGAATGCCGACTTCTCCGGAGTTCTCTGACAGCATCCAGAGACCTGGATTGGACTTTTGTCTAACTCTGCACATGTCAAGCCCATCGGCGCTGGGTGAGCACATGGGTCTGACTCCCAAATGTCGATCCCGTGCTCGACGCTGACCTTGGCCGTGGATTTTTTTTGCCGATCGAAATTCTGTTTCGCTGACAATCTAATAAATCATTGCTAAATTTTCTTATAAGTTTGGCTCTTGATTTGATCATTTATAACACTTCTGTTTTCCCTGGACTGGAAACCCACGCTGACAGACTGGCATCGTGCTGTGAAGCCATTTAGAAACACTATTTCAGCAGCTGCAATACACAGAGCTTAGAATTACTGACATTGCAAACAGCAGAAAACATGCAAAGTGCATCCTGAACACCACAAGTAATAAAGTAGCTACTTCTGCATAATATCAGAGTCATTAAGCTTGGAAAATATCTCCAAATCCATCAAGTCCAACCTTTGATTACCACCAGGCCTACTAAACCACATCACAAAGTGCAATCAAGGATTTTAATATCATTCTTTAGAATAGTAAGAAGGAAGAGCTCATAAATATGTTCATTATTCTAACTTGAAAAAAAAAATAAAATTTCTTTCCTAAAAACAAATTTTAAAATAATAATATTTTAATTAAAATTATGATAGTGATAATTTTAATTAATAATTGCTCATAATTAATCTATGACAATATAAGCTACAATTTCTGAGCAAAGCAGTATGTAGTTAAACAAAGAGAACATTTATTTCATCCATTACTGCCGCTGAGGATAAACTTACAAACTTCTGCTTTGGTGCTGGTTATATTTCAAACTCAGTTAATTCAGATAAACAATATTGTCTGCTTTGATTTATGTTTTGGGCATCTTCTCCTTCAGAAATAAATATTACATAATCTCATAAATTAAATTGGTTTTTACAGGTAGTATTTACCCCCATGGGATGCTGCAGTTTAGGAGACTGTTTATCATCTCATGTTCACCTGAATTACTGTTTCTCCATAAAAATAACAGAATGTTCATGGTACCATGATGATTCAACCACAGTTCCTCATGAAGATGTCAGGA